>NC_090440.1:838317790-838635290 GCF_031143425.1 Pleurodeles waltl
CTACAGGTAGTCACTTTGCTAAAAACAGCTCTGTTTTTCTGTGATATGTCCACGTTGTGTTTTGGGGCATATCCTGTCGCGGGCGCTAGGCCTACCCACACAAGTGAGGTATCATTTTTATCGGGAGACGTGGGGGGAACGCTGGGTGGAAGGAAATTTGTGGCTCCTCTCAGATTCCAGAACTTTCTGCCACAGAAATGTGAGGAACATGTGTTTTTTTAGCCAAATTTTGAGGTTTGCAAAGGATTCTGGGTAACAGAACCTGGTCCGAGCCCCGCAAGTCACCCCTCCTTGGATTCCCCTAGGTCTCTAGTTTTCAGAAATGCACAGGTTTAGTAGGTTTCCCTAGGTGGCGGCTGAGCTAGAGGCCAAAATCTACAGGTAGTCACTTTGCTAAAAACAGCTCTGTTTTCTGTGATATGTCCACGTTGTGTTTGGGGGCATATCCTGTCGCGGGCGCTAGGCCTACCCACACAAGTGAGGTATTTTTATCGGGAGACATGGGGGAGAACGCTGGGTGAAGGAAATTTGTGGCTCCTCTCTAGATTCCAGAACTTTCTGCCACAGAAATGTGAGGAACATGTGTTTTTTTAGCCAAATTTTGAGGTTTGCAAAGGATTCTGGGTAACAGAACCTGGTCCGAGCCCCGCAAGTCACCCCTCCTTGGATTCCCCTAGGTCTCTAGTTTTCAGAAATGCACAGGTTTGGTAGGTTTCCCTAGGTGGCGGCTGAGCTAGAGGCCAAAATCTACAGGTAGTCACTTTGCTAAAAACAGCTCTGTTTTCTGTGATATGTCCACGTTGTGTTTTGGGGCATATCCTGTCGCGGGCGCTAGGCCTACCCACACAAGTGAGGTATCATTTTGATCGGGAGACGTGGGGGAACGCTGGGTGGAAGGAAATTTGTGGCTCCTCTCAGATTCCAGAACTTTCTGCCACAGAAATGTGAGGAACATGTGTTTTTTTAGCCAAATTTTGAGGTTTGCAAAGGATTCTGGGTAACAGAACCTGGTCCGAGCCACACAAGTCACCCCTCCTTGGATTCCCCTAGGTCTCTAGTTTTCAGAAATGCACAGGTTTGGTAGGTTTCCCTAGGTGGCGGCTGAGCTAGAGGCCAAAATCTACAGGTAGTCACTTTGCTAAAAACAGCTCTGTTTTTCTGTGATATGTCCACGTTGTGTTTTGGGGCATATCCTGTCGCGGGCGCTAGGCCTACCCACACAAGTGAGGTATCATGTTTATCGGGAGACGTGGGGGAACGCTGGGTGGAAGGAAATTTGTGGCTCCTCTCAGATTCCAGAACTTTCTGCCACAGAAATGTGAGGAACATGTGTTTTTTTAGCCAAATTTTGAGATTTGCAAAGGATTCTGGGTAACAGAACCTGGTCCGAGCCCCGCAAGTCACCCCTCCTTGGATTCCCCTAGGTCTCTAGTTTTCAGAAATGCACAGGTTTGGTAGGTTTCCCTAGGTGGCGGCTGAGCTAGAGGCCAAAATCTACAGGTAGTCACTTTGCTAAAAACAGCTCTGTTTTCTGTGATATGTCCACGTTGTGTTTTGGGGCATATCCTGTCGCGGGCGCTAGGCCTACCCACACAAGTGAGGTATCATTTTTATCGGGAGACGTGGGGGAACGCTGGGTGGAAGGAAATTTGTGGCTCCTCTCAGATTCCAGAACTTTCTGCCACAGAAATGTGAGGAACATGTGTTTTTTTAGCCAAATTTTGAGATTTGCAAAGGATTCTGGGTAACAGAACCTGGTCCGAGCCCCGCAAGTCACCCCTCCTTGGATTCCCCTAGGTCTCTAGTTTTCAGAAATGCACAGGTTTGGTAGGTTTCCCTAGGTGGCGGCTGAGCTAGAGGCCAAAATCTACAGGTAGTCACTTTGCTAAAAACAGCTCTGTTTTCTGTGATGTGTCCACGTTGTGTTTTGGGGCATATCCTGTCGCGGGTGCTAGGCCTACCCACACAAGTGAGGTACCATTTTTATCGGGAGACTTGGGGGAACATAGATTAGCAAAACAAGTACTATTGCCCCTTGTCTTTCTCTACATTTTTTCCTTCCAAATATAGGAGTGTGTGTAAAAAAGACATCTATTTGAGAAATTCCCTGTAATTCACGTGCTACTATGGTCACCCCGGAATTCAGAGATGTGCAAATAACCACTGCTCCTCAACACCTTATCTTGTGCCCTTTTTGGAAATGCAAAGGTTTTCTTGATAGCAATTTTTTACTCCTTATATTTCAGCAAATGAATTGCTGTATACCCGGTATAGAATGAAAACGCACTGCAGGGTGCAGCTCATTTATTGGCTCTGGGTTCCTCGGGTTCTTGATGAACCTACAAACCCTATATATCCCCGCAACCAGAGGAGTCCAGCAGACGTAACGGTATATTGCTTTCGATAATCTGACATTGCAGGGAAAAGTTACAGAGTAAAACGTAGAGAAAAATTGATGGTTTTTTCACCTCAATTTCAATATTTTTCTTTTTCAGCTGTTATTTTCTGTAGGAAACCCTTGTAGGATCTACACAAATGACCCCTTGCTGAATTCAGAATATTGTCTACTTTTCAGAAATGTTTAGGTTTCTGGGATCCAGCATTGGTTTCATGACCATTCCTGTCACTGACTGGAAGGAGGCTGAAAGCACAAAAAATTGCACAAATGGGGTATGCCCCAGTAAAATGCCAAAATTGTGTTGAAAAATTGGGTTTTCTGATTCAAGTCTGCCTGTTCCTGAAAGCTGGGAAGCTGCTGAGTTTAGCACCGCAAACCCTTTGTTGATGCCATTTTCAGGGGAAAAACCACAAGCCTTCTTCTGCAGCCACTTTTTCCAATTTTTTTGAAAAAAACGAAATTTTCACTGTATTTTGGCCAATTTCTTGGCCTCCTTCAAGGGAACCCACAAAGTCTGGGTACCTCTAGAATCCCTAGGATGTTGGAAAAAAAGGACGCAAATTTGGCTTGGTTAGCTTATGTGGACAAAAAGTTATGAGGGCCTAAGCGCGAACTGCCCCAAATAGCCAAAAAAAGGCCCGGCACAGGAGGGGGAAAAGGCCTGGCAGCGAAGGGGTTAAGTACCTTGCATTTAGCGTCATACCGCTCTGCAGTCCTGCCTTCAGTAACCATGTGCAAGAGCACTGATGGGAGCTAAGGCTGTTAAGCTGATTGTAATTGTGGAATTTCAAGTATGGTCACGTTGTGGATTGTAACAATATCCTTTTAATTGCAGTATGCTCGAGCAAGTTGTATTTTTATTTTATTACATATTATGCAGAGGACACGCTGATCATAAAATAAAGTATCTATAAAGTATCCCTTTAGTGAGCTCTCAGCACAAGGAGTGGTCTTGGTTTTCATCAACCCAGAACCAGTTGGGCGTGTTCTATAGCTACAGGCTTTTATATCTACCCAGCAGCTTCTGCCTGGATTTTTATACCTGCTTTCCGCAAAGGTGTCCAGAACAGTGCCTAGCTGACGTAACCCGGGACGCAGCTTAGATGTTTAACAAATGAACATACATTACATGCACGGGCTGAGAACACCTCCTTCTGCTGCTGTCGATAACTCCGCCAGCATTAGCTACTTCCCTGTGTATTCCTAGTAGAAAATATTACATCAGACAATTCTTTTTGCATTCAGCTAGCAGTATGCACTGTAAATGTATGACTTAATTGTATACGTTGCAACCAGTGCTTGAAATGGAAAAATTTAACTGCAGATACTCTGTGCCAGAGTACCTGCTTGTTTCCGAGAAGTGCCGGTACTCTCCAATTAAAATTATTACGTTTATCTTGAGATGTGCCGGTACTCTCCCTCTCAAAATAAAAAAGTGCCGGTACTCACTACCGGACAGTACCGGCCCATTTAAAGCACTGGTTGCAACACTTGTCCTTATCGGGCAAGAGTTAAAGGATAACGAGAGTATGTACATAGCACATTGGACAATGCTTTATATACTATCGCCTGACCGCAGAGGTACTACTGTGCATAATCTTTCTGCCACTGCTGATTTCCTGATTCAGGCAACCTACCGACCCCTGTCTAGAACCATCTCTTGTTTTCATACTGCTTAACCGTCCCAGCTCTCTCTGTCTTTATTCTTGCTCCCATTCGGGCACGTGGCACGCTTTCTGTTGCACTGATTGAGAGATTTGGTATGGCAGGAGCAGAAATATGAGGATCAAAATGAAGGCAGACCGATGGCAACGTAGAAGGGCAACCCAAGAAAGCAAAGATGAAAAAATAAGTTAAATGTGAGATGTGAAAGAAAGCACTACAGGAAATGTATTTTCAATTAGCCTTTCACATCATTACATTCTTTCAAATCACATTGGAATTGGAGGGCTAGGAGTAGTGACAATTGCCTGACTTTGAAGGCTCGGCCAGCTACTAGAATTTACATTTTGCATGATGTAGGTGGTTTCCATGCTCCTAGAAATTATCATAATATGAGTTTGAGGGTACCAGTGCTTATTTAGAAACTCAAAATTGGTGGGACAGTTTTTACACAGTGAATGACATTCATTGCTAGGAGAATCACAAGGATACAGAACGAAACAAGCATTGGCAAAGCCAATAGGTTTCTCATATGCAAACTATTGGCTTTGTCAATGTTTTTAGCCATGTTGCACAGTAGCAAAGCATACTGAGTGAATCTTAACCTCAAGCATCATAAGGGTTGCAAAAATGCTTCCGAAATTTTTGGTGCAAATAATAAATAACCTAAAGCAACAGTTAAAAAAACGGTAAATAGAATGCTATAGGATCCCATAGAAGAATTCAAAGGCTTCTTTCAGGGAGTAAATAAAATGTTCTCGAAATAATCTATGTACTAGCAGCAGTTGCTTGACGTTCTTACAAAGAATGATTTAAAGCACAAACATATCTGAAACCAGACACAAATTCATTTAGAAAATATTTTTACTGGTAGCTATATTAGACTCCATATTTTTTTGCCGGACATAATCAACGCGGTAGAGACAAAATAAAATCCACTAACATTGCCCTAGGCACAAGTGTTCTGGACATATCTGTCTCGTGAGCGCCCTTCCTCATAGGCCTTTAAATCTTATTCTTATCTCATCACGTCTGCTGTGCTTTCAAAGTCGGAGGTCAAATATCAAGCGCTGTCTAACAAGGGTGCTTGTTTACTTTTTAGTTTTTTCCCCTAGCACAGGACACATTTAGGTGAACTGTGTAAGCATTTCAGAATATATCAGAATTATGAACGCACAAATAAAGTACATATTTTGTTATTTCCGAAGTTTTGGAAACAAATACTTTGATAAAAAACGAATCATTAAACTAGGTGATGCAATTTCCACACATTTTCGCCTGTAGACTGGTCTTATTAGTAAAACTGCATGTCTGTGCAAATGTAATGGTCATTTCACTTGAAAAGGTGTGGTCTGTAAATGGCAGTGTGCTACCACACCATGAATGCTCCACTCTACTTTACACTACTCCATTTCACTGCACTCTTTGCCAATCCACTCCGTGCCACTGCCACTCTGCCAGTTTGAGGCACGCTTCTTCTTTAACCTGGTCCACTGTACTCTATGCCAGTGCACTTTTCACCACTCGAGTCTAGGCCACACTAATCTACTCTGCACAACTCCAACCCATGCCACTGTACTCTACACCACTTTGCACGACTGCATTCTACACCACTGCACTCAATGCCAATACAATCTATGGCAATGCACTTTAATCTCTATCACTCAAATGTATGCCTCTGCACTCTAGAGCAATCCACTGTACACCATTCTAATCTACTCTGCACCACTGCACTCTATGCCACTTTACTCTACACTGTTAAAATCAATGCAACTTTACGCAACTGCTTTCTACCCTGAACCACTCCACTCTGTGCCACTTCTCTCTGTTCAGAAACAATCTACTCAGCGCCACTGTACTCGACCCTGCACCACTCCACTGTATGCCACTGCACTTTATGGCACTATGCTCTTAACCACTGCCCTCTGTGCCAGTGGACTCTACACAACTGCACTGTCAGTGGACTCTGCCACTGCACTCTACTCTGCATTTACTGTCCTCTTCGCCACTTCTCTCTACAACATTCTACTCCACTCTACAACTTTGCACTCTGACACTACCCTGCAACACTGCAATCTCCACTACTGAACTTTATGCCACTTTCCTCTTGACTACTCCCCTGTACGCCACTGCACTCTGTGCCACTATTCTGTACTCTGCACCACTCTGTGTGACTCTACTTTGCACCACTCTATGCCACTGCACTCTGCCACTCAACTCTACTCTGTATTCTCTACCACTCAACTCTACTCTGCATTCTACACCACTGCACTCTGCATCACTCAGCTCTAGTTCACTCAGCTCAGAGATGCTGCGCTTTGTGCTACTCTGCTATGCACCACTCCAATCTATGACACTGCATTGTACACCACTGATTTCACTGCCACTGCACTCAGTTGCACTGTATTCTATGCCACTATTCTCTGCATCACTCTACACCAATGCAGTCTACTCCTGTCCACTCTACTCTTTGCCATTCCAGTGTATGCCACTCTATACATCTCTTCACTATGCCAGTGCAATCTACTCCAGTCCATTCTACACCATTCCAGTGTATGCCACTCTGCACGACTCCACACTATGCCACGCCAATACAAGACCGTCTCTGCACTCCACTCTACTCTACCCTTCGCCCACTCCACTCTCCTCTACACCACTATCCTTTAGCCATGCTGAGCAGCAGCCACGCTGGTGAACAGCATGGCCAAAACACAGTGGCGAAGCAAATAGCTCTTACATAGGCAAGACCTCTTGGCTGTGCCAGTGCTTGTTTGTCAATACAAGTATATAGCTCCATCTTTAGGTGATGGAAAGTTTGTATGCTTTTTTATTTTTGTCATGTTTATGTTGTGGAGTTTGTTGTGCGTGTTTTTTTTGTTTTGTTTTTTTAAATTGTGGTTGTGTACGTGGGGAATTCACGGAATCGTCGGTGATTGAGTTTTTGAGTACAAGGTTGTGTGTGACTTCATTTAACCGTTCTAATCTCATAAATAATTGAGGAGGTACTTTCAGATCACCCAGACATTGCCAATGCTAGTGTTCTCTTCTTTTTAGCTGTTGACTGCTCAATGTTTTATATGTCTTTCAGTTGACGAGTCATTTAGAAGAAATGCTGCAGACAGCCTACAACAAATTCCAGTTGTGGCAATCTAAACGTATGCTGAAAAAAACGTGAAGGCTCATTGGTGAGGCAGAAAGAAACGTGTTAAGCTGCGGGAAGAAATGTGAGACGTGCAGACGCTGTCGCGAAAGCTGCATCGAGGACATAAGAATCGTGCGTGAACTCTTGAGAGGACAATTTTTAAAGGGGCGATGATTAAACTTGAAAACTGTGCAGATATCTCAAGAACCAAAATGGAAAGGCCGAGAGGCAAACAATAGACACTGTTTACTGCAGTTACTCAGGAACTGCTTTTAACTTGCATAAAAGCTGCTCACAGAAAGACTGGAAGCTTGAAAGTTGGCAGATCTGGTGATTTTTTTTTTTGATTTTTTTTCTCCTCCCGTTTCTGGTCTCAGTTTTATAGATATTGACACAGGGTGTGTATTTTCACGTGTGTGTGTGTGTGTGTGTGTGTATATATGTATGTATGTATATATATACACACACACACACTTCATCAGATCTTCCTGTCGTATTAAATCCTGTTTCTACCAGTTGTATCGAGAGGTTAAAAATATTTTTAACAAATGTTATTGATACAGTGATCTGAAGAAAGGCAACCTTCTGCTATATGCTTCCCAAAGATGTGCACAAGCAAAATACATTGCACTGGAATAGGCGTCTAGTCAAGGTTCTTTATTCGCAGTTAAGTGAACAATTATTCATGGTGGCTTCACCCTCCGTTTTTCTCTGGAGGAGTTAGAGAGACATGGATAATTTTTTGTAGAAAGGCAGCAATAGCTCTTAAAAACGGTGGGCGTGTATTAAAATGTTTGTATTGTCTTACAAGTGGACATTATCAATCAAACTTCTACACACCACCTACATAAACAAACATGTTCCCTTCTGATAAAAATTGCTTATTTCCCGTTTCTCCTTATGACTGTTATATTCTTGGCGACTCGATAATCATTGTCGGAAAGAAGGTGAATACAAACAAAAAATGTTGGGTTTGTGCCATACTTTGATCGTTGTAGGCTCTGTTTTCTGTTAAGCTAACCGAGCAGGCTTTTTAAGAAAATAAATAAATACAAAGTAGCTAAGAAGTAAATCTTTTTTGTAGGCAGTTTACTTTATCTTATATTTTGTATATATGGTGTAATATTGAGCCGTAGTCATTGAACCACTGGCAAAATCTATGCATAGTTTAACATGACTTGGTCTGTGGTTCAAAGTCATTTTTCAACGCCGACAGTTATTTATTATCCACACATTGCCCAGAAAGTAGGCACTAAAGTGCCCTGTAATTTATATAAAGAGCAATCACTTCTCATTCTACTCTTCTGTCACCGTCTTTCCCATTTTGGCAGTACTTATTGCCACATTTCTGTGTTGGCACTTTAATTCCGATTAACCAAGATAAGCTGTTTGCCTTTGAAATCCATACTTCTCAATATCTATCCTTATTACAAGAGTAAATATTGCATTATAGAGCATGCATTATGATTGACTCTTTGAAATGGTCACTTGTATATAGTGTCTAAATTATAAACTATTTGGCTCCACACCATAACTCCTTTGTATAATAAAAGTGCAGGACTGCAAATCTAGTTGCATTTCCTTTAGGTGATATGGAGGAGTGTAGTTGTTCTGAGGAATGTGTTGACTTTGTAAGATAAATTCTTCGCTCCTTGTTTTCTAAAGAGCGATCCTTCTGCAGTGTCGGCAGTGGTGCATGAGCAGTAATGCAGCTTTCCATCTTGAAAAATAAGAAAGTATCCAGTCCATAGTTCCCTTTGCTGCTCTTATTGTTCTGGAAAATCACATTGGGCATCTCACGCAATCCAGTGTTGTACACGTAGTTCTAATGAATGAAAAGTAATAAATCGAACCTGAAAATGTTTTTTATGATACTGTTGATAAATATATCCGTTTGCCAATTTAAGCACTTACATGCTTGTCCTGCTGCTAGTATTATTCACAGTTCTTTTCTTATTATCCATTCTGAAATGTTATTATTCAAAACTTCGACACAGAGAATTTAAATTTCGGAGCCATGTTCCAGTGTGTCGTGGTCTCCTTAAAGACTGATGTTAATATATTTGAGCAGTACAGTAACTTATCATGCACGTTAGATACTTGAATTTTGAACATCTGATCTTGTACTACTTTCGGTCGCATCACTATGTTTTCTATAAATCATCTAAGCTGCAGGTGCATTAAAGCAAATACTTAATCCTTAGAATGGTTAGCCTGTGGTAGTTGTCTGCTGCCAGTAGGCGAACCCGCATTTTTTTTTGAGGTTCCATTTTTTTTTTTTTTTTTTTTTTAATTTCTGCTTTGATATTGACATCAAACGGTGTGGAAATCTACAGTTGATCTAATTTGATCTTTCTAGCAAATAATGTGATGTTAAGAAATCGTGTTAGTGGTGTGAGGTACTTTTGAATGCCCATAATTGGTTTGCAATCGTTTCAAATTGTATGTGCTCACACTCCTATAAAATTACTAGTTTTTAGCTGTTTATAGGTTTTTGAGAATGTTATTTCCGTTCCCCAAAAATTGTACCTCACCAAAACTGTTAGCTGCATTACATTTTTCTTGTTGGACAGCATCTTCATCCTTACCTGACTTTTAGGCACTCAATAGTTAAAATACTCCAAACTCAACGCATACTTAAAGGAAATAGGTATTGCCCTTTTTCTGGGCTGTTTTAACCAGTAATACACTCATTGGAAACTAAACTCGACACGCTCATCTAGCCATGCCTACTTCATATCATTTTATGATGTATGTAAGGCATCAGTCCATCTCCAGCCTGTGCTTGCATCTAAATGAAATTGGCTGAGGCTTGGGTAACTTGTGTATTTTCAAAAACAAGTGCTTGCATACCATGTAAAGCATTTGCTTCATAAATGAACCAGCGAATCATGGCTGCAGCCTGTTACAGGCATGTAAAAAGCTTTTGATGGGCAAACGTATTCTATGATGTTGATGAAGTGGGCAATGGGCATTTCCGAAGCACGAGCTTCAAGATTTGTTTTTGCTTAGTTTGAAAATACACCAGGCTGAGGCTGGACTCACTAGACACATGTAATTACCATATGTAAATTGTCCTACCTTATTAGAGCCCATTATTAGCTTGAGTATATGTAAAAACATGTTTAGTGTAGCATACACCTACTCAAGGTATTGTCATAGGTTGCCAAATGTATTTCACCTGGACTGTTTTCAGCAATCGTTTCATTACAATTACTAACTTGATGGAATCATTTCAAATTATAACAAAGACCTGAAACGATTTTTCGTCTTAAATTCAAACTCTTAGGGCATGAGGTCAGTGGCTGTAGGATATATTTACAGATCTATAAATTCGTAACTTAAATTTGTGATGCACTGTGCTGGCCATGATGCGCTTTGCTCCGTGCACACTTTTTCAGCTTAACCCATTACCAGTCATGCTTTATTTGATGCCTGTATGTGTTTCCTATAAGCAATTGCCTTCAGCACTTTTTATCCTTCTATTTGGAACTTCTTCCAAATTTTTGCAGAATCTGTTAATTTTGTTTTGGCTTGAAAGCACTTTGTCAGGGGCCCTGCTCCATTTGAATACAAGTTTAAAACCGTGGCTTTTAACTCTGTATGAAACTTTGTTGAGTTTAAATTCTTCCATATGCTTCAAAGCAAGCTCTTCTAAGATTTTCTGGAAGATCATTGTTTCAAGGGAGCCATTTGATTTTTCATGAAGACATTCCTCCGTTCTGCTTCACTGTGGAATTTTGGTATAGCCCAATTCACCGCCTGGATACCTTACTGAACTAGTTAGCGCATTTAGAAGGCCTTATTGTACCTTTACCAAACACAGAGTATTATGTGACATTCCTCACCCATTAACCTTTAATCATCTTCTGCACTGTCTATAAGTGCTAAATCTTTAAAATAAATGCCATTATTGATATCTGGATTGTGCACACTGTCTCTCAATCTGGAATTTGATGTGGTGCTGTGACGTGCAGAAAGAAAAGCTTGCATATGCTGAAAGTTTTTTTTTTTTTTTTGTCTTTTCTTTAATTTCAACATATTTCGGGCCCAATCTATCCAATGGTCTCTTCTGAACAGAAACTACAACAATATATGTCTAATGTGGGCTACAGAAAATCTCCTGTGAACAGTCTTTTTCTGGACCTGGCAATAAGCAAATAACTTTCCCACTGAGTCATGAACTGAACAAGATCCCAATGCTACGACAAGATATGTTTCACCTAAAGACATTTTTGTTGCTTTTCAATGTGCATTCATATAGTCTATAAAGCCCACACATCTGGAAAGTTGTATGCTTGTTACAACGTTATCAACGTCAATTCAATTTCAGATAACAATCTGGTACTTTATGGCGTAATGGAATACTTAAAGGAGTTTGTCCTATAAATATTCTTCCATGAGGTTTTTTGTGTTTGTTAAAATGCAAATCTGATTATTGCTATACTTCAGGTCCTTTGAAACTCACATTTGATTTTTCAGTGGTGTAGTTGTTGACACTACCTGGGCTGCTAGGTATTGTTGATCTGTTGAATATGTACTTGCAACTAAGATATAAAATGCCATGCTATTAAGAAAGGTATGTTCCATTCAGGGTTTGTTTTGTTTGGCTGTTACAGTAAATGTATTTACATAGTCAGAAAGTGACAATGTTGTCTAAACATATTAATCTTTTTGTATGTCCCTAAACTAAAACTGTCCTGAAACCGATTTTATTGATTAGTCATTTGAATTTTGATACTTTGGGGCTTACTTTACTACCTTACCTTCTCTATTAAGATGAAATCTTCTTTATAAATGTTTGTATTTTTAAATAAAATGCTTAAATCATATCTAGAGTGTTATCCAGTATTTGTAGAATAAACCTTGTCAAAATCTGCTTAGCGTTTGAAGGCTGGTGTATACTGTTTAGTATTCTAATCTGTATGAACAGATGTAGGAATTTCACAGGTGGTTATGCGATATGATTATGATAGAGGCTTTTAAATTTGAGCTGTCCTTTGTACAGGTAATTTCATCAATACTTTATTAGCCAAGTTTCTTCTGTTGTAATGAAGTGCATTTTACCAAGATTTTTTTTTTAACTGTATTAATTGGCATTTCCTTCAGTAGCTTGCACAACCATTTGCTTACATTTCAGGTTCTGTTGTCACAATAGTAATCGTATATCTACAACATTATTATTCAGACAAGTACAGTAGGTACATCCTACATTCCTGTGGGCCTTGAAATGCAGTATTCATCGGATCTTTCAGGCAGTCAGATTTTGCTTGGTGATTCAGCAGATCCAGAAGTCTGGCACATAAACCATGCCCCTCTCCTCCCCCTCCCCCATACAGGCAGAGACAGAGTAGTCATTAGCATATGTTTCATATCTGTGTACGGAGCCAGAGAGACACCTAAACAAGAGAGAGAAAGAGAAAAAAAACTGATACGTAGAGAGAATCTCCCAAACTGCTGTCTCCAGGGGACCAAGGCTAACATCTACAGGCAGTTATGGTGGACCGGCTATTTAGGGAAGGGGATCACAGTAAGTCAGCTCAGCCATTAGGGAGATCAGGGTAGGGGTCTTGGCCCAGGGGCACACCAGCGTCATTGGGGAACCTAGCATAGGGGAAAAAACAATGTTGGCACCTTTTAGGGGTACGCTGATATCCTTCATTCGGGGTCTGGGAACTCATGTTCCACTACTGCTTCCCACTTGTTCCTGAGCCCAGTTAGGAGTTTCCGAGCCGTCCCATTCAGTGCTGCACAGAACCATGTCACCAGGTGCCGGGCCGATCCCCTGGTCAGCAGTTGCTGAAGCACCTCATGGTCTGGGGCTCCTCCGAACTGCTATCCTATAGGTCTCAGAATGCTTTCACCAAGTCTGCGTACGTCAGGAACTGACCAGGAGGCAGGTAGTTCTGCACTGTCATCTTCTCCATGGGTAGCAGGACGCCCGTGTGGAAGCAGTCTCCTACTGTTACAAACACAGCCTCACTTCAGTTGCACAGATGTGCTGCCTTGCAGTGGGATAGAGGATCAAAAATGCAGGAGGCCTACGAGCAGCAGGACAGGGGCATACAGACCGTCTCCCTTTGGTGTGCTGGGCACAACAGCACCAACAATGCAGAGCAGCAGACAGCAGGGGTCTGGGGCACAGGATTTTCTCCATCAGTTGTAGCAGCTTGGCCATAAAGGCCCTTTAGCTAGGTTCCTTGCGATGGGGGCAAGCTCCACCACTCAGCAGTTGGGTGACCCACTGAAGCTGAGCCGCTATGAAATAGAGCTCAAAGTCCAGGGCTCCTAGCTCGTCGTCTGACAGCAATGCCTTAGGGACACTCTGTGGTGGCCCCCATCCCATATGAGCTCCCTAAAGAGGTAGTCCAAATGTTGCAACCAGTATCCTGACACACCAATCAGTAAATTAGAGAAAATGTATAGCAGCCTCTGGAGCATCACCATCTTCAAGATCGCAATGCGCAGCATGAGCGGTAGCTTCAGCGATCTCAAGGGAACAAACAACGTAAGCTATGGGCTAGCATTCCAGTGTATGCAGAGTAAAACTTTGTGAGTAGGCTGTCTGGGCTTGGGGTCTTACATGTGGCTATGCTCGTAAAGGCTTGGTAATTTCCTGGGGACTCACTGCCGCAGGAGAGGAGGGAGGAGCTGGGAGGCCCAAAGTTTAAAGTGAGAGTCGCTGTAGGAATATTCACAGCATTCCAGCCGAAACCGGGTTTAAGCCTCGATAAAGCTGCACATAATCATGGAAAGCTGCATTTATGGCTGTGGGGAATGCACCGTCTCACCATCAGTTGTGAACAAACAAGTAATGGGCAGCCCCGGGTTTGCATACTTAGCCAGGCCAGTAGTCTACCTGTCCTTCACCTATGGCAGCTCCCTGGGTGTTATCTAATTTGTGCAGTACCTTGTCTAGTTCTTGTAGCTCCGTCCAATTACCTCTGCACACCCATGGATCGGCTCAGGCAGCGTTCACGAATCACCATTTTAAAGGCCTCCCATTTAATCATGCAATCAGTTACCATGTCTTGATCGACTTTGAAATACTCTGCAATAGCCTCCCGTAGAGAGTCCCTATAGAGTGCATCAGCTAGGACTGCCGGGTATAGCCACCATATGGATACGTCCGTGCACTTGCCTCCTGGCCGGAAGTCCATTAGTAGTGGGCCATTGACTGAGAGAACATGGCCCAGATATTCTGTCCAAGTTACATAAAGGCTCAGCCAGCATGAGCAAACATACTGGGCGGGGCAGGTGTGTACTTGAAATCTATAGGAGTAATAGCAGTAGTCTTGCACCACACTGTGTTGCATCCTCCAGGCCCCAAACTATCATCATATCCTGGAAACTTGTGGCTGTATTAAGAAGTGGAGCCCCTGGAATGGCATTGGGGGGTGGGGAAGGAAGGGTGGATCAAGACCCTGCCTAGTAGCGATGCCTCATCAGAGCGTGGTCTAAGTGTTGAGAAAGGGAATGAAGGAACACAACTTGGTCCTCATTAGGTTTATACACTCTCCCCAGTGTAATGTGCCTGCCATGTAGCCTCCCACAACCTGGACATAGTGCCCCTTCTTATCTAGCCTAGTATGCAGTGCCTCGAAGGGGACCCCCATCCTCACCCACAGGAGAGCCCCCTGGGCATAGGCTGAATAGGTCGTCCTTTCAAGCGGCACCGTAAGTGCTCTACTTCCACTCCTGTGAGATGTTTCATGTTGCATGGCAATGTGCACTTCTCTGTGTTTGAGTTATCAGTGCATGGCATGCCGTTTCGCTGCTGATCCCTTTCCCTGGATGTTCCACATCAGAAATGTATTATTGTGGTGCAAGTCTGTCAAATGGCAAGCTAAAGGGAAATTGCCCAAGTAATGCCTCCCATTCACCCCACCACCACCCCACCCCACCCCACTGACCTTGAGCTCCCATCATAGCATGCACAACAGTCCCAAGACAGTAAACAAACAAGCCAACCCCAAACTCCCTATCCCAAGACGGCCCACCAACGATTGACCACCCAAACTGCAATAACTCAAACTGTAGCTCAACCATGGCTGTGCTCAGCCACAAACATTGGCCCAGCGAGGTGAGGGTAGGGAGGTGTGTGTGTGTGTGTGTGTGTGTGTGTGTGTGTGTGTGTAGATTAGGCCTGCAGCCTCCCTAACTTGTATCGCCAGCCCACAATTACATTGGCTGTCCAGTTCTGACCAAAGACCCAAACAAAAGTTGCTGGGTCCATTCCCTGTTCTGCCTGTGGGCACCCAATCCTCTCCCTATGTTCTGTAAGTCTCTAGCCAGTCCCAAGCCTTGGAAGAAGTATGTGATATCACCCAGGATGATTAAGTCTTGCTGGAAACAGTAAAGAATATTGCAGGCTGCCTTCACGCAGCTCCTTTTTCACTTCCAAGAATGAGGTTCTCTTGGCTTGCTCTGCAGTAGTGAAATCTGGAAAAAGGGACACCCTGCTGTCCCCACGTGTAGAGGGCTCCCCGCTCTTGCCTGTTGCAGTAGCACCTCCCTTTCCTTGTATCGCAGCAGTTTAGCCACCACAGAATGGGCAGGTGGCTCGGGCAGGCCGATGGGCCAGCACACGTGCAAAGAGAGGCCTCAACTGTCGGGCCATCTCTTCTCGTAGCCATTTCGCCAGGTAGGCCACCATGTCTTCGGCCTCTGTGCCCTTGAGGAGGCCAACAATCCTGATGTTATTCTGTTGATGGCACCCCTCTGCATCTTCAGCTCGGCCATTTGGAAGCTTAATGCCTGCCGACTAGGCTGCAAGTCGGCAAGTCTAGTTTCGGTATTCTTCACTCTGTTGGAGTATATATGATGATCAGCGGGTAGCAGCCCCACTTCTACAGATGTGCTGGCGATCTCACGCTCGTGAGTGGCCTTGGAGTCTGCGATCACTTTCAAAATTTTATCCAGCTGCGATTGTAGCAGAAGTGACAGTCTCCTTTGCCTCTGTTGGTAGTGCTGAGTTTCAGGCAGGCTCCGATCTCACAGGCTGCAGGCCCAAGGTCCTGGTCTTTGATTTGCCTATTGTTCTGCTGCAGTAAGGGTGAAGGTAAGTTGTGGAACGCCTGGCCACTCTTGCCAGCTATGACAGTCCAAGGAGGGAGAGAGGGATGTGTTGGGGGAATGGGTACACTAGGTGTTTTGGGATAGTGGAGGGTGGGGGGGGGGGATATCCATACTTCCTTCACCTGCAAACAAAGTCCTCCAGTCAATCAGTAGCTATAGCGTAGGCCACATGGAAGACTAGCTCTCACTGTGGTAAAATCCATGTCGCAGGGGAAGCATCCCCCTTAATTTATGACCATGTGGACCTTCAACTCCGTCTCATAGGAGTGCAGGGCACCGTGCCTTGCCTGGATTTTTCTCCAGTAGACTGTTCCCCAGTGGAGAGTCCTAGGGCACAGGTGTTCATCCACGTTGCTCACCATCCCCCGAGAGCTTAAGCTCACAAGGTGCCAGGTTTTCCAGCGGAGAGGGTGCCTGCTGCTCAGTGGGACCTGCCCCGCCCCCATACTTCCTTGGCCCGGGCCCAGTTCCTTCTCCCCAAGATACAGATGCGTGTCCTGATGCCCTTTTCCCCACAGCAGCTGCTCACCTCTCCTCAGAGCCTTGCCAATCCACAGCTGTTAGAGCAGAATGGGTTTCCTCAGACCCTCCCTCCTAGAGGAGCCCCTGGCCCCATGCGCTCATCCTGCGAGTGTGGAGTCTGGTTACAGGCAATCACCCACAGGACATGGCTTGTCTGTTCCTCATCTGGTGCAGGCTGATGCTGCCATTTTTGCCGTCAGGCCCACTCTACCCAGACATTAGCAGCCCGCGCACTGAGCCCAGCCCCTTGTATCTGCAGGGGTGCCTCATTTTAGGGCTCAAACTACAGCCAATGCAATACAGGGGCACAGAATTGCACTCCCTGAAAGAGGCTCAACTGCTTCAATGTTCAGCAGCACATCTGGTGAAAAGATGAGAATCGTCTCAATTAAGTTTTACAAGAACGTCCTTTAATTTTCTTTTGGTTTTACATTACAGTAACTATTCATCTCCTCATCTCTTCTTCACACCATGATTACTTTTAGGTGTAACTTGTAATGGTGCTTGTGCCATTTATGACAAACTTAGTGGGTCAGATTTACAAATGTATTTTAGGCTGTAAACCTACTTCAACCACCAAAAAGATCATTAATGCATTTTGGGAATCACTAAAGGCTTTCCTGATGGGCGTAAATGGATTTACCTGTGCTATTTCTCCACCAGAAGTGTTAAGAAATCTGCAGCAGTAAATATCCTTTAAGGGGTGAGAATTGAGTGTTACAAGGTGTGATTAACCTTGTTAATTTATGAATGACCACAAAGAAATTAGTTATTTACCTGTAACTTCAGCTCTCCAGTCTTAATATCTTTCATAGATTCACATGTTTGAATCATTCCCTGTTGTCAGTTTGAAAATCTTTGGTAAATTTAAATAGCAGTAAAGTGGGTAAAACAAAAGTAAGCCAATGAGGTCGAAGTGCTGCCGCCCTAGAGGTTGTGATAGCTCAGATTTCTTAGCAAGAGTGTTAAGGATACTGGGTAGTTAATGAACTTCCAATTGGGTGAGGAGAGAAGATTGCCTCTGAATCTGAGACAGATACCAAAGCTAGAGAACTGCAGTTGAATGGAACTAATTTATTTTGCAGCATTGGATCTTTCATATATTCACATGGTTGAATCAAAATAGCAAGGAGTATATCCAGTGTAAAAAATAAAACATGAAAAATGCTCACCTTTACTGAGATAGGATGTGTAGAGCTGCTTGATTCAATGAAGTCTGCTGCTGCATCGACATCCAGGCAGTTGTCTTTGGGGAAAAGTATGTCCGCTTTTCCACCTGGGTGGTATCTGACAGATATGCAACTGTGTATAGTGCAGCGCTTGCTACCATTGTGAGGTTGACCTCTAGCTGCCTTGAAGCAGACAGTTAGCTTTACTATGGCAAAAGGTGATGAAGGCTGACAAGCAGTGGGAGATGCCCTGTTTGGTTAGGAGGCCCCTGCCTGGGCATCTCACTGAGACACAAAACAGGTCTGAAAGACGTAGGTCTTTCATTTTGCCCATCTAAAACCTGACGCACCTGCGTGCATCCAGCAAATGTAAGGATCCTTCCACTGATATGAATGGATTTGAAAAGGAATGGCGACTGGCAGACTGGTTTAAATTAAATCCGAACGGAACTTAGGCATTGACCTAGGGTTGGTGTGCAAAGTGACTTTCTCTTGTCAGCTGAATGTATGGCTCTTTTGTTGTGGTCGCCTGTAGTCCTCTGCCTCTCCTTGCTGAGGTAAGAGCCAGTAGTAACGCAGTTTTCCATGAGAGGTACTTGAGAAATGCCATTTTGGCTCTTAGATAAGTTGAGATGGGTGAATTCTGAGTGGTCTGGGACTAAGCTATCAGAGTGAGTGACTTCAGCTGATAATGGAATATCTGGCTTTGTGTCTGGTGAAAAGCTGGGAATGGTTCTTAAACTTGAATGGTTGGGTATTGTGATGTTCACAGTAGGTCAGTGTATCAGAATCACAGTAGCAACGCAGGTTAGTCAGCAGTGATCGCTCTTGGCTTGCCTCTGCACTATGGGAATGAGGGAAACTGGAAGGATTTAAACCAGTACTTTCAACCCTGTAATCAAACACTTTTCACTTGCACCTCAGTACCTGCTTGCGAAGGACCAGCATTTCTTGTTATGCAGTGTGGCAAATAGGTGTGTATTCAGGTGACCCCACCTTACGCAGCTGCTTCAGGTGAAGCTCCCACTCCTGGTAGGTGTTCCATGCAAATGTCCACCTTGATTGCTGTGACCTAGTCCCATAACATCTGCAGCTCCTCTAACAGAGAATGAGACCTCGGTATGGCAATGTACATCGAGGTCACGTTCGTCCTGATGGGCTTGGTCCACCAGTCTTATCAGAAATGGTTGTAGACCCATTCTGATGGCTTATAGTTAAAAGATGTTTTAATGTGAGTTTTCAGCTGGCCAGCGATGAAAGGTCCTGCAAGTTATCTCGCCAACCTTCCATCGAAGCACCTGCTGTCAAAATAATTCTGGTAAAAAGAAAGGTCTGCATTGTTTGATCCTCCAAAACAGCACACTTTTTTTGAGCTTTTGTTGGATCAACCTCATCTGAAGCCAGCAAAAAGGCACTAATTCTATGCAGAAAGATAGAAGGAGAAGTAATGATTTTTTAGTTTGGATTCGGATGACTGTTTGCAAATGATGTTCGTAGCCAGTGCACCGAGTTTTACGACACGCTCTGCTGTAAGGAACGCTTTGCAAAGCTTCAGATCTAGCATTGTGCTAGGAACTGAAGCCTTGTTGCTGTGCAGATTTTAGTACATGTAGCTTCAGACCCAGTTGATGGAAAAGGATAATGAAAGCGTGAGCCTGTTCCCCTGATGGAGCCTTGATGAGAAATTGTCCAAGGGTAGGTTCTCCTGGTGAACCTGTTGGCATATGAAGGCTTCTGTAGAGGCTAGGTACTTTGTGAATATCCAGAGAGTGGATGTGAGCTTGAAAGGGAACGCTTTGAAATGCTAGTGCTTCCCCGCCACAGAGAATGTCTGTGTCCCTTAGGACAACAGAGGTGCGGTACCCCATTCCTGAAGCAATAGAAGGATACCCGGCAAAGTGACCATCCAAAAGGACTGTTTTTCCAGAAACTTGACTTCTTTGGGGTCCAGGATGGCCCTATTCTCGTATTTTCTTCCTTAAGATTAAGACCCTGGAATAGAGGCCAATATTTCTTTTGAACTTTAGCAACTTATAATCATTTGTCTGAGAAGGAGGAGACATCTAGTCTCCAGTGGAGTCCGGGCTTCATATCAGTCTTTTGGAGCTCAGGGCAATCAAGCTAGCATTGAAAGCATTCCTTCCCTCTCTCAAAGGGAAAGTGGTGCAGGGTTTCACAGACAACACCACCATCACGTGGTACTGCAACAAGCAGGGCGGAATGAGGTTGTGGGCCCTTTGTCAGAAGGCTTTGTGCCTCTGTACATTGCTGGAACATCAGGGCGTATCCCTGGTGGTTCAGCACCTGGTGGGGTTTCTGAACGCCAGAGCAGACACACTGCGCTGTCAATGCCAGGTCGATTACAAATGGTGTCTCCATCTGGAGGTGGCACAAGGTCTCTTTCAGCAGTGGGGAGAGTTCTTGTTAGATCTGTTCACCTCCGAAGAGAACCTACAATGTCAGCTGTTTTGCGATAGGGAGTTTCCATTGCTGCACTCGCTGGGTGACGCTTTTTGTCTAAAGATGGAAATATTGCTTCTGCCCAGAGTTCTCAAGAAGGACGGGGCCCAAGTCATTCTTGTAGCTCCGGATTGGGCTCAGAGAGTATGGTACCAGAGCTTTTGAGCATGGCCATCAATCCTCTGATCAGACTTCCCCCTTCAGCAGGATCTTCTCTTGCAGCAGCAGGGAATGGTCCTTCACCTGAACCTGTCCAATCTCTGCCTTTTTGTGGGGAGATTGAGCGGCGGCAGTTGACAGCATTTGACCTTCCACCCGACGTCTGCAATGTTATCTTGGCATCCAGGCACCCCTCCACCAAACAGTATATGCGTGCAGATGGAACTAATTTGTGGCATGGTGTTCAGGCAGGTCTGAGACCCCCCCCCTCTCCTCCCCCCTCACTTATCCCCGCTCCTCCTTCCGAGGTTCTTTTGTTTGTCCTGTCTCTGGCCCAGCAGGGCTCTGGAAGGGTTATTTGTCTGGCATCTCGGCTTTTCTCCGATTGCCTAATCAACACCCTTTATTTAAATCTTCTGTTGTTGGAATTTTTCTTAAGGGTCTTACCCATCTCTTCCCTCCTCCCCCGTTCACATTGTCCCAATGGGATTTGAACTTAGTTCTTACCTGTCTAATGTGCTCTCCTTTTCAGCTGCTTCACAACTGTCCACTTCGCCTGTTTACTTTGAAAACAGTATGGCTCATAGCTATCACCTCTGCAAGCAGAATGAGTGAGCTGCAGGTTCTTACTTCAAAGCCACCTTTCATCTGTATCCACCCTGACAAGCTGGTGTTTCATACTAGGGCTCCTTTCCTGCCTCAAGTGATCATGCCCTTTCATGTAGACCAATCGTTCACATCACCTACTTTTTATGCCCCCATCCCCTCCTTCTAGGGATGAGGAGACACTCCATCGTCTAGACCCAAAAAGAGCGTTGGCATTTTATCTTGATCGTACAAAAGAGTTCTGGGTGGATGATCAACTCTTTGTAGGATACGTGGGTGCGAAGAAAGGTTGTGCAGTGCAGAAGAGAACCATCTCTAAATGGGTGGTTCTTTGCATTAAAATGTGCTATGCATTGACTAAGAAGCAACCCCTGGTGGGCTTGTGCACTCGTTCTACCAGAGCAGCACCCGCAACCACTGCATTAGCACGTTGAGTTCCATTCCTGGCATCTGCCAGGCAGCAACATGGGCGTCCTTGCACATGTTTACTAAACACTACTGCCTGGACAATCAGTTCCGAAGGGACGGGTACTTTGCTCATTCGGTCTTGCAGGACTTCCTAGTATGATCTTGGTTTGCAGACCCACCTCCGGGGATGGTATTGCTTCGGTATCTATTCTAAGGTGAGGAATCTGCATCTAGAAGTCTGTCAGATGAACAACTTACTTGCCTTCGGTAATTATCTGGTAAGGGCATATTCTTGTTGCAGATTCCTTACCTGCATCCATCCTCCCTGCTCTGCAAACTGATTTCTAGGGGCAGGGACTGCCTTTTCGGGGCCCTAGTTCTGGCGCACTAGAGTCAGTGTTGTTCAGGGCTTCTGATGTGGAAAGTTGTGAGAATAAACGATGTCAGTCAGCTGGGTTGGCACCTATTTATAACCCTGGGACCACAACACCAACGATGGATGCAGAGTTGACAGAGGCCACCTAACAGCACACAAAGATACGCCTGGGGGGAAATTCTAAGGTAAGGAATCTGAAACTATAATATGTCTCTACCAGATAATTCATTACCGAAAGTAAGTAGTTTGTTCTTTACTATCTGTTCATGTCGCTGTCTAATTCAAAGTCCCGACTAATCCTGTATACTTGCCAATTGGACATTTACTAATGGCTTCTATTGCTAGCTTCCTGAAGCTCAAGAAAATCTGTCTTTCACGCACCTTTAGCACACTCACTGTACTAAATCTAACTCCTAGTTTGTGGATGGAATTTGATGGTGAGGGAGACTGCCTTTCAAGGCCCACATTCATCTGAGTAGCATATCTACCTTTGAAACTGAAGCAAACATGATGGAGAAGACTGCCTAAGTTCCCTAAAGAGCACTTTAAAAACTACTAGACTTTAAATTTTTGCCCCACAGGGTGTTCTGTGACCCCCATGGCTTATGTTTCATCTTCCATGATGTGCAGTGTGGTGACTTTAATGTGTTTGTCGTACGGCAAACAGAACACCTACCACATTCTGATGGAGAATAACTGTCTTGGTCAGGCCATAAACAATTCTGATTTCTTCAAGTAGAGGAAAACAATTTGTACAGCTGCTTGCATAGTGAAGTTGTGGCCCATGGAAGGTATGTATACATACACAGCCACTGAAAGATATGTTACAGCAGCTACACCTCAGTTAACTTTCTAGAAATTCAGTCTTCTATGGTGTACCGCAAAAGCAAGTAGGACAACATGGGGATGGCTGAGATGGCCACTGGGGACAGGAGCAACAAGTCTCCTGCCTCTTTTCCTGCTTACTGCAGACTCTGCAGTGACAACATGGTTGAGCCTTTCTAGCTTTTGCAGGAATGCGGTCGGTATCAATCCTGCAGCCAGCAGTGGTGCTGGAACAATTTTTAGAGTTGGAGCTGCCATCAATGTTACATCACCCAAGTCACCTAAGCAGAAGACTCGTAAATGTGTGGTATGCAGCCAGCTGATGCAAATACTTAAGCACACTAGCAAAAGTGCAGTATGTAGCCATCTGATGCGATTCTGTTTGAGCGCACTGTCACAACAATATTACTAAAGCATGGCATGGCAGTGCTCTGTCATTTATAGACAGAACATTTTTCATTAAATGGCCACTGAATTTCCTAGTAAAACTATAGAGCACAAACGACTGTGTGGAAAACGGGTTTTAGCAAATAATTATAATTTCGATATCACTAAGTGTTTTGAAAATGTTTTTCTGTCCCAGTTTAGAATTTTAAAAAGTGGGGGTTTTTGTGCTTTCTTAACTGCTGATATATATTTCAAAATACAGGGAGTGCAGAATTATTAGGCAAATGAGTATTTTGACCACATCATCCTCTTCATGCATGTTGTCTTACTCCAAGCTGTATAGGCTCGAAAGCCTACTACCAATTAAGCATATTAGGTGATGTGCATCTCTGTAATGAGAAGGGGTGTGGTCTAATGACATCAACACCCTATATCAGGTGTGCATAATTATTAGGCAACTTCCTTTCCTTTGGCAAAATGGGTCAAAAGAAGGACTTGACAGGCTCAGAAAAGTCAAAAATAGAGAGATATCTTGCAGAGGGATGCAGCACTCTTAAAATTGCAAAGCTTCTGAAGCGTGATCATCGAACAATCAAGCGTTTCATTCAAAATAGTCAACAGGGTCGCAAGAAGCGTGTGGAAAAACCAAGGTGCAAAATAACTGCCCATGAACTGAGAAAAGTCAAGCGTGCAGCTGCCACGATGCCACGATGCCACGATGCCACTTGCCACCAGTTTGGCCCTATTTCAGAGCTGCAACATCACTGGAGTGCCCAAAAGCACAAGGTGTGCAATACTCAGAGACATGGCCAAGGTAAGAAAGGCTGAAAGACGACCACCACTGAACAAGACACACAAGCTGAAACGTCAAGACTGGGCCAAGAAATATCTCAAGACTGATTTTTCTAAGGTTTTATGGACTGATGAAATGAGAGTGAGTCTTGATGGGCCAGATGGATGGGCCCGTGGCTGGATTGGTAAAGGGCAGAGAGCTCCAGTCCGACTCAGACGCCAGCAAGATGGAGGTGGAGTACTGGTTTGGGCTGGTATCATCAAAGATGAGCTTGTGGGGCCTTTTCGGGTTGAGGATGGAGTCAAGCTCAACTCCCAGTCCTACTGCCAGTTCCTGGAAGACACCTTCTTCAAGCAGTGGTACAGGAAGAAGTCTGCATCCTTTAAGAAAAACATGATTTTCATGCAGGACAATGCTCCATCACACGCGTCCAAGTACTCCACAGCGTGGCTGGCAAGAAATGGTATAAAAGAAGGAAATCTAATGACATGGCCTCCTTGTTCACCTGATCTGAACCCCATTGAGAACCTGTGGTCCATCATCAAATGTGAGATTTACAAGGAGGGAAAACAGTACACCTCTATGAACAGTGTCTGGGAGGCTGTGGTTGCTGCTGCACGCAATGTTGATGGTGAACAGATCAAAACACTGACAGAATCCATGGATGGCAGGCTTTTGAGTGTCCTTGCAAAGAAAGGTGGCTATATTGGTCACTGATTTGTTTTTGTTTTGTTTTTGAATGTCAGAAATGTATATTTGTGAATGTTGAGATGTTATATTGGTTTCACTGGTAATAATAAATAATTGAAATGGGTATATATTTGTTTTTTGTTAAGTTGCCTAATAATTATGCACAGTAATAGTCACCTGCACACACAGATACCCCCCTAACATAGCTAAAACTAAAAACAAACTAAAAACTACTTCCAAAAATATTTAGCTTTGATATTTATGAGTTTTTTGGGTTCATTGAGAACATGGTTGTTGTTCAATAATAAAATTAATCCTCAAAAATACAACTTGCCTAATAATTCTGCACTCCCTGTATATCAACAGTTAAGAAAGCACAAAAGAAGCGTCTTCCCCTACACATTTGAAGGTATTTAAATGCTTTTGAAAAAACCTAACTACAGCATTTCCTTTTCTGCTCCCTTTTCTTCAGCAAGGTTGCCACATAGTTCATTTTACAAAATGCGCTCACTTTGTATTCAGAGAATGAAAAGTAAACACGAATCTCCATGCTAGAAATGAATAAGCAGCCATTTGTCTGAAGAAATTTGACCTCTATTGAACATGCAGCAAATGTTGCAACATAAAGACAAAAAAATAAATGTGTCTTTATTGCTCATTCACTTTCTGATCTCAAGCATATTTGTTTCAGGGGGTTGCTGCAGCACCCTCAACCCCCCGCCTTCCGTCACCTATGCCTGAAAGTCAAGGAAAGCCAAAGGTCTTCCTGTGGTGGTCTGACAATAGCATACGCACTGTATGTTGCCATTTGGATCAGGTGGGTAAGCAGTTTCTTATACTGTGCAAGTTTTAGGACTTGCGTTTTATGGCTGAAGAACCTGGTCATTCTTATCCAGTTTGGCTAACGGACCCCAAACTGTGATGGGGGAAGTGCTCTCATCATGGATTGTAGTGAACATGTACATATCATGCCTACCAGAGAATTTGACTGCAAGCAGTTCATTCTAACGCAGCCCACTGCTCTGGGATGTTGAAGCTTCTTACAAACAAGCTCTAACTGGAATCCTTGGCAGCGACATCAAACTGTACCTCATGCCACAGTGTCAGCTTTGTACAGCTCACTGAACAGCTCTACTCCTGCATAGACGTTGTCCATATAAGTTTTATGAAAGAGTGACTGGACAAACTCCCATACAATCTTTGCTGTGAGTCCAAGTATGGAAGAGCAACCTACAGGGTTTAAAGCAAATTCCTTTCCTGTGTACACTCCCAGACTGTATACATAACGAGTAGAGCTCTCACAAGGCATGTACAGCTTGATGCCATAACAAACACTTTTGGTCGGTATGTACTGCCTGAAACGCAGTTGTCCTTTTTTTTTTTCGGGATCAAGGACTCATCAATGGCTAAGTTATTTCCAGGTGTTTAAATCTCTTGAAACCTGGAAGGCAAATGTTCCACAGCAGACAAAATTTTGAACATTTCATGGTATGGATGGTCCTGGGGCAATGCAGTAGAATTATCCTTGAAATGCAGTTTATGCAGCAACAGCAAAGCACAATCTCTGCTTATGTATAGTTCGAAAATGGTTGTTACCTGAACCGTGCGAGTAGATTAGTAGGACTGCAAGCTTGGTTTTTGCACTAACCCCATTTTGAGTACAAGATCCTAAAATGTCTCCAACTCTTCAAGTGAAATGGGAGTCCCCCGGTTTACCCTAGAATGAGCCCCAAGAGTGCCTCCATGTGCCCTTAGAAATTGTTCTGCCTGCACATTTGTTTGCTGCACAATTTCCACTAGGAAGTCAACACCCAATAAAAGACTGATGCAGCCAATCGGCAAAAGTTTGCTATATAAACTTTACATCCAGTATCTCTACTGAGTGGGGAAATGTGGGGGCTCAGCTAAATTGGGGAGCTGTCAAGCAAGCATTCTGTCGCTGCTTGCTGCTGCATGTGCCTGCTCTCTGGGTTGGTCTATTTTGCTACAGTTGCTCTGCTGCCCAGAGACTATATTTGTGAAGGAACATCATAAGTACCATGACCATGTTCTCGGAATCACTGGAAGATGATTCATCGGATGAAACTCTGCCAACTGAAAAATCACTTCCAGAGCCAATCCTCTGACAATTTATTTTTTCCATTATTATCCTTTTATTATTTTCCATGATGGTGTGATTGCACCCCCATGAAAAAATGCTTATTTTCTTCAAACCTGCCCCCTGCTGGAGGGTGAGGGTCAGCATGTTTACCACAAGGGCCGATCTTCCTCTCCTCCCCACCAAAAACACACTTCCCTGGTGACCTATTTGGTTACCTGATTGTGAATCACAGTGTGGACTCGATCCGCAGCCAGGAAACCGTTTTAGGAAGGTTTTCTTGTAAAGAGAAGACTCTCCACTTTCCACCCATGCCACCCTGAAAATTAGGGCAGTGGCTGGGATAGAAAAAAAACCACCAGAGCGGGAGTGTGCTCTTACATCCTGGCTCCTCTGCATCCGGCGGGGAAACTGTGATGCCAACGCCCTAACATCACTGAAGGGCAGAAGAGGGTGCGTGGGCTGAAGTGGAAGCGACTCCAATTTGCCCCCGCTCTTTTTAAAAACAAACAAACAAATAAATACGTTTCCTCTGGTGCAAGCACCAAAGGATCCTTTTTATGCCTCCACTGTGTCGCTCAGAGCTCGACAGAAGCACTTGGGAGGTAGTGCATGAGTTGGCCCGCACTTAATGGATTTTTACACAATCACTACTCAAAACTCAAGCAGACCCTCAACATATTACATACTAAAAAGATTAAGACAATATTTGGCTTTTAAAAATATAATAACTGTGCATAGTTCCCTGCCAGTTCCAACAAAAAATACTCCTATCACACCAAGAAAAAAGGCATACAAATGCCCATTGACTCAAGGCATGACATTGCAAGATTACTTATGAAGCCAGATCGCTATATGAATATATCAAGCTACAAATCCGTATTGCAGGCTAATTGTGGGGAATCTTATTTTGTAAATAACTATTGTGGATGCCCCAGATGTTTCTAGGACAGGACATAGGTGACACACTGGTACATATACATCTGCATTATTGCTGCAATTTTCCTAGCCCGACATCTATTTGTCACTCCCTACACCATCTAATCACTACTTATCTTGTAGCGAACAAACAAACAAGCCATAGCCACAAACTGCTTTATTCTTTTCCAGATATCCTTAAGATAACCAAGTTAAACAACTAGAGGAGAGGGGGCTGATCTGGTGATCAGTCACGTTAGAGAGCAAAACATATATTCATACCAATAAGCTAGTATTTGTGGGCCGGTCCATGCTAGATGGACGTATTAGTCTCTGCGGGTGCTGCAACATGGGCACACTTCTAATCCCAGTGCATGCAAGCTAGCTGGCGTGGAGTACACCCTCTGTAGAAACTTTAAATGTACTAGTCTTTGTCTGCTATTCAGTGATATTTTCTTGGACTGTGTGGAACAGTAATACCACACTTTGTCTGAAGTTCCTCCCCTACATCTTCCTCACCTTGTCTAAACATTGTCCTCAGTGCCTCTCTTGCATCCAGCATTGTCCTATACACCCTAAAAACAAATTTCTGAGGGAAGTGAGAGTTAGTATCTGAGTTAGCACTGTCAAAACCTCTGGCTCAGTAGGAAATGTGCAAGGGCTCTGTCTCAGTGAATGTCTAAGTCTAAAATACAGAAACACGTCTACCAACGAGACTTCACCTTTATTCTAAAAATTATCCATTGTTAAAAGCACCCTTCATGAAATAAATCTCCCGAAGGTGTGATTTCTAATCTAAGTAGTTGTTGCTGAGCCTTAGGCTCCAGTGTTACAGATAATATGGTATTATCGGGACTCGGATGACCGTGGAATATAGTACAGCCAGGCGCCTTTTGCCGCACGTGAACAGTACCGTCCATGGTATTAAACTATACACATTGTTTGGATGCGGAACGTAGCAGTACCCTAGATAATGGAGTGGGAGCAGCTATGGTGGCTTTTATCTTGAAGGATGGAATGCAGTTCTCAGCACGGTATCAGTGGAAAGAGCTTGAGCATCCAAAAGTAAAGTTCAATATCGGGTACCGTGGGGGGCGTGGCTTGAATGCCGATCATGGCAGCCGCGACATATCCAGCAACCATAATACGGCGGAGGCTCCTCCATCCTGAGGATTCAAGTCCACCTACCACCCGCAGTGTTACGGGAGAGTCTCGCTGCACTGGGCGCCCATGGAATCACCGAGCGAAGCAGCGGCTGGAGGAGGCAGCCGGACAAGGCCTCGCGGTGGAATGGGACGGCGGCACAGCTGGTGAGGTGTGGGGAGTACACTGCTCCGTGGAGGGAGCCCCTGTGCCCAGTGAGAGGCGTGTACGGCCTGGCCACCAGCGGCACTGCCCGGCTCAGGCAGTGGACCGAGCGTGAAGCTTGGGCTGTGCCTGGAGGCACAGGTCCGACAGGAGCAGATAGGGAGGTCCATGTTGTTAGGCTGATACCTGGAACTATACCCAAGCAACAGTGCAGAGAACAATTCTTTACCAGTCAGTAAGGAGTGCTGGGGCCTGGCGGGTGTGGAGCAGTGAAGCAGAAAGTGCATGGCAGGCTGAGCAGTGAGGAGGTTGGGGGCTGGGCACCATCTCTGGGCATGCTGATGGGAGCCAGGGAGCTCATTATACTGAGGGGGTGCCCAAGCAGCGGTGAGGGAGAGCCCTGGAAGGCTTTGGAGACCTATTAGCCCCCGAGGGCGAGGGGCAGGACACCACTGTGTGGCTAAAGATCATTGGGCCCAGTTCTTAATTTGTGCTTGTTGTTTCCGGTGCTGAGCACCGGCACTTATTTTTGAGGGCCGGGCTTAATCTTATGCCCCAAGCATTTGCTGCGAGCAAAAGACATATAGGACAGACGAATGAAGGGAAAAAATGAAAAAGCGTCATAAAGGGAGGAAGTAAAAAGCTGCAAGAGTGAGCTGAAGGGGCAATGAGTGGCTTTATATGGATTGAAGAGGCCCGAGATGGCTTCAGGATTACGCCGCCTCAGAATTCCATGTTCGCACATTTAATTACAGCAGCCGCATGTTTAAGAGGAAGGCTTTGGGCACCGGCACCTTTGTATTTACAAATTAAGCACTGCTTGGGCCCAAATGGCTCACAACAGGGGACACCATTTGAAACTCTGCCTGGCTATCCCTGTGTTACTAGCCTTATCCAGGGTGGCCAGAGAGGACAGCGAGGTGAACTTCATCACGTGCAGCACCGTTGGGAAGGGAGCGGGTGGGCCCTGTCCCCCTAAAGGCACATCAGTTGCAGCCATATCATGAGGAATTGTCCCGGACACTGTTGTTCAGGGATATCAGCTGTGGGGTGATCGTTCCCATTTGCTGCCAGAGCACAGGACCTAGACCCCATTAGGGGGGGGGGTGTATAGAGGGTGGGTGCACCTGTCGCAGAGATGGCTAAACCAGGTTTCAGTGCGGTTTGCTACAGAGCAGGCCCTCCCTTCATCCTGGTGCATCCCCGTTTAACCCGGCATCCACATCAGTTGGCATCCCTGACACATCACAGTTGTACCTGTTCTGAAGTTCTGACTGCTCGTGCTTCCCCTCCGGAGTGGGGGCTGGCGAGTCAGTGTGGGGGTACCAAATAAGCAAGGTGGTAAAAACTGCACCCTGGTCCAACTGTGCAATATGGCTAAAGACAAGGTGCCACCCAGTGCCAAACAAAGCAGCCTTGATAAATGTATCCAACTGGACACACCATCAGAGACAAGCATCTAGGATGATTTGATATCAGACAATGCTGCCCTTTTGGCTGCCATCACGCAGTTGCGCGATGCCCTCAATGCCAAAATAAGTGCAGTCGGCTCACAGGTCAGATTGCTCTGTCTAGACCTATGAAAAGCATTCATTGGAATGGATCACCGAAACAAAGGCCTGAGTCTTGGGGGTAGGAGATTCGGTCACATCTGCAGCAAACTGTTTCCAAGGTTACCTCCGTGACCAAGGAACTGGCAGCACGAGTAGAAGAGGCAAAGGGGAGGGCATGCTGCAACAATTTGTCTCATTGGATTTTCACGGGCAATGAGGGTTCTTCGGTAGGATGGTTCTTGGATTACTGGCTTCAAGGGTTGCTACCCCCAGATGCCCCCTCTCCATGCTTTGTGTTCGAGCAGGCCCATTGGGCTCTAGTGCGTCGCCGTCCCCGAGTACCCGGTCCAGACTGATCATCGCTAAACTCTTGAATTATATGGACAGAGATGCCATCCTTGAATATGCCCAGCTTTCAGAGAAACTCCTATACCAATCACATACCATCATATTTCCAAACTACACCTGGCTGGTACAACAACGTCAGTCCTTCCAGGCTGATAAACAATGCCTCTGCGAATTAAATATTTGATGCATGCTCCTGTATCTGGCAAAACTTAGTGATCTACCAATCACAGACACATTTCTTTGACTCCCTGGAGGAGGTGTTTCAGTGACAGATGAAAGGATCCGTGTTAAACCTCATATTCCTCCACATATAGACGCAGACTCTTCTCAAGGCACAAACAGAAGAAAACCACAAAGACTCTAGCTACTGTTCGTCGTGGAAGGAGCGCCGTGTACGGTAGATACTCAGGTGCCTGGAGGGAGTATTCTCTCAGTTGTCTGGAGTGGGTTCTTCGGGGTGATGATGTGGGTCGCTGTACCCTACTTGGTGTCTTCCCCGAATTTCAAAGTCTATGTTTTATAGGTGGCCTCGACGTAAAGTGAGTAGGTACTTGTCATCCTGGATAGGCTATTGAAGGTGGGTATGGGGATGGATTGGAGCAGGCCAGAACGGCCTCCCAATTGGGGCCCCTCAACAGTATGCTCCGCAACAGATACTTCCAGTTCTCTAAGTATAGGGATGAGCGGTTCAGGATTTGATGTAAATGTAGTAGTTATTCTATCAGGGTGGTTCTAATGTTTTCTGTTTCATTTCTAGTTGTATATACTTTACTATGCCCGCCCAATGCTTGCTCCTCCGAACGCCCGGCAGAGAGACAACGTACCATGACCCAGATATGAGTGGCCCGTTGCAGTCAAGTTCCGTGTTGTGGAATGTGAATGGTCTGCTTGACAAAGTTAAAAGGGGGGGGGGGGGGGGGGGGCAGTCCAGAAGCAGGCCAAACTGGTGTGGGCAGATATCGCACTCAGGAGACGCACCTCATCTGGAACGTGGTCCCATGCCTGGCTAGATGGCGATACTCACATGTTTATTATTCGGGGTTTTGAGGCTCTTCCAGGAGCACGGGTATTCTGATTATCCAGACCGCAATGCTAGCAAGTAATTAGCTGATCTGCAGTATAGCATTGTTTTCGTATAAACGGGGGGTGAATGAGCTGCCTCGTTGTGTCGCTGCCCGGCCGCCCCGAAAAAGAAGAGGGGTTCCGGTCTGGGCAGCCTCCTTTTAAGCCCCCAGCCATCTGTGCCCTTGGGGCATGGTGGTGGGAATTTCTAATAATGTGGTAGCCCCTTTGGGCCAATGTTTTACTGCCCTGTCCGTCCGCCCGCTTCCGCCCTGTGTCCGCCCTGTGCCTGGGTGTGTGAAGTGGGAGGGGTTAGGGGGTGGGGGGGGCACTTCTGGTTACTCCCTCCTTTGTTTGCGCCCCCCATTTCGACACGCTTTTCCTCGAGGCCCCACGGGGTTTCCTCACCGGCCCCTCGAGCTCCCTTTGGGTGCGAGCCTTCGATCAAACGCATTTTGGCCAGATGCCCCCTGGTGTCCCCAAGAGTATAAATACTAGCCAAACCTACCCGTTCAGGTGGTAGGGTGCTGCTTTTTAAGATACTTTTTTCAACTCGCAGCAAAAAACGATTGAAAAAAATAAAAAGTTTCAGTGCTGGTAATCTGCTTGAGACTCCGGAACACCAACAATCACTCTGGACTGCACAGCCAGTAAGAGGCTACGAGGTTTGAGACCTTTCAGTCTGGCGCAGCGTTCTAGTACCCGTGCGTGAGGAGCTCTCCTAATTTTGAACCGGCTGATAATACGGTCATGTGTCACAAATGTGAAGTACATAGAAACTTTAGGAACCGATGACATACTACTTTTAACTCCCCAGTTACAGCAGTGGTAGAAACAACAGGAGCGCTGGATACAAGATTGGAGATGAGAAGTTACCAACACAATATAGTACATAATGGGCTTCTGGTGTTTTTTTTTTCACATTGATACAGTTGTTGTTTCCATCTAGTTTTCAAAATTCTTTGGGAGTACTAACTTGCATGCTGATGTCACAGAAAGTGTGTGGTATTCTATAGTGAACAATTGTTTAGTGTATGTTGTAGTTTCTCTCACCAATATTTAATTACTAATACTGGAAAGCAGCATGTATATGTGTTCTCTCAAGCGTACGAAATGTTCCATTGTTCCGTTTTGTCAGTTGATCTCTGATCTCTGATCTTTGTCAGCTCTAGATGGGCACTCTACCTCCTAAATATACATACTTACCTGCTGGTGTGATGATTCATGAATTAGGATATTTCAAAGTGGTGTCATATCACCATCAGCCCTCCACCGCATGTCTCTCCCAGAGGCCGCTTGGGTCAGTCGCTGCAGCTGGGTTGGGTGATGCATAAATGTACTGCTAGCAGCTCAGCTGCAGTGCCAAGGCCACACGAGGCAGCACTCGCCCGTCCAGGAAGGCAGGTTCCATCATCTTCAATTCAAAATGAAGACCCCAGTCTCCCTTCTATCTTCAACATACTGGTAACTTCTCTCATCATGATAACAATATTAGTTTTCCTTCAGATTCAAAGTGAAGGGAACAAATGACTACTGCACACGTGTATTTTTGCGAAGAATGTTGTGTTTTTAAGAATTACAATCATGTTTTTACTGTAATGCCATGACTGTAACTACACCCATGAACAAAACTGAAAATGAGGGAAAAGTAGTATTTTTGTATTTAATAAAATACTCTTAGCTTGAGCTGAATGACGCCACCTACCCGTGTGCATGGGTACTCTCATGAAACAATTTATGGAAACAGTCTGATGCCTGGGGATAATTTTAAGGTAAGGAATCTGCTTTACGTGGGTAATGATGCAAGCCGTTTCCATTATGTTGAAACTAGAAGGCAGACTGGGTCTTTAATATGAATTGCAGTTTTGCCGTGTCCAAGTAACCATATTGAGAGAGGGGGTCCCGCATCTTTCCAATATAAGTTCCATCATCTTTCCATGCCATCGCATGATGGCGATTGCCGTGGTCAACAGAAACTGGACTGACCCGTCCCTAACCACACAGGTTGGCAGTGGCCTAAGGCCACCAGTAAGCAGGCAGCCCTGAGCACTGACTACAGACTCGATCAGATGGCAAACACAGCTGGTTCAATGCAGGGTGTGCACATTGTGTTGTGTAGTAGGGCTGGTCTGGGTGCGGGCCCAGTAGTTCTAGGTTTTCACAAATCAGGATGAACTACAAATCTTAATAATCTTAAATCTGTGCTTAACCCTCTCGTAGCTTGTCACAAAAGCAGTCCAACTTAACTTACAATCTGTAAAGTAATTAAGCAGCACTCAAACAGTAATAAAGTAAAAACGCAACACAAATAAAATCCCAAACCAATTAAGAAAAATATAGTTAATTTTAAAATGACACAAAAATGACAAACATCCAATCAGTACAACTGGAGTTACTAATTTTTAAACTTTCTAGTTAAAATAGCACGAAAAAGCACACAGCGTCAATTGTGGTTAGCTAGCCACACTGGACCAGGCCAAACTCATTAGTTCAGGCTGAGCGGGATGGGGCGTGGGTCTGATACTGGGACCATGTTGTCCCGCTGACGATTTTACCTTTTGTGTGTTTAAGTCCACGTGTGGAGCTACAGTGGAGCTTCCTGTTAACTATCAATGCAACACCCAGGTCATGCATCATTGATGGCTGCTGTTCGGTGCAAAGAGTCTGTTGACGATGGAGCTTTGCGTGTGCCAATGACGCAGACTGTTGCTGTTGGCGCTGGATCATGAAGCAGACACGAAGAGGAGGTTGTCCCTGAAGATTTTCATTGGCAGGCATCTCAGAAAGTTGGCAGTCGACACAAGGAGTCCTTTGTGGTCATGAAGAGCCCCAACGTTTCTGGAATGTCACCTGTATATTAGGACTTGTGATTTGAGGAAATAGTACACTCTGCCAGTCAAAGGTCCAGGAACTGGAGGGGCATCTTTTGGGGATCAGGACTCACTCCAGCAAAGGCCAGCAACGGGGTTCAGGCAAGTCCAGTAGTCTGCTCAGCTTGGCAGTTGCAAGGCACGCATCTGGAAGATTGTTGTCTCCCTGTTGCTCAAACAGAAGTTCATCTAGCTGACCCTTGGAGTCACTTCTGGGGAAGCCAGGGTCCAAGGCAAGCACGTCCTGCCTTCCTTCTTTAAGTAGGGTAGACCTTGTTCCGAATTTTCCACAGGCCCAGGTGTGTTCTGATGAGAGGTTCTGAAGGTGCCACTTTTATCTCCAATGCAAGTCATTCAGTGGGGGAATGCCCTGTTTAACGTTCCCCCATTCCAAGGTTTGGCTCTAAACTGTTGAAGGTAACAAACAGCAGGCAGGGCTAGGTGTAAGCTGCATTTGTCAGTGGCAGGACTGGTAGCCCTTAAAAATTAGGAAGGAGGGTATGCAAGTTATGAGGTTACCCTTGAAACTGAGGAAAATCTCGGTATACCCCCCCCAGGACATCCTGCTCCGGAGAACACCCTTTCCACACCCCAGGCCCGTTTCTCCTCATGTCTAGAAGGAGTATTCAAAATACCACAGGGAAGCCATTTACAGTCACGTGTTTGTTTACACTGGCTTTGCTGTGGATTCCTTTTGGCTCCTAGATTGGGCATCTTTATTTTAGCTCCAGGCCTGCAGCCTGTGCCCTTTTACATATATACACATTTTATTTTCTTATTCGTTTTAATAAATTTAGCTTAGCTTGCTTTTCAGCAGGCTTTGTTTTTATATTGTAATCCGCTGCCTTTCTACGAAAGCATTGTTGTCAGTTTCTTTGCACAACATTTCCGCTCTGTGCCCTGCTCAAGGCTGTCATTGCACATGATAGCTTACTTGGTATTGCCAATTCAAGAGTTACGGAGTTAGCCTTTTTACCATAGACATATCATCACGTCAGGCCTGTTCTCAGAACACAACACATTTTGTTATATAAACACCACACAGGCCAAAGGTTAGAGGGGACATTCCAGTCATCCATCTTACGCTGTGTGCCACTTCGACAGCTTTGCTGATCTTGCCCTTGTCTTTCCAGCCAACCGGGAGGATTGCCAGCAGTACAACAGGCATACCATTGCCTTTTTTCTGGTATGGGGTCGGAGAGGGGCTCCTTTTATAGGCTAGTACGGGCAGAAGGGCTAACACTGCTGTGCTTTCAGGTTTGATGCTAGAAGTGTAAGTAGGAATTATTAGACTCATGATTGTCAGGGTGTTGGGACTGTTTATATGTTTTACTCTAATGATCACGATCATCACTGTATTAGGTCTCATCTTCCTAATAATCGCAACTCGTGCCTTTTATCATAGAATGCAGTTGCTTCAATAAATACATTGAAACCTATCCGGCATTTGTCTGCCTTCGCATGTGTGAGACCTGTGCAAATGCAAGAGAAAGGGGTAAGATATGTTCCACCACGATTTCCCTGAGGAGTCAGAGTGTCATGTTTTGAGGCTGCCACAAATCACCTATGCTTTCTAGGTTTGGGTGAGGTGCTGATAGTTAGCAGAGAAGGTCAGGCTGACAGATTCCAGTCAGTGTGGGACTGACTCAATCACCCACAAGTCGTGGTACTGCAGCCTAAAACCAAGCAGTCTTATCCCAGTGGTAAGAGTCCTATGACAGTAGGAAGGCACATTTAGTTTAGGCAGAAACATGCCAGTTTTTGAAAAGTGGCAGTTTCAGAATAGTAACTTAAAATCCAACTTAACCTTTAAAGAAGATTTGAAATCATAATTAATTTGAGTGGAAGAAGCATTTCTCTATTTGTTCCCAAACTGAAGTTATTGCTTATTTAGTGTAATAAGCTAAGGGTGTGGCTACACCTTTGAACATGGCGGTCGCTCTGTGAAAGCTCCACGTCCCAGCTGCTGATCCGCCTATAACTGCTGCTCCCTTGGTCCATCCAACCTGGGTTGAGCCCATCCGCGCTGCCCATCCACATCAACATCACCCCGAGTGTGGTGCCTGCAGAATGCCTTGAAGAGGAGTGGGGCGAAGAACGAGGCATCTGCGGTAGAGTTGATGTAAGCAGCAATGATTTTTGCAAGCTCGACTAGAGGCATGGGGTGCCCGAGGAGGACCGAGCCGGTGGAGTGGCCAGAGGAGCCCTGTGGTGGCAGTGTGCCTGTTCCTGGCTCCAGGCAACCTCTGGCATGGACAAGGTACCATTTGGGAGTGGAGTTACTGGTGAGGCAGCTGCACAGTGACGGTGTGGCCTGTATGACGATCAGGCACTAGCCCTCGGCAGTAGGGAGCTATCGAAGGGCCTGCTGGCCTCGGGAACACGGAGCAGCACAAGTTGAAAGTGGTGAGACAAACTGAGGGGAGAGAGGGGCAAGTGTACTGCTGGAGGCCCCCATCCTAATACTGCTACAGCTGCCCTTTGGTGAGTGTTGGCTGCTAGGGTTGCCAACTAAACTGGTTGAGGCCCCCATGCACTACTACTGCTGCTTTCCTTGAGTGTTAAGGCCCCCCACTCAAGAAACGACTAGAAGTGTGGTGCAAGGGGGGCCACTTTCATACAGAACTCCCTCATAAATCGTGAGGTGGTGCCCAGGGACACCTGGTCTACATGCCTATGGGGGAAGCTTGGATGTTCTCCTGTTGACTGAGCTTGGGGACATCTGTTCTGTACTGCCTGAAGTGGTGTTTTGAGCGGGTCCCCTTGTATGACCTACTCGGACCCTGTGTTGCTGACTGGCCCTTTGGATCCCCGACGCTAGGCTTGGCCGTAGAGGTCTATCAACCTAGGTTATTGGGGGCTTTGTGTGTTGGATCACCTGATCCTACCATTTACTCCACTGCTCCATTATGCCTTTAATAACTAGTGGCTGCACCCTGGTGCTGTGCAGACCGTCGGCTATGTGGGGCGTGGCACGGCCTTGGCCGTTGGTTGGGGGGTTAGAGGCTGTGCCCGGCCGTGGAGATCCTACTCCATGTGATCCTATTCTACACTCTTATCACACTCTGTCCTCTGACTCCCTCTCCCACTGTGACTTCAAGATGGTCTGGAAAAAACCCGCAGCAGTGGCCTCTCAGCAAAAGATAGATACATTTACTAAACATACTGGCCCGATGGGAGAGAGACAGGGGCAAAGGGAAGTGACCCTCCTGTCAGATGGAGACCCACAGATGTCTTCTATCCTATGTGCGATTCAAGACCCTAAAGACATTATGGAGGGCAAGATGTGGAAACAAGGTTGACCTCAGATTGATTCGACAAGATATCCGGAATACTACGTACAGGGTTACAGAGGTTGAGAGTAGGGTGTCGACAATGGAAGACAGTCACATCGTACAAAAACTGAATCAGAGCCATACAGAGCCTGGTGAGGCAATAGGAGGCCTGTGTGGAAGACGCAGAAGGGAGGTCACAAAGGAACAATCTGAGTCATGGGCATTCCTGAAGGGGCGGAAGGACCGATGCCAATGAAATTCATGTTGGACTGGCTATCTAGCTGGGTCCCTGTGACGGGCGGGCGCTGCTAATCCCGTCCGTGAAGGCAGCATGTGCTGTCGCTGCCGCCTCCAACCCGGAACTGGAGGACGGACCAGCCAGTGCCCTTGGACTTCCGGGGCTAAAGGGGCAGTGGCGACCGGTTCGCTTGCCCGAGAGCGAAGAAAAGGAAAGAAGACTGATGGCGGGGAAGGAGTAGAGAGCGGAAGAAGCAGGAGTGACAAGGAAAGAAGACGGACAACAGACACGGCAACCAGTGAGGAGCCAGGATGCGAACGGAGGCGGGAACCAGCCAGAAAGTGCCCCGGAGGTATCCGCAGTACTGACAGCGGTGCAGGAGGCGCACCAGGAAGTTTCCAGCCACGCTTCAGGAGAAGTGTGGCTCCCCCAGGTGCGTCCATAGACTGGCTTAGGGGAAAAACAAGGGGCGGCTGGGAGGAGGAGCAGGAAGGAAACAAGAGGAGGAGCAGGAAGGAAACGAGGGGGAATGGGAAGGAAAAACGAGGAGGAGTGGGAAGGAAACAAGAGGGGGAGTGGGAAGGAAAGACGTGGGGGAGTGGGAAGGAAATAAAAGGGGTAACCAGAAGGGGGGAGGTAGGAGAGAACAAACAAGGACAACCCTAAATAGAAAAGAGACAACAGGAGAGTATCAAGGAAGCCTACAAACAGAGGAAGAAGTTACGAGAGACCGGAAGTCAAAAAGGGGTCAGAGAGAGAAAGAGAGAAAGACCCAAGAGGTTACAAAGATAGAGAAGAAGGATAACCCAAGAGGGTCAAGAAAAAGAAAGAAAACAGTACAACAGGGAGTTGTGAGCAGAGAGTTAGACAACCCAGGAGCCAGCAACGAAGAACAGATGAGAGCTAAATAGACGACAAAGCACAGGAAAGTACTAGAGAAGAAGGAGAGGAAAACCCTTCAGACAACAGATATAGGAAATAGGGAAGAGGAGTAAAACAAAGAACAGGGAGAAAGAAGAAAAAAAGGAAAGGAACTTACCGATGCTTTATTTTGTTCTTCCCAATAAGTGCCTTCTGGGAGCCCTGGAAGAAGACTTGAAGTCCAGCGGATGACAGACGAAGTACAGTACAGCATATATAACTTATACGTCACACCAGAATAAAAATAATTAATAAAACACACCTGAACTCATATCCCACTGCCTTTGTGTCGTCACTGACATACCCGGTGACAGTCCCCAAAGAAGACATGTTGAACTGCTTCATAGTGGAACGAGTGCATAGGACATTGACGGCAAAACCTCCTGTTGGTGCCTCTCCTCCACCATTCATTGTGTGCGTCCTCAACTATGTCAACTGTCCTTCGGGTGTTGCGTAGGGCCGGCTAACTGAGGTGTCACTCCTTCCCGTGATGGTTTTTCTGGATTACACTTATAAGGTGCAGCAACAATGCCATGCCTTTCAAGAAACTAAGCAAAAACTGAGAGCCTGGAGATCAAATACATGCTCCTCTTCCCTGCTCGCTTGAAAGTTAACTTCCGAGGAAAAACACTCTTCTTTGATTCTCCTGAGACAGTATGGAACTGGATTGAGGAGAGACCGCCACGGAGCAAGATAGATGCTTCACTTCTCGGGGTTTGGGAGAAGGTTGAAGGGGCGGGTGCTGAAGGACCCCTGAGAGAATGGCACATAGCATTGAGTAAACGCTCGGAGTGCAAGGAATGGAGGGCTCAGTCTCTAGGTCCTGGCAGTGCTGGCTCAGGAAGTGACTTGCCCACTCGTCCACCCCAAGACCTCTGGTGCCGGCGATCAGCTGGAGGCATGTTTAACTGTTCTCTGAAATTTCATATGGTTACTACCGGAGGTGATCTAACTGTGCTTCACATTGCTGGGGTTTTGGTGTTGCTGGCCAGGACCTCCACACCCTTTATTTAGTTGGCAATAGTTTCTGTTGGGATGTGGAATTTGTGCAAAGTGGGTGATGCATTTCACGCGAAAGCCCGGTTTCCTTCTATCCCTAGTCGCACCACGACAGGTAGTTCCCGTTCACTAAGTATAGTTGGGGGTGTTGTGGTGGGGGGTGACGTTGGGGTATTGTTTTTGGTTTTATCTCTTTTTCAGGTACTGACACTGAGTGGGGACATATGCAGTACACACACAATCCTCAGACATCACACATATACATACTCAACCAATGATTAACATGCACCCTAGGAGGAACCCTGGGCGGGAGCATGTGGTCCTGACTACACTTGCTTTCCTGCCCTGCCAATGGAATGTTAGATAAAGTCAAGAGGCGGGGTGGTGCTCGGGCGGTCTTCAGTACAAATGCAGACACTGTGATGCTTCAGGAAACCTACCTTATGGGCAACAAGTGCCCATTCCTGGCCCTTAAGGGTTATACCCTGGTGTACCTCGCAGGATCTCACTCTGTCTTCCGGGGCACAACCATCCTAATAAGAGGGTGTATCCCCTTTGTAGTTTACAGGGTTTGATAGGACGGCTTGGGCCGCTACGTGACGTGGCTCATCACGGCTGCCCCCTCTCATTGGCCTGCTTTTAGGCCCTGCCCCCCTCTCTTTGGACTTCCTGGTTAATCTTGGAGATCTTATACGAGATTTGTCGGAGGCTCTGTGGCTGATTGGAGGAGACTTTAATGGAGTATCTGATATGAATCTTGACCGCTCTTTGACCGCTACGGGTGCAGGCCACGGGCCCATGCTTCTTGCATATTTTGCAAGTAACTTGAACCTGACTGATATTTGGAGGGCACATCACTCTGGAGAGAGGGGATACAGCTTTTACTCAGTAGCGCACTGCTCCTTCTCACAATTGGAATATGTCTTCATGCAGGGCTAGGAGGCCATTGGGTTCTTGAGGTCGGGCTGTTGGCCTAGGGGCTCTCCGATCACTCACCGGTGGTGATAGTGTTTGTAGGAAAACACCATCTTTCTAGCATAGTTACCCACACTTTTTGCCTGATATCAGTGTGTTAGACTGTAGTTTACTGGGATCCTGCTAACTAGGACCCTAGTGTGTGTGCTCTCTCCTCTAAATTTGAATGCTGGTAAACTTTTGACTCCCACAATTGGCATGCTAATGCACCCATATAACTCCTTAGTATATGGTACTTGAGTACCAAGGGCATTGGTACACCAAGGGTCCCCCATGGGCTGCAGCATGTATTGTGCCACCCATGGGAGCCCATACGGACTGTCTGCAGGCCTACCATTGCAGCCTGCACGAAATGGTGCATGCACCCTTTCACCACTGATATAAGGCTTGCCTTATATCCTAGTCACTGCACTTAGACACTGTAAGTTAGCCCTCTGGTAGGCCCTTAAGCCCAAGGGCAGTGTCCATGGCCCTAAGTACTAGGATACGCTTGCATGAGCAGGGTACCCCTACAAACCCCAGACTCCATTCCCTGGGCTTTGTAAGTGCAGGGTAGCCATCTTAAGGTATGTAGTGGACACTGGTCAACACAAGTGGTCCATCTACATAATGGCTTCTCCGAACCTAGGCATGTTTGGTATCGAACATGTTAGTCATGCAGCTACACCGATTCCAGTACTAGTTGCATGATCCCCTGTACTCTGGGGATTTCTTGGAAGATCCTCTAGTTCTGCCTGTGCTGCCTTACAGGGTCTGACTGCCAGTCCATGCTGCTGCTGACCCCAGACACTGTTCTGCCCTCCTGCTGGTGAGCCTGGCTCAGGCAGAGGAAGGCATAACAAAGGATTTCCTGCAAGGGAGAGGTGTGACCACCTCCCCCTGTGTATTAGGTATCTAAGGGCTAGAGTGGGGGGGGGGGGGGCTCTTAGCACCACAAGACTGCTTTGAAGAGCACATTTGGTACCCCCCTTGCATAATCCAGTTTGCACCAGTTCAGGAACCCCCAGTTCCTGCTCTGGCATGAAACTGCACAAAGGACAGTGGAGTCACCACCCCCCTGTCCAGCTCTTACCCGAGGGAGGTGCACAGAGCTCTGCCAGGTGGCCACTTGATTCTGTCATCTTGAAAACAAGATGGGCAGAGGCCCCTGGGAGCATCCGACTGATTAGGGAGGTAAATTACGTCCCTGACCCCCTCTGATTGGAGGGTCACTTCAGAGAGTGACCAAATCCCTTTAGGGTTACTTAAGGGCTCCCCCAAGGGTGGGTCCTCAGATTCATCAAGCAAGACTCTACAAGGAACTCTCTGCAAGACATCATCTGCTCCTGGCCTCTGGAACTGCTGCTGTTCTGCCTTGGAAGTGAAACACGCCTGCTTCTGGTGGGAAGGCTCCAATTGCAACATTGTTTCTCCGGATCCTGCAAGGATTCTGCAACATCCCAGGCTGGGCATTCTCCATGGTCACAAGGACTCTGTTTGCACCTGGAAGCATGAAGGAATCTCCCTTGGAGTGAAGGAGTCATTCTCCTGCATCTGCACGCACCTCAAGACAACATCCACCGGACATCGAAAGGCTCTGCGTCACAGTTGCTTGTTGTGTGGCCTCCTCTGGGTCCTCCTTGTCTTCTGACCAACTTGGGAGTCTGAGGCCCCTGCTTCTGCCACTGAACTGGAACCCTTGTGCATCGCAATTGTTGCTCTTGCCAAGGCTTTTTGACTCTTCCTCCAGGAGATCTTCAGGCACCAAGAAGGCCCTATCTCCAGCACTCTGCAACCTGAAGATCAGCCCCTGTCTTGAGACTCCTGTTTTGTTGTGCTGCTGAGGCCTCCTTGTGACTCCCTGTGTCCATTGCCTGTGGGTCACTCATGGGGGCTTCTGCTGGCCTTCCTGCATGCTGAGGGCCAGCCCTGACTCCCCCTCTCAAGGGTTGAGTCTCCTAGACTTTGCTGGTCCCCAAAACATTTCAAATACATCTTCAGCTCCTGCTTGCATTTGCCAGTGCTTGTTTGTAACCTGGCTGGTCACTGACCCACCTGTATTCAGGTGACCATTGAGGGATAGCTCGTAGGTGATTCCTGGGATCTTCTGCAGCTCCTGGACCCTGCAGCTGCACTTCTTCCTCCACGGACCTGCAGGAACTTCACTTCTAGGAGGGTGGGCATAGCCACCTGCACCACCTGGGCACCTCCGAGGGTGCTGGACTCTGTCCCCTTCCTTTTCAAGTCCTCCACGTATGGAATCCATCCCTGGGTTCCACTGGCCTAGTCCACAGGTCACGACAGTAGCTGGACAATCCAAGGCTTCTACTGACTTCAGTGAGAATTTCTTCTTCCCTCTGCATACGGGTCCCTAGTGTAGATACTCCTGTCTTCTGGGTATCCTGGGTTGGGGGGCACTCTCCAACCTTCCTCTTGTCTGTTGGTTTCCTTGGGGTCTTCTGGGAAGGGTCCTGAAACATACAAACTCCAACCACCACATTCCTGTGTTCCTCTATGTGACGACTAGGTATGTAACCACTCTGCATCTGGTCTCTGGGGACACTTGCTGTACTTACCTCTGGTGTTTTCGTCCTTTCCCAGCTCCTGGCTAACTACTATAGTTATCTTGGTTGGGTTCCGTATTTCGCACTCCACTTACTGTGTATATGTTTCCCCCCCCACCCTGTAAGGTCCTTTATATTTTATGCTATTTTTGCTTGTTATTTGATTTATATATTGTGTGTAGATATCTCCAGTGGGTGATATACATATGCTAGTCTAGTAGTTAGGGGTGTAATAAAGAAGCCTTTATTTTTGCAACACTTGTGTGGTTCTTTCTTGTGAGTGATTTACTGTCTGACTACTGTGGTATTGCAAGTGCCTTGCATTCCTCCTGGATAAACTTTAGCTGCTCCCCTCAGCTACCCCTAGAGAGCTTTTGCTATCTGGACACCTATTCACTATTACTAAGGGTTGCTTGGACACATTATAGGGTGCCACACCATCGGTGTACACCATCAACTGAGCCAGTCTCCTACAGTATTGTTGTGGGGTACTGATGGCATGGGGCAGAGATGGCGTCTCAACCGCCGGTTCCTCCAAAAAGATGACTTTCAGGAGTGTTGCCTGCATGCCTGCAATTCCTGACTAACAATAAGGGATCTGTGCCTTCCCACATTACGCTCTGGGAGACTCAGAAGGCCACGTTCCGGGGTCATATTATCAGATATTCCAGGGGTCAGAGGGACAGGGACAGAAATAGGACCAGAGACCTTGAAGAAGATGTGCTGCCCCTGGAGCACCAATATGTGGAAACATCACAGGAATCCCTCCTGCGGGATTCACTCTGTACTTAGACTCTGCTGCGACAAGCACTCACACAGGAGGCATGGTTGGCCACACGTAGTAGGGTCTACCAACGGGCAGATAAGGCTATGAAAGACATTGCATTGGCTATGTACTCCTAGAGAAGCAGGAGCCTCCGTGGCCTACTTGCTCACAGACGACGGTTCCCAGGTGACTTGAGGTAGACCTATTGCATATGCCTTTACATCTTATTACTGTTTGTTGTATAGTGCAGCTCCCGTAAGCCCCCGTGCAGATCTGCCTCAATTTCTTTCAGATCTACCTATGCCTCTCTTAACTCCTGAAGAATGGGAGGTGCTGGAAGTAGATGTTACCAGTGATGAACTGTGCCCGACCTTGGCCCAACTGTGGGTGGGTAGAGCACCTGAGACCAATGGCTTCCCAGTCAAGTTTTGGCACCTGGTATGCCAACAGACTGGCCCATTACTACTTGACATCTTTTGGGAGGTCCTGGAGATGGGTGAACTGCCCCTAGACCTTAGGACCACTGAGATTGTGGTAGTACCCAAACCTGGCACACGGGTACAAATCTCAGAGATTACAGACGAATCCCACTCTTAAATTCAGAGGCAAAAGTCTGGGCCAAAATGCTAGCTACCTGCCTGGCGGGAGAAATCTCTCATCTTGTACACCCTGACCAGCCTGGATTTATGCCCCATTGGGCTACTGATATAATCTGTGGAAAGTACACAACAGAATCATCCTAAGTAAAACATTTCAGGGCCATAGAGCTCTCCTCTCCATTGATTTTGGTAAAGCCTTCGACTCAGTGGACTGACCGTTTCTATTTGGCCTTCTCATCCACATTGGATTTGGTCCAAAATTTTTGAGTTATGTACACCTTCTATACCCCAATCTATGGTCCAGAGTGCACATCTGTGGAGGTGGGATGGAGTGACTTCAAAATGGTTCCCGGTAAGCCGGGACGCCCAGTTGGGGTGTCCTTTGTTGCCCTTATTATTCGCATTGGTAATCAAACCCCTGGCAGCTTGGGTTCAGATTGACTCGCTTTTCGAGGCTTCCAGTGGTCAGAGGCGGTGAGCAACAGAATGTTGCTATACGTGGATGATTTCCTCTAGTTTTTGGATGATTCAGCTGTTTCAGGTACCAGGGCGCGCTAGATCTTGGCCATCTTAGGCTCTTACGCCGGCCTTCTGATGAATCCCCCGAAATCTACCCCATTGCTCCCTGCCCAGTTGACATGCCATGGGTGGTGGTGATACTTCTCCTTCCTCTTGAATTCAAATACTTAGGGGTCTTCGTCACTGAGGACACAATACGTTCCTTTGATCACAGCGTAAAGCCTTAGTTGGTCACTCTCAGCCGAGTGGTTAATTTCAGGTTCACCCTTTCTCTCTCCCTTCTGGGACACTCTGTCATCTTTAAAATGGTCTCTTTGCCATGCCTACTCTACCAATTGGTGGTGTACCTCGTATTGCTTTGGGGAAGTGCTGCATGCTGGCTGTCGAATAAGGGAAGCCTGATTTACTGTTATACTATTGGGTGGCACACTTGCTTATTGTTAATGATTGGTGGTTTGGAGGCTTCGGCGATCCGGAGTATGCAGAGGAGAGATGGTTGATGGGTGGTCGGGACCTCTTACACCTGTTGTATGTTGGGGTGGGCTCTACGGCTGTCCCACCTGTCTCAAGCTGGAGACTCCACTGTAGCAAGGCACCAGGCTTCCACAGGTGACGTCATTGCGAATCTTCTCAGCCTGGGATGTCATAAGCAGCTCAATGCTAGGACATTTCCTTCACTGAGGGAGTTTATGTTCTTCCAGGACATGCAGGTTGAATATGAGCTGCACTTCACACAGTTTTCAGCTACTTGCAGCTTTGCCATGCCCTTCTCCCTACTATTCCATCAGTGGATGATATCCCTGTATTCTCCCCACTGGAGGCCAACACCTTCCTCACGAATCTTAAAAAGCACAAACAGAAATTTACAAATTCTTCTGCGCAATTGTCAAGATCGCTACCTGAGGTGCAGAGGGCATGGGAGGGAGAACTGGGCCAATTGGGCAATGACAATTGGAGGAAGGCAGTGAAGGCATCCGGAGAAGCAGTTATAGCTTCTCAATTTAGACTGATCCAACTGAAAGTGCTGCACGGAGTGTACTTCACTAGATCCTGACTCCACTGCATGGGCCTGATCCCATTAGAGGTGCCCAGGGCCTGTAAATCAAATGCTACTAGTGGGCCTGCAGCACTGATTGTGCCACCCACATAAGTAGCCCTGTAAACATGGCTCAGACCTGCCACTGCAGTGTCTGTGTGTGCAGTATTAAACTGCCAGTTTGACCTGGCAAGTGTACCCACTTGCCAAGCCCAAACCTTCCCTTTTGATGCATGTAAGGCACCCATAGGGTAGGCCCTAGGTAGCCCCATGTGCAGTGTGCAATGTATTTATAAGGTAAGGTATTTACTGGTGTGTTTTACATGTCCTAATAGTGAAATACTGCCAAATTTGGGTTTCACTGTTCACTCATAGGTTAACATGGGGGCTGCCTTTAAATAACTTTAAAGTGCAACTTCCCTTTGAGAGCAGATAGAAATGTGGGGTTTAGGGTCTCTGAACTCACAATTTAAAAATACATCTTTTAGTGAAGTTGGTTTTTGGATTGTGAGTTTGAAAATGCCACTTTTAGAAAGTAGGCATTTTCTTGCTTAAACCATTCTGTGACTCTGCCTGTTTGTGGATTTCCTGTCTGGGTCAGTTTGACAGTTGGACTGTTTACACCTTTCCTCTAGACAGTGACCCAAAGGGAGCTGGGGTGTAGCCTGCACATCCTGATGAGCCATCTGAGTTATAGTGGAGGGGGAGTCGTCGCTTGCACCTGAAAGGACTGTGCCTGCCCACACACAGTGCAGTCTCCAACCCCCTGGTGTGTATGTAGGGCCTGGCCTGGATAAGGAAGGATTTTGCACGCACTCAAGACTTTGCTTTGAAGTTTGCCAATTTCAAAGGCAGAAAGGGATATAAGTATTGGACCCAAAACCCCAGACTTTTAGAATCTTTCTGGAATCAAGAGGAACCTTTGCCAAGGAGAAGAGCTGAAAGAGGAGTACTGTCCCTTTGGTGTGTTGCTTTGCTGAACTGGCCTGCAGTTGCTGCTTCTGCCTGAAAAGAGTGCAAAGGGTGAACTTTGCTGTGTGCCCTGCTTAAGAAAGTTCTCCAAGAGCTTGGAGTAGAGCTTACCTCCTGGGACACCAAAGACTTCAGTTTCCTCGACCTGTAGCACTGGGAACTGTGTGTTTTGTGCTATTCCAGAGGAGAAAACACTGCGACGCCGCTGGCCTGCACCGTGACCTGCCAACGCTGCACGGAGCCGCACTGTATGGCTTCGCACTGCAACCCTGGTCGAAACGATGCAGTCATCAGATGACTTCACCAAGCCGCTGCTCGCACCGCCACCTGTGGGCCCTGTACTCCGGCATCGCCTTGCTCACACCACTGCCCGGGCATCCCTGACGATGCTACTGCTGATACTGGCGCTGCTGCCTGCCTCAAAGCACCATCCCGTCCCGCACCGCAGCCCGGGTCCACTGGCGTCAGCACCATCGACTTCAGTGTCGTCACCAGGCATCCCTGCCTGCACTGTGGCCTGTGAGGGTCACAAAGCCCTGTCCCGTCCCGCACCACCGGCTTTGGCATGCTGACAATAGCGTTACAGCAATGATGACACTGCCTGCACCGTGACCTGGTGACACCGCATGTTGCACTACCGCATGTTGCACTGCCCCACTTCACACCACAGTCCTGGTCTCACCGCCGCTGATGGACGCCGTCACCGAGCCAGTGCCTGCACCGTGATGTGTGGGCACCGCACGTCGCATCGTCCTGCTTTGCACCGCAGCCCCAATGCCATCCAAGCCAGCGCTCCTTACTTCATCAGCCCGGAGTTCAATCTGCAACATGTGTGACTGCAAGGGCCCGACGACTCCCGCACCAAGTCTGGAACAAACACTGCAATGCCAGTGACACCGCTCTCCGGAGCTCACCGCGAGGATCATGACGCACTGCAATTCCGAAGATACTGTTTGCAGGACTTCCCAACACCGTAGGTGGCTTGCGACACCGCAGCCGGTATGAACTGTTGGTTTTGTTGATCCCGACACCATGATAGCCAAAGGTGGAGCTATCGACTTCAAGGAACTCTATTTTTGAGTAAATTTTGCAGAATTCATATTTTTATTACTGTATGTTGTATTTTTATTGTATTTGGTCTTGTTTTATATAGATAAATATTGGCTATTTTTCTCAAACTGGTGTGGTGTCCTTTTGTAGTGTTTTCACTGTTACTGTGTGTTATGTGTAAATGCTTTACACATTGCTTTTGAGATAAGATTGACTGCTCGTAGCAAGCTACCAACAGGGTGAGCAGGGTTTATCTGAGTGGGTATCTCCCTTATCCTGACTAGAGTGAGAGTCCCTACTTGGACAGGGTGCAAACCGACTGCCAACTAGAGACCCCTTTTCTAACATTGGTTGTCAGCGGTGGGAATACGACTTGCATTTGCACTTGACCCACAGTGATTGGTGTATACTACTACCATATCACAGACCACTACGTGCCACATACTTTTTTAATGTATTTATTTATTTGTTTATTTATTTATTTTCTCTATTCATCTTGAGTTCAAGTGAAGTCCAACAACGTCATGTCTCAGTCAAGAGCATTGTCAGTTGCGTCCCAGGATTTGGATTTTGAGGAGGCTAGATTGGATACCTATACCGTGAAGGAACTGAAGACAGTTTGTAAAAACCTCACAGTCCAGGTCAGAGGCCTCACCAAAAAGGAGGAGCTACAAAAGGCGCTGAGGGCCTGGGTAGCAGCCAGAACTGCCAGAGGGCAGTCTATGGATCCAATGGGGGGAGTCTGTGGACCCAAATCCAGGAGAAGATGTGCTGAGGGTGCAGGAGCTGCTAGAGAGGGAGGTACCCCCTGGGTCAGGCAGCAGTGCTGGTTTTAAGAGATCTGACTCCAGAGGAGCGGAGGACAGGAGAGAAGCCAGGAGGCACCAGATTGAGTTGGAGGAATTGAAAATGGAGGAGAGGAAAATGCTCTTGGAGCATGAGCTTAAAGTAAAGGAGCTGGACGAGAGGAGCAGGTCCAGCAATGATGTTGGCAGCAATACCTCAGTGCAACCAGACAGAATTGTGCATATTCCTAAGAATGTAGGGAAAGACTACAAGATGGGAGATGACATACAGCGGTGGTTTCAGGGATATGAGGCACCCATCCATATGAATGGGGTCCCTGAGAAGAATTGGGGGGCAGGATTGTGGATCAACTTCACAGAGTAGGGAAAGGACAATGTGCTAGCTTTTGGTAAGTGGTACAACCTCACCTACGCTGACGTGAAGGAGGCCCTTCTCACTAGATATGGATGGTCTCACTCCTGACAAGTACAGGGGTCACAGTGCAAAAAAAGGGAGCACACTGCCTCACACTCCAGCAAAAAGTTGGCCCCAATGCATCTTGGTAAATGCAGTCAGATTCTTTCACATTAACAAAAGTAATCAAAGTCTTTCACCTTAGTAGGTGCAGCAAGTGCTGTGTATCTCTGGACACGTGTTTCTGGGTTTCGCCCGTCATCAGCAGAGAGCAGCATATTTTGTGGGGTTGCTTGAAATGCCACCAAACGTCTTTTCAGGTTTATGTACCACTCTGGTGCGCAGGTGCCTCACCAAGGCTCGTCAGCCCGTTAGCTCAAGGGAGTCGTCATTCAACACAGTGCAAAAAAAGGGAGCACACTGCCTCACACTCCAGCAAAAAGTTGGCCCCAATGCATCTTGGTAAATGCAGTCAGATTCTTTCACATTAACAAAAGTAATCAAAGTCTTAGTACAGGGGTCAGTTTAGGCAGAGTAAGAAAACTGATTCCCAGATCTGGTTAGAATGTGTAGATTCTTTCTGCAGAGCACTGGATGGTTGGATGAAGGGCAGTAATGTGACATGTCCAGGGGCTGTACAACTTAATTGCATGTGAGCACATGTCTAGTCTGTGTTTTGCAGAGGTGCGCCAGCACTTGACTGATAGTAAACTGACTGACCCCAGGAAGCTTGCTATGGAGGCAAACTGCTGGCTGAGTAGCAGAGCCCACAAAGAGGTGTATGGGGGAGATTGTGCCAAAAGTGGGCAGGGTTCCCAGCAGCAGAGTGGGGGGGGGGGCAAGGGTAAACAACAGCAGTCTTCCAAGGAACTCTAATCTAGTAACCTGGGTAAGAAATCCCAACCCCCAGGAGATAAGAAACCATTGGCCTCTTCAGTAAAGCCTGCAGAGATAGGGCACCGTAAGTGATTTGCATGTGACCAGGAGGGTCACATGAAGGGAGATCCCAAGTGAACACCGCCACCCAGCGGTGGGCAGACCAAGGGGTTGGCCAGTGCAGCGCTTAGGGAGGAGGTAGTCCCAGGTGGGTGTGGGGATCTGACAGAGATGACCCTTGTCTCACTAGGGGATGGTGAGATGTTCCAGAGGAGCCTAATGCCTGATAAGACTAAGAAATACAGGCAGTGGGTGACCATCAATGAGCAAAGGGTAAAGGCTCTCAGAGATTCTGGAGCCAGTGTGACCACAGTCCGGTGTCACCTGATGTCTGAAGAGAAAATAGTCCCTGGTGTATTCCAACAAGTAGCTGCAGTGGACAAATTGGAGCGCCAATGTAAGGTGGCGCAGGTTCCCTTTGAGTGGGGGGGGGTCCTCAGGTTCCTTTATGGTAGCTGTGAGCCCCACCATGCCAGTTGACTGTCTGCTAGGCAACGACCTGGAGACTTCCGCCTGGAAGGAGGTGGAGATCAGGTTGCACTTGGGGATGTTGGGTTCATCAACTTTAAAAAAGAAACTGTTAGAAATGGGGTCTCTAGTTGGCAGTTGATTTGCACCCTGTTCGAGTAGGGACCCTCACTCGAGTCAGGAGGCATGGTCCACCAAGACCATGATGAACCTCTTGCCTAGGGCAACTACCTGCACAACTAAATCGCTGTCTGTCCGCAACATGGAGTTGTACATTACGAAACTGCAGCCAGATACCCCATAAACCTCCATAAATCCTTCCTGATGAACTTAACACTCCCCACATCTGAAATGAAAACCTTGGTTCAAACAACTCCCTTTCAGTGGGCTAAGAAAGATATAACCTATCTAGGATTTAGGATTACACCTGAAGTCTCAGACTTATAATGTCCAAATTCCCCTTCTCCGCTAACTTAAAATGGACTTTAGGCGAGGGGCACCCCTGTATTTAACATGTTTAGGCTGCATTAATGCGGTTAAAATGACGGTCTTGCTCCGGGTTCTATATCTTTTCAAGGTCTCCTGATCAAACCCGACCGAGAATTATTTTCAAGACCTTTGATCCCTGATAATACGTTTTATCTGGTAAAATCATAGAACTCATCTTCTCTATAAACAGCTAAGAATACAAAGGGAAGCAGGAGGGGTGGCATTACCTGACTTCCTCTTATGCTATAAAGCAGCACAATTGAGGGTCATAACTGAATGGTCCCAAAGGGAGTCTGATAAACTTTGGCTCTAACGTGTAAGGGACAGGGAAGTGTTTATATAATAAAACAACTGATGTTCTAAGAAAATGTCCCTACGTCAGGATGTGTGTTTTTCTATGAATACCAGAGACAAAACTTTTACCACATTCACCGGAAACCTGTAACAGGGCCATACATTTGGGGCGTCCTGTGGAAACCAAAACATGACCGACCCCCTAATGTGTATCTAAGCACACCCACTAAAACAACCGTCGTCGTATGGGACTCAGTAACTAGTACAGAGGCTGGACTACTTTCCCCTACCCGTACACCCCATCCACTTTAAACCAATGTTTTTTCCTGCCCTTACACCGGGACTTTTCAACCTGTGGAGAGAAGGGTGCTGCCTCATGCTAGGAGATCTATTTCATGGCTGGAATGTTCTCACTTTTGAACATTGCCAGAGACTTAGGCCTACCTGCTACTGAGAGATCATTGTACACAATTAATAAACTGGGCCCTTCAACCTGCTATGTGCTTAGCGGCCACAAGAGACCTCATCCCAGAGGAACATTTTTTACGTCACTCTGGATGCTATAAGTGCTCCATATCTTACCACTATAATCATTTACTCACGACAACCACACCCTATACTCCACTCTACATACAATTTTGGGACACCATTTTTGGTACCCCAATTTCAGATAAGCAATGGCAGAAATTATGTAACTATATTCACTACTTTAACTGCTCCCTGAGCATGTGCAAAGCTCACTATAAATTCTTATTCGATTGGTATCTTTATCCTACCAAATTCAAAACAATATTCCCCAATCAATCCAATCTCTACTGGAGGAGATGTGGTCTGCTTGGTGACTTCCACCCTATTTGGTGCTACTGCTCTACTACTCGTTCCTTCTGGGCAGGAATCTTTGTGCAAATAAAAAACATATTGGGATATCCTCTACCCTGTACGCCGGGCTTTGTCCTCTTGGCTTTACAGGCCGGAATATTAGAAACAACAAATCTCTAGCAACCGTTCCATCCTGTGGCTCTGTCTAGGAGCAGTGAAAATAGCCCTAGTGGCAGCCTGGAAGAAACCAGTGGCACCATCCTTCTTCCAATGGCATGCCAGACTATGGCAAGCTTTAACAATGGAACAGATGACAGACCTACAGTCAGACAATTAAAAATGTTTTGAATACCAATGGGGACCTCTGGTCCAATTCCTTTTGGAGGGACTCCCCCCTCCCCACCTGCCCAACCCGCACAAGGGCACTCCACCTCTTCAGTTCTAAGTACCCCCAGAAACTATTTTCACACTCACTGCTGTCACAGCTCTCTTCCCACTAGTCACGTATCCTTAAGATTTCCTTATGTCCTACACTCACTTTTGGTTCTGGACTATTATTTGGGAGGGGGGATGGGTCTAGTGGCATTGAGATCTTTTCACCTCACTATAATATGTAAATAGTACCCCATTTGAATGTGCTTGATACTTTCAATGTGTTTCCCTTTTTTCACGCAACTGTAACTTCACTAGCATATTGAATGTGACTTACCTCGAAGCCCATTGGAGGTGCTACATTACTCTCAATGCCTGTAACAAAAAACCTAATAAAGAAAGTTTGACAAAAAAGCTGCACTCCAGGCTTCAGTGGCGGGCCCGAGACATGATTTACAGGGCTTCTTTAGTGGGTGGCACAATGAGTGTGGCAGCCCACTAGTAGCATTGAATGTATAGGCTCTGGGTACACGTAGTACCACATGCTAAGAACTTAGGGCCAGATGTAGCAAGGGTTTAGCGAGTCTCAAACGGCGAAAATCGCCGTTTGCGAGTCGCTAAAGCCTCATTGCTATGTAGAAATGCATTTCGGACTCGCAAATAGGAAGGGGTGCTCCCTTCCTATTTGCGACTCGCAATGCTATGTATATTCATTTGCGATCGCGATTGCGGTCGCAAATGAAAGCGCAGTTACCATCCACTTGAAGTGGATGGTAACCCAGGCGCAAACGGGAAGGGGTCCCCATGGGACCCCTTCCCCTTTGTGTCTGGAACAAAAAATAATTTTTCAGAGAAGGCAGTGGTCCAAGGGACCACTACCTGCCCTGAAAAATACCGAAACTAAAGGTTTCGGGGTTTTTTCAAAGTGCAGCTCGTTTTCCTTTAAGGAAAACTGGCTACACTTTGAAAAAAAAAACTGCTTTATTTAAAAGCAGTCACGGACATGGTGGTCTGCTGTCTCCAGCAGGCCACCATCCCCCTGAGTGCCCTGAATCGCTATGGGGTCGCAAATTGCGACCCACCTCACTAATATTAATGAGGTGGGTCTTTGCGACCCCATAGCGACTCGCAGAAGGTGTCTGAGACACCTTTCTGCATTCCAAATTGCGAGTTGCGAGTTGCAATTTGCGAGTCGCTGGGACTCGCAAGTCGCAATTTGGAAGTTTGCTACATCTGGCCCTTAAACGTAAATTACATGTACCAAATCGTTGAAGACCAATTTTGCCATGTTTTCAAGGGAGAATACAAACACTTTGCCACTGATTAGCAGGAGTAAAGTTCACAGGGTCTTAAAGGCCAACACAAACAGGTTTAGCAAAGAAAGGCAAAAATCGAAGGCAACCATGATAAGAGGTTGTGATCCAAAAAATCATGTTCCACGGACCTAGCACCTTTTGCAGTCCGTTTGAGCTTGTGTCAACACTGAAACCCTTCCCAGTACTATAGACTGTTCTTGAGGTTGAATACATTAGATATTGTAAGTGTGTAATACTTTGCAGCAGTCATGGTGTTTTTGTGGCAGCAAGAACAATTGCATTGAGTAGACAATCAAAATATAACATATCAAAGGAGTCAACCTACTTATTTTGTGAAGAAATTTCCCTGATTTGATCAAAGAGAAGATTTTTTTTAATTTAAATAAAATAACTCTCAACCTCTAGTGTGTGCTTAGTGGCATGCTCCGTCTTCACTTTCACCTCAATCCATATTATATTGGGGTGTTGTAGTGCTTTCCTCTTATTTAGTTTCTAAGCACTAACATAACACAACAGAAATGCACTTCTGAGGTCAAAGAAGACTTTTATTGTTGTTATATGAATGACGAATTAGTAGCTTTCAAGTCCGCGTTAATCAAACAAAATATATCAGTTTGCAATATACACAGCAGGTTATATTTATAAGATATTGAATGCAAAGCAAAACAAATACTTCACCGTGTAGGAACTATTTACAGCTACATCTTTCCAAGGTCTGCAAGCTGATGACCCCTGTCAGCCGCGAGAAAGAGTTTCATCTACCCACACGGGATGCTGGCAGCTGGCGCCAAGCTCCAGCACGAGGTCCGGCAGATTCGAATCTCACTCTCTGCAGCCTGTTACATTCGTTACAAAGGTGTGCCCCCTCCTCTCAGACCTGGGAAACTGAGCAAGCCTTTTGGAGACTGGCCAGGTCTCCAAGACTACTCCTGTTCCCAAGCTCAAGGGAAGAGAAAAACACCCATGTAATCTTATCAGGTCTAGTCTACTGTGAGAGCAAAACATCTTGGTTCATCTGGTGCAAAAACACAGCTTGGAAAAATACAGCTTGGATTCTCAACTGCAATGTCTAACTCCACGTTAAAGGCAATGGGCAGCTAACCTAAATATCAAATGCAATGTCATGTTAAAGGCAATGGGCAGCTAACCTAAATATCAAATGCAATGTCTAGTGTCATGTCAAAGCCAATAGGCATCTAAGCTGAATACAAAATGCAATGTCTTATATCATGTCAAAGCCCATAGGCAGCTGAGCTGAATACAAAATGCAATGTATAATATCATGTCAAAGCCAATAGGCAGCTGAGCTGAATATGAAATGCAATGTATAATATCATGTCAAAGCCAATAGGCAGCAGAGCTGAATACAAAGTGTAACATATGGTATCATGTCAAAGCCAATAGGCAGCGGAGCTGAATAATATATGATATCATGTCAAAGCCAATAGGCAGAATATCTAGTAGCATGTCAAAGTCAATAGGCAGCTAAACTGAATACATCATGTCATGCAATGTCAAAGCCAATAGGCGGCTAGACTGGATACAGCATGTCAAAGCCAATAGGCAGAATACAGAATGTAATGGCTAATGCAATGTCAAAGCCCATAGGCGGCTAAACTGAATACAGAAAGCAATGGCTAATGCCATGTCAAAGCCCATAGGCGGCTAAACTGAACAAAACATACCATGTGCTACTGGTGAACATTGAGCAACTAATATGCGCAGTGGTGAAACACAAAGTCATTGGTCAAAACAAAATGTAACAAATGGCAGTACAGGTGTGCTCCTACCTTGACCTTCAAGGAAGCACTGATAAGGTGAGTGTGTGTATTGAGAAGTTAAAATTGTCTGTACAGTGACCCAGGTCTTTGACTTTAATGGGGTTCCATTTGGCATAGTTAAAACAGATCGTGATGCTCTTAAGTTTTAATCACTCCAGCATCTATGGCCTACATGTTTCAGCCACATACAATGCAAGACACCTGCTCTGAGGTCTTTCCTTAAGACTAGATCTAGATCCCAAAAATCCCCAAATCTTTAGGTCACTTTATATTAATCAGAGTATATTTCACCCATTGTACCTCGTGACATACTCATTCATACAAACAAATCCAGGGTAATTCCTTGCCTTTGCAGTTAGAAAAGTGAGAAAAAACTTGATAAATTATACATCTCTTTAGTTAATTAGTCCAATCCATGTAGTCATGAGATCATAGAGGTGTAGCAAATGTTTATCCCACTTCTGGATTTTTTAGTTTCCCTGGTTTGTATTGGTATTGTGATACTAATCTAATTAGTGATGGCATTTAGCAACTGTGAATGCACACTCAGTACATTCATAATGTATTTAGGCCTCATGTACACACTGTATGACTGTTCTTATATTGTATATGCTTACTTGATCTCTTATTCTAGTGCTTTGCTGTGCAGCTGCTATTTACCGTCTAGATATTTCCTGTGAGTTACTGTTGGGGCCCTCTGAAGTGAAAAATTAGATAATGCTGTACTTTCCTTTTTCTCCTTCACTGCATTTCCTTTTGCCCTTTTAGTTTTGATGGCCTTTACATATTCTCTGTTTACTGACTGGCTTCTTGTTATGTTCACTTTACTCTTGATAATTATATATATATATATATATATATATATATATATATATTCACTTACAAAAGTTACAGTAATGTTATATTTAGGCTCACATTTTAAACGTACAGAACCATAGAAATTCAGCTGTTATAGTTAGTTATTACAAGTAACTATAACTGGTGCCCCCGCCATGCAAGTTATCTTATCAATAATTTTACTGAAAATGTTACAGTGACATTATCAAATGTGTTATAAAGATGTTATGAGTGCTGTAATATCTGGGGTAATTATCATTGCATGGCAAGGGCGCAAGTTATAGTTATCATAGGGCACGAGATATGGTTACTTGAAATAGCTCTAACTGTAACTGCTGATTTTTCATGGTTTTGCGCATTTACAATGTGAGCCTAACTATAATGTCCCTGTAACCTTTGTTTAAGTGAATTTCTATGTTTTTTTAAATTCTATTTCCTAACTATAACGTCCCCGTAACCTTTGGTTTTATTAGTTATATTCTGTGGTGTGTTTTTAACATAAAGTAATTTTAATTACTATACATCAAGCCAACCGTGGCCACGCATGGTCTTTGGCTGTGTGCGGCGGCAGTTGGACACAGGACCAACGGCTTGCGACCAACCCACTATAACCACCCAACCCCATGCCATAGATGGCCTTTGACCATGTGCAGTGAGGGTTCATTGTGGTCAACCCCCTATAACCACCGAACCCCATGCCACGCACAGCCTTTAGCGGTGCACGGCAGGGGTTGGTCGCAGGGCCTGGCCTACACCCAACCCCCTTTAACCACCCAACCCTGTGCAACTCATGGCCTTTGGCGCGTCAACCACCGTAAAGCTTTAAACATACTTTTTACATATAGCCCCAGGGAGGTGGTGGTCTCTGAGGGGGTCTACAGGACCCCCTAATAATGTTTTACTATGTTGCTCCAAGAAAGTGGTTGTCTGTCGGGTGCGGGGGGTCCTCAGGGCCCCCCTGTTATATTATTTTACACGTAGCCCCAGGAAGGTGGTGGTCCCCCACATAGTTAAGCTTAGCCCTGGGGCGGTGGTAGTCCCCGGTGTCTCTAAAAGCTCTTGAGGGGCCTCCCATGCGCCCCCTCCTATTTTTAGGCCTTAATGCCACAAGGACCTGGCTCACCTGGTGGCAAAATAAATTAAATTGCTCTTTTAAAAAAAGGAAAAAATATCTCAGAAAAATCCGTTGATCCATCTGTGGATTTTTCTGAGATTTTTTTTAAAAATATACTTTTTAGCACTGCCAGGGCCCCAGGGGGGATCCTTGGATCCATGCTTGGGGCTCAGGATATTCCTACCCTGGCCCCTTATCTTTTTTTGTGTTTCAGAGTCCCAGAATGGCTCTCAACACTTCCTTGATGAAGTGTTGGCAGCCAATCAGATATCAGCATGGGACAGTTGGATCTGTTGAAGATTCACATCTCTAGATATCTATATTTTTTAACATTTAGGGCCTGATTCTAACTTTGGAGGACGGTGTTAAACCGTCCCAAAAGTGGCGGATATACCACCGACCGTATTACGAGTCCATTATATCCTATGGCACTCGTAATACGGTAGGTGGTATATCCGCCACTTTTGGGACGGTTTAACACCGTCCTCCAAAGTTAGAATCAGGCCCTTAATATCTTAAAAACTACTTAACAGATTTACACCAAGTAAAAAAAAGCAAATTTTCTGGATCAACAGATAACTTTCTGCCACATTTGGTGTAATTCTGTCCAGCGTTTTGGGCTTTAGTCATGTTCAAAATCCATAAGGGTAAAATGCATGGGGAAAATGTGTTTTGGGACCCCCCCCTTTTTTTCTCGGCTCCCCCTTGAAAGATAACCCCAAAACTTTCAAAACTGCATCTGAACCAACTGTCATATTGGTTTTGAAAATCTTGTGAAGATTCGTCGAGCTGTGCCAAAGCTATTGGCTAAACAAAAACACTCTCCCTTTCCAAACCAAGTCCTATCTATAACTACCTACTGGTTATCGCCAGTAGCTTAGAGATATATATATATATATATTCATAATTTTGGTAAGAAATAAGACCTGAGGCACTCCAGCAGTCTCTAAAGTTTGTGCACGCTTGGTTCCTTCCAAGGCAAAAGTCCCTCTCGCATCACGGAATATCTCCTCAAAGGTAATAATCCTTCAGCCGTACTATGTCTCTTGTGGTAAATAAGACATCCTTAATAGTTGGAATATCATAAAGCTCTGCTCAGCACTCTCAAGCCAAGGGTATTCCATCTGTTTCCTTTAAGCCTCTAGGACCAGGCACTGAAATACAGTTAGTTAATTCACAAAAGGACTAGCTTTTTAAGGGCCACCATGGGAAACTAACTGATTGGGGTATAAGAATCTCCTGCCCTCCTATACGGAAATATCTGGCAATATTAATTCTCAAGCCAAATGCATGCTATCACAACCATATTGCCAACAATATGGAGAGACAACTTGGTGCCTTGGTCCCAATAGATCATCTTAAAAGGGATTTCTCAAATTTGCTCATAAAGGTTCCCGAGATTGAAGGCACCCAGAGCTTGTGGTGAAGTACAATAGGGCCCCTGCTGAGTTTCCATTTTAGATTGTACTTTTTGCTTGACATCTTTTTCTTACATGTTTTTACACTTAGACAATAATCTACTGAGAAGACATGTGGCTTATTCCTAATAAGCAATTGCTGCCATGTTCTGTACACTCTGTACAATTCTAAAGGCTTAGAATGGGCTGCACTGGTGTCATGATTGTCTGTTGAAGACAGCTCTGAGGCTCCAAACGAAACATTACATCAGCTCTGCACTTTTGGCACAGGTTGATATTAGCAGTGCTTTTATTATATAAACAGCCTCTGTGCTACATTCAGCAGAGGAGCACTTCCGCTGGGATTATCTTGGAACGCAGTGCACTGTGACTGAGATGCAGCGCTACTTACTCTGACCTCCATCCTACAAAGGCCTGCTCTACATCAGACCGGCTTCCTGGCACATCATACCAAGGTATAGGGGGTTTGCCTATCCCAATGGATCTGGCAGAGGGTACGCCCACTATACTCTCAATAGTGTAAGTGTAATAGATAAGAATATAACAACATAGTAAGATTACAGTGGGTGAATTGTTCACCATTCTTGGAATGCTGGTTACAATACTTTCTTTAATCTGCCCTATAAGCATAGCTCATACTTTCTATACAAGAGTACGAATGCTTAAATAGATGTTTGAAAAGCCATTTTTCGTGTGTTTACCCTAGGCATGCAGAGTAAAACAACAAAATGATAGATGTGTTTTCACAATTTCCTTGGGAATGAATGGTCATGTTTGAGGTTACCAATACCATCTGGTATCCTGGTAAGAATAGGGGTTCAGTTGGAGAGCTGTGAGCCAGCTAGGAATTGTGCCAACATTTTCTGACGGTATATGTGGACTAAGTCCCTATACTCTGAAGTTCATGTTGACCTAATACATAGTCCTACTTAATTTGTAGAAATTGTATAACAACCTGCACCCATGGGAAAAACATACATGAAGACTCAACATGCCTGCTGGGTGCCTATCCATAGTAACAATTTACCTGAAGACTGGACATGGCTGCTGGGTGTGCATCAACGGTGATCCTTTAAAGGCACAGCCAACTTGTAGTAAGGAAACCTGTCAAACCATGTAGTGAAAAATTCTGTGAGGATTTGCTCATGGAATATAAAAAGCATGAACGTGTCTGATGACAAAAAACTGGCCACCAGTCATTTGGTGGAATTTGTTTACAGGAAATGTGGGCAACGGCCTCAATCCTATGGCCTAATGATTTTTTAGAGTTTTTCTTCCTGGCTATTCTCTTGGCTCATGGAGGTCACACTTCTGGAGGTACAACAATTTACATAAATAACTGTTCAGGAGTAAACCCAATATCAATAGGAAAAGGGGAAGAAGACTTTATTTTCACCAAAATACAACTTGCTAAAGGCAATAGCCATGGTCAAGCAATGCACTTAAAAACTGGTAGCATCTTTATTAGGCCCAGAGGTAGAACTCTGCTCCGCCAGTAGGGTTTGCGGAATTCGGGCACCTTGTGCTGTGAGAAGTAGCACAGAGTTCCCAAATTATGCAAACTGGAACAGACTGGAGTTCAATTGCGTTCACAAGATTTGGTTTTGGTGCTCTCTTGCAGGTGCCATGATACTCTGGGGGCACTAGCAAGCATGCATGAGACTTTGGGCTGCTTCTGGCCACATGCACGTGAGACTTCACATTTATCTGCGTTGCTTCTGGCTGCGACAGTGGCCAAACCAGTCCTACTCGCAAGCGCAAATACAGCTGGAGTAGATTTTGTACTCATGATGCATCTAAATCTAGTCAAAAATAAGTTTTTGAGTGGATTTTCTTCTCCAGTGGACTCTTCAAGTTGTTCTTTAGATTGAGAAGCCTTTGTTATTTTTTTTTGTTTCAAACAGGAAGGAAGTGTCCCAAAGACTCCAACTTCCTGTTCCTGTCCAGCAGGCTCCTTCCAATGCTTTGTCCAGCTCCTGGTCACATTTCACTTGGATTTTGAGGTGGAAGGATCACTCTCTTTCTCCCTGGATTTACCTTTGGATTTAAGGATTTTTTTTTGTGAGATCACACAAGTAAATTCAACAACTATTGAATAAGGGTATTGTTTGTTTGCTTGGGCATGCACCAGTATTTCTTTGAACTTTAATTTGATTTTGTGGTATAGGTTTTTAAGACTTTATTTAGGGCAGGGATGGCAGTAGAGTAGAATAAATTAAAAATGATGACTATTGTTTGAATTTCATTTTTTTTGCAAAAGGTGTATGTTATTTAGTAATATTTGATGACCTAGGAGGATGTGTACTGTTGTTGTGAAATGTTTATAGCTCAGTTAATGTTCGTGTTTTGCATTGCTGAATTAATGTTAGTGTTTTCTTGAGTGTTGCCACCATGCCTCCTTGTGGCGTGTGTGTGTGTGTGTTTGTCACCCTCCACCATTTATCTTTGTTCTCCATACCATGTAGCCAGGGGCCATTTTGTGTAGCCTATGTGCATATGCTTGCATGTGTTCTTTGTTCTGCATGCCTTCTTGTTCGCAGTTGTTGTTTGATCATGTGGCTGGTGGCCAATTTGTGCATCCAGCCAGTGTCTCTTTGCCCTGGACTTGCATGTGTTCTCTGTTCCTGTGCCTCCTTGCTTGTTGTTGTTGTTTGACCATGTTGCTGGCAGCCATTTTGTGCAAACAGCCAGTGTCCCTTTGCCATAGGCTTGCATTTGTTCTATGTTTGCCATGCCTCCTTGCTCCTTGTTTTTGTTTGGCCATGTGGCTGGCAGACATTTTTTTCATCCAGCCAGTGTGTCTTTGCCATAGGCTGGCATGTTTTCTTTGTTCCCTGTGCCTTGTTGCCCCTTGTTGCTTGACCACGTGGCTGGCAGCCATTTTTGTGCTTCCAGCCAGTGTGTTTTTGCCATAGGCCTGCATATGCCCTTTGTTTCCCCATGCCTTCTTGCTTCTTGTTGTTGTTGTTTGACCATGTGGCTGGTGGCGATTTGGTGCATCCAGCCAGTGTCTCTTTGCCTTAGGCATGCATATGTTCTTTGTTCCCCATGCCTTGTTGCTCCTTATTGTTTGACCATGTGGTTGGTAGCCATTTTGTGCATCCAGCCAGTGTGTCTTTCACATAGGCCTGCGTGTGCTCTTTGTTCCCCAGGCCTCCTTGCTGTTGTTGTTTGACTATGTGGGTGGTTGTTTTTTTGTGCATCCAGCTAGTGCCTCTTTGCCATAGGCTTGCATGTGTTCTTTGTTTGCCATGCCTCCTTGCTCTTGTTTGATCATGTATCTGGCAGCCATTTTGTGCATCCAGCCCATGTTTCTTTGCCATAGGCTTGCTTGTGCGTTCTTTGTTCCCCATGCCTCTTTTCTCCTTGTTGTTGTTTGGCATGTGGTTGGTGGCCATTTTGTGCATCCTGCCATTGTCTCTTTGCCATAAGTTTGCATGTTTTGTATGTTCCCCAAGCCTCTGTGCTGCTGTTGTTTGACCGTGTGGGTGCCGGCCATTTTGTGCATCCAGCCAGTGTCCCTTTGCCATAGGCGTGCATGTTTTCTTTATTTGCCAGGCTCCTTCCTCCTTGTTGTTGTTTGACCATGTGGCTGGCAGCCATTTTTCATTCAGCCACTGTTCCTTTGCCATAGACTTGCATACAAACACCGGCAATTATTGATAATTTGTTTATTTTAAGATTATATTTTAGTTTTTATTTAAATGTTCTAATTTATTTTTTATTTAAACTTTTTAACCCATTTTTCATTTTTACTGTATTTGTATTGTAGTTCTTTATTTTTATTTGTTATTTTTTTATTTTCATTTTCTCTAATTTCTTTGTTTTTATTTTACTTCATTTTTTTAAATTCTTGTTAGTTTTGTAATTGTTTAAGTCTTTTATTTTCATTTCATTTAATTGCATTTTGCCTTGATCCATCCATCCACCCATCCATACATTCCTCCATCCATTCATCCATCAAAGGCACACAGCCGCACTACAGCATTCGGTTTCTTTAGGTGTATAATAATTCTAATTCCATTTACTCCTGGACTCCCTGGCTGTGGAGAACTGCATACTTAGCTGCATAAATCATTTTTCAGTAATTATTCCTTTTCCCTTGGACCACATTGCCACCATAGGTTTTTAAGGATAATTCCATTTACCCATGCACTTCGCTCTCACTACCACAGCTGTCTTCTTCACAGATGGAGATAACACAAAGAGCTATATCTGCATGATGTTCTTCCTGATTTGAAATGAAATTTGATGTTTGGTTTGACTTTACAATGTTTGATTAAATTGGTATTTATTACACAGGTAACCATCCACACTAATATTGCATTTGTTTGTACTATTTCAACCTGCAACAATGCCACTTTCACTAACTACATGTTTTTCTTGCCTGGGTGCTTTTAGGTGCACAAGAGAAGAGATGTCACATCATCCGCAGGACTGCCAAAGAGAAAGCCTGTACAGTTAGTCCTCCAAACTCTTCTGCAGCTTAGTGCCACTGGCAACTAAGAGATTTAAGATGACCCAAAGAAACTTGCTCCCAAGAAAGTGATCAGTGAGAAGAAGCAGCTTTTCACCAGTGGCGTGCCAACCGCACCCTTTTTCAGGAGACGTGCCTGCCACAACGGCCTCCGGGGAGGAACCTGGGAGCAGCACTCCTGCATCAACAGCATGACCCCAACCTAAGTCCAAGACTATGCCTGTTAGTGAGGCAGGCATCTGCAATCATGGTGACTCTGAGCAGTGATGCTGAATTTGATTTGCCCCTTATTCACAAATTAGTACTCAGTCTTTTCAGGAAACAGAGCAAAGTGGACAGCAGCCAGCAATAGTAGATCTTCCCGAAGTTGGAGCAGAACATGAGGTTGAGCTTCCTGCCTAGCTAGAACCTCATCTTTCAGAATCAATTGCTCTCAGATCTCCAGCAAAAAAAAGGAAGGGTGCTACTCCACCATCTTCTCCAAGCACCATTTCTGATGACGATGATAGGGACATGAATTGGACCCTGGCAGACTCCGGGAATCGTCAGAAGAGGTAAGGGAAAAGGAAAGTTCCAGGAAGCCTTAGAATCATGGACGGGATGATAGTGAGCAGGATGATGACGATGAGCCAGTCATTGTGGAGCATGGCACAGAGGAGTCTGACATTACTATCCAACCTGCTCAGAGGGATATGGCACAGGCAGCCCTGCCAGCTCCCATATTTGTAAGGCCCCAGCAGAGACTTGCAACAACCCCTACCTCAGTAGAAGAATGCACTGCAGCGAAGCAATCGACACACCCACCTACCTCCAGTACTTCTTTAGGCATTGGCAGTGGCCCAGTAAGAAAGTACTTCTCCCCAGTTTGGGACTTTTTTACAATTAGCAAACAGGAGGAGAATATTGCATTATGCACCATGTGCCACAAGAGTGTTGTCGAGGTAAGCCTACTGGAGGCAAAACGACCCATATGAAAAAACATCACGCAATCCAGTGGGAGGAGTACCTTAAAAAGTTGCTGAAGGTGGTTGCGGTGGTGAAGGTGAGGAGAGCCAGGAAACATCAGTTACAACTGGTCAAATTATGATGGAAGGTGAGGAAGAAGAGGGTGACATCCTCACGTAGAGCAGCCCTATCCCCAGGAGTGCACCAGAATCACCCACCTCAGTGGCCTCACAATGGCACAGAAAGGCTTGGAGTCAGATAGAGACAACCACCGTACATGGTGGCTGTACCATGAGGCACATAGAGTCTACCACCACCTGAATCTCAAAGGTCGCTGTTTTGCTTTACTGCTGACTGAGCCAAAATACACACACTGAGAGGAGTCGAAAAGATTCTCTGGAATGCACTTGTTAATCTGAAGAATATATTTATTATATATTTTTGCAAGGCTCGTGTAGGAAGGCCTATATAACCACAAGTGTACCTTTAAAATGTGCAACAATGAAGTAACACCATGTACAAAGAATCTTCAATCTATAAACAGCAAATACATACATGCAAGAATATGCAAGAATACAAACACCTATATTGATATATGTATATATATTCATACACAATGCAAATCAAATAATTAATGAAAATGCATCACCGTAGGACCTATCTGGTGCTTCATCTTTCTCCTGCCAGCAAGTCATTGACCCCGGTTCAACCGCAACAAGAAAGAGAGATCTCCACCCTCACGGGAAGTATATCAGGCATTCAACTTCTAAATCCTGATTGAGGTCTCCGAATATCCCTCTGTCAACCTGCGTCTCTTATATATTTTAAATAAATGAGGACGGAGATTTCTGGAAAAAACCCTCCCTCTGCGCAAGAAGTATTAAAAAATGCTGGCTATTTTAGGTAAGCTTTGAAAGAAGCACATCGGAACTTGGCCAAAATCCCAAGGTGTCTTTCTCCAAACTAAACTGTTCCCTGCTGTACCATAAACATCAGTCTAGTACATCCTTATCTTGCTAACTGAATCCTCCACATTATGTCCCAGACCTTAGGTGAGAAAAGAACATGCAGAATAGAAAACATGTTGCATAACATGTTTTGTATGGAAAACTACTCGCACCTTTAATGTAGCAGTCAAGCCAAGGCTATAAGCTGAATACAAAATGGAGTCTGTAACCAGTGAGCTGAATACAAAATGGAGTCTGTAAATGGTGACCACTAATGTGACGGTGGACAGTTAAGCCAAGTGCTAAGTGGTGCGACACAAAGTCAGTGTCAAAACACAAATATCACTACAGTCGCCTGCATCAGTGGCCCCACAAAAGATGAAAATCCAGGCTACTATTACGGGCATGTTTAGGCAGGAGGGGCCTGCAACCACCCAATGGTATGTTTGTATAATGGGAAGCTGGCAGAAATGTTAGCGCTGGACCTCCTCCCTTTTTCTTTTGTGAAAGGAGTGGGATTCTTAAAGTTTGTGGCAGCCATTTACCCAAAATGGAAGGTTCCAAATTGGACCTATTTTGCCAGAGTTGCTGTTCCAGCATTATAGCACGAAATGCTGCAATTGGTTGGACAAGATTTGCAGCAAAGTGTTGTCACACTGTCTACCTGACAACAGACATGTGGACCAGTTGTCAAGCTACTGATTGCATGTGCATCACTGCATACTGGATCTCTTTTGCAGGGGTAAAACAAAATCTATTTACAGGTCTTAGCCCTGAAGAAATTTTAAGAGCATTCGGCGGCATGCAACAGTATCCATGTTCACCATAGAGAAATCACAAACATCTTGGATGAATTTATTATCAAGTTGTCTGAATGTCTGCGACCCAGAGGTCTCTGAATTGGATTTGTTGCCACTGACAATGGCAGTAACATAGTTAAGGCTATGGCAGATGGTGGCTATATCAGGGTCCTGAGTTTGGTGCACTGAATCAACTTGGTTGTGCAAGACCTTCTAAAAAAAGACAGTCAGCAACATACTGACCACATGCAGACCAATCTGCACTCATTTCAGTCATTCTTTTAAAGCCTGGAAACAGTAGTGGATTATTCAGCGTGGTAACAGAGTACAAGTTAAAGCCCTGATACAGTAGGGGCCAGCGCAATGGAACTCAATCTATTATATGTTGCAACATCTGTTTGAGCAGCACAGACAGATCAATGACTGTCATTCTAAGAGGAGGGGATGCATTTGGGAAAGGTATGACCATGGATGCAAACAAATGGGGTCTAGTCAAATGCCTGACACAGATGCTGCTCCCTTTTGAGGTTTTAACACGTGTAGTTAGCAAGGACGACATTATGACGGGCCAATCTATCCCGTTGTTGCATCTGCTGCAGGAGCAGCCAAAGAAGGTGACTGAAAGGTTTGCACTTGGAGGTGTGAACGAAAACTCAGAAGCACATTTCTTGGTTGAGAGCCTAAGCTATTGCTTAACTAATAATGCAAGGCCGCAAAATGACATTATCTCATCTGAGTATATCTCTGCCACCCTACTTGATCCACGCTACAAAACAATTCTTCCCCCTTTCATCCCTTTTTCTGAAGGGGATGTTTCAAAATACAAAAGGTGGATTGTTGAGCAAGCTGGAGAACTTGAAGAATGGCTGGAACCTAGAGTCCCACTCAGCAGTTCTGGGGTGCCGCCTTCAACTTTCAGAGAGGGTAGTCTTGTCTCACAGCAGCCAACACCAGCAACAGGAACACCAGCAAGAACAGCATCAGAGGAATCAGACCCAACCTGTGCCTTGGCTTTGTTTCAAGTGGCAGCTGTTTAGTCCACTGCAGAGGCGAAAGAAAAAGAGGTCGAGCAAATGGCAGCGCCAATACACGTCCGAGGATGTTCCAGGAGTAGCTGGATGACCCAAAATAGGTGGACTTGGATCAGATCCCATTGGTGTATTGGTTTGGGTAGATGTGCCAATGGCCAGACCTCAGCATGCTGGCTATAAAGTATCTGGCTTGTCATGTAGCCAGTGTGTCTGCTGAACATGTATTTAGTGCAGCTGGTGCAGTTGTTACAGTGAGAAGGACCAGTCTCTCACCTCAAAATGTGGAGAGATTAACCATGATCAAAATGAACCAGCATTTTGTACCACCTGATTACACTGTTCCTAAAATACCACAGGAGGTGGAGGAAGAGAATGATTGGTCAGAATCAATTGTGTTTGCTGACTAACTTCTGGGTGAACCTCCAGAGTTTGAAGAACAATTCTACTTCCCAGACTGAGTATGCCAGTGCCACCATAGAACTCTTTAATTATTTCTTGTTGAACTTCTTTCTTTCTTTGCAAAAAAACAAATTAGCTAGTGGAACACTGTTTGTGTTGGATTTATGCTGCCCCACCATTTAATAACCACGTATATGGCCGGATTGGAGGTAGACCTGTGTTCAGTGAAGAATCCCCTACATTCCCCTACATTCCCTACATTTGAGACAATTCCTACCTCCCTCACATGTCATTGCCTATCCTTTTTTTTATTTCTACATCATCTAGCCAGGCTGCCCCAGAAGATCACTGATCAAAAGACTTCTAGTGCCAAATTCCAATGTGTTGCTGTAGGAGGTTGGCCTGGCTTGTAGTGGGTACCAAAGGTACTTACACCTTGTGCCAGGTCCAGTTATCCCTTATTAGTGTAGAAGAGGTGTTTCTAGCAGCTTAGGCTGATAGAAGGTAGCTATGGCAAAGCAGCTTAGGCTGGACTAGGAGGCATGTAAAGCTCCTACTATACCACTGGTGTCATATGCACAATATCATAAGAAAACACAATACAAAGATATACTAAAAATAAAGGTACTTTATTTTTATGACAATATGCCAAAAGTATCTCAGTGAGTACCCTCAGTATGAGGATGACAAATATACACAAGATATATGTACACAATACCAAAAATATGCAGTAATAGCAAAAGGAAGTAATGCAAGCAGTGTACAGTTACAATAGATTGCAATAGGAGCACATAGGTATAGGGGCAACACAAACCATATACTCCAAAAGTGCAATGCGAACCACGAATGGACCCCAAACCTATGTGAGCTTGTAGAGGGTCGCTGGGACTGTAAGAAAACACTGAGGGTTCCAAAAATAGCTCACCCCAAGACCCTGTAAGGTAGGAGTAAAGTGCACCTACAACCCCCAGAGAGCACAGAAGTCGTGATAGGGGGATTCTGCAAGGAAGACCAACACCATCAATGCAACAACAGTGGATTTCTGGACCTGAGTACCTGTAAGACAAGGGGACCAAGTCCAAGAGTCACGACAGTGTCGAGAGTGGGCAGGAGCCCAGGAAATGCCAGCTGAGGGTGCAAGGAAGCTGCCACAGGATGGAAGAAGCTTTGTATTCTGCAAGAACGAAGAGGACTAGGAACTTCCCCTTTGGAGGATGGATGTCCCATGTCGTGAAGAAGCTTGCAGAGGTGTTCCCATGCAGAAAGACCGCAAACAAGCCTTGCTAGCTGCAAGGGTCGCGGCTAGGGTTTTTGGATGCTGCTGTGGCCCAGGAGGGACCAGGATGTCGCCACGTGGATGAGGAGACAGAGGGGGTGCTCAGCAGGTTAGGGAGCCCTCACAGAAGCAGGGAGCACCCACAGAAGTACCGGATCAGGCCATTAGAAGAGGAGTGAACCGGAGTCCACCCGAAGTCAGAAAAGGGAGTCCCACGATGCCAGAGGACAACTCAGAAGGTTGTGCACTGCAGGTTAGAGTGTCGGGGACCCAGGCTTGGTTGTGCATGAAGGAAATCCTGGAAGAGTGCACAGGAGCAGCTGCAAATCACACGGTACCCAGCAATGCAGTCTAGCGTGGGGAGGCAAGGACTAACCTCCACCAAACTTGGACTGAAGAGTCACTGGACTGTGGGAGTCACTTGGACAGAGTTGCTGAGTTCCAGGGACCACGGTCATCGTGCTGAGAGTAGACCCAGAGGACCGGTGATGCAGTCTTTTGTTGCCTGCGGTTGCAGGGGGAAGATTCAGTCGACCCACGGGAGATTTCTTCAGAGCTCCTGGTGCAGAGCATGCACCACCAGGAAACAGTCGAGAAAGCCGGCAGGATGAAGCAATACAAGGTTGCAGTAGTCGTCTTTGCTACTTTGTTGCGGTTTTGCAGGTGTCCTGAGCAGTCAGCGGTCGATCCTTTGGCAGAAGGTGAAGAGGGAGATGCAGAGGAACTCTGGTGAGCTCTTGCATTCGGTATCTGAAGAATTCCCCAAAGCAGAGACCCTAAATAGCCAGAAAAGGAGGTTTGGCTACCTAGGAAGGAGGATAGGCTAGTAAGAAAGGTAAGAGCCTATCAGAAGGAGTCTCTGACGTCACCTGCTGGCCCTGGCCACTCAGAGCAGTCCAGTGTGCCAGCACACCTCTGAATCCAAGATGGCAGAGGTCTGGGGCACGCTGGAGGAGCTCTGGGCACCTCCCCTGGGAGGTGCAGGTCAGGGGAGTAGTCACTCCCCTTTCCTTTCTCCAGTTTCGCGCCAGAGCAGGGCTGGGGGATCCCTGAACCGGTGTAGACTGGCTTATGCAGAGATGGGCACCATCTGTGCCCATCAAAGCATTTCCAGAGGCTGGGGGAGGCTACTCCTCCCCAGCCCTGACACCTATTTCCAAAGGGAGAGGGTGTAACACCCTCTCTCAGAGGAAGTCCTTTGTTCTGCCTTCCTGGGCCAGGAACAAGTGGAACAAGTGGTTTGCTGCACTTGAGAGGGCCTGTATGGTACAGGGGGTCCCTCAAAGGCAGCGGGCTGCTATTCTATGGCTATCTTTCAATGGAAAGGGTAGGGATAGGCTCCCTACTGTTAGAGAAAGTGATGCCAATAATTTTGCAGTTTTGAAGGATGCACTCTTGGATGGATTTGGCTTAACCACTGAACAATACAGGATTAAGTTCAGAGACACCAGAAAAGAGTCCTCACAAGACTGGATAGACTTTGTTGACTGTTCAGTGAAGGCCTTGGAGGGGTGGTTACATGGCAGTAAAGTTTCTGACTATGAAAGCCTGTATAATCTTATTCTGAGAGAGCATATTCTGAATAACTGTGTGTCTGACTTGTTACACCAATATCTAGTGGACTCAGATCTGACCTCTCACCAAGAATTGGGAAAGAAGGGAGACAAATGAGTCAGAACAAGAGTGAACAGAAAAGTTCATGCAGGGGGTGACAAGGATGGCAAGAAGAAGGATGGTAAGTCTTCTGACAAGGGTGGGGACAAATCTAAAAATGAGTCTTCATCATGCCCACAAAAACACTCTGGTGGGGGTGGTGGGTCCAAATCCTCTTCAAATCAAGTTAAAAAGCCTTGGTGTTATTTATGTAAGGAAAAAGGCCATTGGACAACTGATGCCAGTTGTCCAAAGAAAAACACCAAACCTCCCACTACCACAACCCCTACTGCAACCTCTAGTGCCCCTAGTAATAGCAGTGGTGGTGGGAGCAAACCTACTAATAGCCAATCCAAAGGAGTAGCTGGGCTCACTTTTGGTAATTTAGTTGTGGTTGGTCTTGTTAGGGAGACCACAGAGGGTGTGCTAGTCTCTGAAGGTGCCATTGATTTGGCCACCTTGGTTGCTTGTCCCCTTAATATGGATAAGTACAAGCAACTTCCCCTAATAAATGGTGTTGAGGTTCAGGCATACAGGGACACAGGTGCCAGTGTTACCATGGTAATAGAGAAACTGGTACACCCTGAACAACACCTACTTGGTCACCAGTACCAAGTGACAGACGCTTATAACAACACTCTTAGCCACCCCACGGCTGTTGTGAATTTCAACTGGGGGGGGGGGAGGGGTTACTGGTCCAAAGAAAGTTGTGGTTGCTTCAGATTTACCTGTAGACTGTCTACTATGAAATGATTTAGAGACATCAGCTTGGGCAGAAGTGGAGTTGGAGGCTCATGCAGCAATGCTGGGCATTCCTGGGCATATTTTTGGTTTGCCAAGGGCTCAGGCCGAAAAGCAAAAAGGACAGGGTGACTTGGACCCTTGAAAAATGGACCAAGTGCTCCCTAAAGCTAGCGGTAGCAAGGGTAAATCCCTACTCACTGTCCCTCCCTCTACAGATGATTCTCCTTCTGAGAAAGAAGAATTTCCTCCCTGTGCAGAACCTTCACCAGATTAGCTGGCAGCAGACACTGCTGAGCTTTTGGGTGGAGGGGGGCCTGCCAGGGAAGAGCTGAGTGTGGCACAGCAAACCTGTCCCACATTAGAGGGTCTCAGACAGCAAGCTGTCAAACAGCAAAATGGGGATGTCAGTGACTCACATAGAGTTTACTGGGAGGACAACCTCTTGTCCACAGAGGCAAGGGGCCCAAAACCTAGAGCAGCCTGGAGATTGGTCATTCCCCTGCAGTACAGAGAGTTCCTCCTAACTCTGGCCCATGACATTCCTTTGGCTGGGCATTTGGGTCAGATAAAAACATGGGAAAGGCTTGTCCCCCTGTTTCACTGGCCTAGGATGTCAGAGGACACAAAAGATTTGTGTAAGTCTTGCATGACCTGCCAAGCCAGTGGTAAGACTGGTGGCACTCCAAAGGCTCCCCTTATTCCACTACCTGTGGTTGGGGTTCCCTTTGAAAGGGTAGGGGTTGACATAGTTGGCCCCCTTGACCCTCCTACTGCTTCAGGCAATAGGTTTATCTTGGTGGTAGTAGACCATGCCACAAGATATCCTGAAGCAATTCCTCTAAGGACCACTACAGCACCTGCAGTGGCAAAAGTCCTCCTGGGAATCTTTTCCAGGGTGGGTTTTCCAAAAGAGGTTGTATCAGACAGGGTTAGCAACTTTATGTCTGCATACTTGAAGGCTATGTGGAAGGAATGTGGTGTAACATACAAATTCACCACAGCTTATCATCCACAAACAAATGGACTGGTCGAGAGGTTTAATACAACTCTCAAAGGAATGATAATGGGACTCCCTGAAAAACTCAGGAGGAGATGGGATGTCCTGTTACCTTGCCTCCTTTTTGCTTACAGGGAGGTACCCCAGAAAGGAGTGGGCTTCAGCCCCTTTGAACTCCTCTTTGGACACCCTGTAAGAGGTCCCCTAACACTTGTGAAGGAGGGTTGGGAACAACCTTTAAAAGTTCCCAAGCAAGACATAGTGGACTATGTACTCGGCCTAAGATCCAGAATGGCTGAGTACATGAAAAAGGCCAGTAGAAGCCTTCAGGCCAGCCAAGAGCTCCAAAAGCATGACCAGAAGGCTGTTCTGATTCAGTACCAACCAGGACAGAAGATGTGGGTATTGGAGCCTGTGGCCCCAAGAGCACTCCAAGACAAATGGAGTGGACCCCATCTAATTGTTGAAAAGAAGGGCAAGGTCACCTACTTGGTTAACCTGGGCACTGCCAGGAGTCCCCTTAGGGTGCTCCATGTCAACCGCCTAAAACCCTACTATGACAGGGCTGATCTCACCCTGCTCACGGCAACAGATGAACGACAGGAAGAGGAGAGTGACCCTCTCCCTGATCTCTTCTCTTCCACTGAAGATGATGCTTTAGTGGAAGGTGTAGTTTTGGCAGACTGTCTTACTGCTGAGCAGAAAGACAACTGCATAAATCTCCTTGGTCAGTTTTCTGAACTCTTTTCAACTGTGCCAGGCACCACATCTTGGTGTGAACACACAATTGATACTGGAGACAGCTTGCCTGTCAAAAGTAAAATCTATAGGCAGCCTGACCATGTCAGGGACTGCATAAAGCAAGAAGTTCAGAAAATGCTTGACCTAGGAGTGGTTGAACATTCTGAAAGCCCATGGGCCTCTCCTGTGGTGCTTGTACCAACGCCTCACTCAAAAGATGGGAAAAGGGAGATGAGGTTTTGTGTAGATTACAGAGGTCTCAACCAGGTAACAAAAGCTGATGCTCACCTTATACCCAGGGCAGATGAGCTCATAGATACACTGGCATCTGCCAAATATCTAAGCACCTTTGATTTGACTGCAGGTTATTGGCAGATCAAATTATCAGAGGATGCTAAAGCAAAAACTGTATTTTTGACTATTGGAGGGCACTACCAATTCACAGTAATGCCCTTTGGTTTGAAAAATGCACCTGCCACTTTTCAGAGGTTGTTGAATACAGTCCTGCAAGGGTTGGAGGCTTTTAGTGCAGCATATCTGGACGATATAGCTGTCTTTAGCTCCACCTGGGATGATCACCTGGTCCACCTGTGGAAAGTTTTGGAGGCCCTGCAAAAGGCAGGCCTCACTATCAAGGCCTCAAAGTGCCAGATAGGGCAGGGGAAAGTGGTTCATCTGGGACACCTGGTAGGTGGAGAACAGATTGCACCACTTCAGGGGAAAATCCAGACAATCATGGATTGGGTTCCCCCTACAACTCAGACCTAGGTGACAGCCTTCCTAGGCCTCACTGGGTATTACAGGAGATTCATTAAAAATTATGGGTCCATTGCAGCCCCACTTAATGATCTCACTAGCAACAAGATGCCTAAAAAGGTATTGTGGACAGCTAGCTGTCAGAAAGCTTTTGAGGAGCTCAAACAGGCCATGTGCACTGCACCTGTCCTAAAAAGCCCTCGTTACTCCAAGAAATTCATTGTTCAAACTGATGCATCTGAATTAGGGGTAGGGGCAGTCTTATCACAACTTAACTCTGAGGGCCAGGATCAACCAGTAGCTTTTATCAGCAGAAGGTTGACCCCTAGAGAAAAGCGTTGGTCTGCCATTGAGAGGGAGGCCTTTGCTGTGGTCTGGGCACTGAAGAAGTTGAGGCTATACCTGTTTGGCACTCACTTCATTGTTCAGACAGACCACAAACCTCTACTTTGGCTAAAACAAATGAAAGGTGAAAACCCTAAATTGTTGAGGTGGTCCATATCTCTACAGGGAATGAACTATACGGTGGAACATAGACCTGGGAGTACCCACTCCAATGCAGATGGACTCTCCAGATATTTCCACTTAGACAATGAAGACTCATCAGGTCATGGCTAGTCTTATTTGGGGGGGGGTGTTGTGTAGGAAAGTACCATCTTGCCTGGCATGTTACCCCCATATTTCACTGTATATATGTTGTTTTAGTCTATGTGTCACTGGGACCCTGCCAGGCAGGGCCCCAGTGCTCATAAGTATGTGCCCTGTATGTGTTCCCTGTGTGATGACTAACTGTCTCACTGAGGCTCTGCTAACCAGAACCTCAGTGGTTATGCTCTCTCTGCTTTCCGAATTGTCACTAACAGGCTAGTGACCAATTTCACCAATTCACATTGGCATACTGGAACACCCTTATAATTCCCTAGTATATGGTACTGAGGTACCCAAGGTATTTGGGTTCCAGGAGATCCCTATGGGCTGCAGCATTTCTTTTGCCACCCCTCAGGAGATCTGACAATTCTTACACAGGCCTGCCAGTGCAGCCTGTGTGAAATAACATCCACGTTATTTCACAGCCATTTACCACTATACTTAAGTAACTTATAAGTCACCTATATGTCTAACCTTCACCTGGTGAAGGTTGGGTGCAAAGTTACTTAGTGTGAGGGCACCCTGGCACTAGCCAAGGTGCCCCCACATCATTCAGGGCAAATTCCCCGGACTTTGTGAGTGCGGGGACACCATTACACGCGTGCACTGTACATAGGTCTCTACCTATGTACAGCGTCACAATGGTAACTCCGAACATGGCCATGTAATATGTCTAGGATCATGGAATTGTCACCCCAATGCCATTCTGGCATTGGGGGAACAATTCCATTATCCCCCGGGTCTCTAGCACAGAACCCGGGTACTGCCAAACTACCTTTCTGGGGTTTTCACTGCAGCTGCTGCCAACCCCTCAGACAGGTTTCTGCATGTTAATGTCATCCCCCTCCTTGTAAGGGGGAACTATCTTGTGCAGATTCCTGGAATCATGCTCTCTCACAGGATTACTATCAGGAATACTGCTGCTGCCACCATCGGGTCCTAACCCCAATCTCTGTCTCTCCTTCTCCAGGTCTAGGGATTCCCTGTCTAGAGCCAGCTGTTGCTGTTTAAGCTTCAGCCTTGTCTCTTGCACTCTCAACTTTTGGAGTTCCCTTTCTAACATGTTGTCTTCAGGGAGGGTGGGTTGGGAATGTTTAGACACTGAGGAAATATTGGAATTCACAGAGGGAGACCTGTCCCTAACAGCTTGCACTCTAACAACCTGGCCTTCAGGAATAAAAACATCCCTACTATGATGGGAGCTCCTATTGCTACCAACATTGCTAGGTGGTCTGCTAAGGGGCAGATTTGGAAGAGAACCCTGTACAACTCCCTCAAGGGGTTCCCCTGAGTCAGAGTGTGAGTTATCTACTAACTTCTCAGATGATGTGCCACCTAGGGACTTATCATTCTCAATGAGCATGTTAAACAGGAATTCTCTAGAAGGGTTCTTTCCTACCCCTAAACCTCTATCAAAGCAGAGACTCCTTAGGCTCTTGAAATTTAAATTGTCATAAGTTGTGTTTGCTAATTTAAGAGCAGTACCTACATCAGACATGATAGAAGGAGGTTTAGAGACAGATAGAAGAGAGAAAAAGTTTCAGGACTTTTTTTAAAGAACAGAAAAAAAAACGTTTTCAAACTTTTTGAAACTTTTAGAAAGTTTAGAAGTACTTTTCAGCACTTAGCAGATAGTGTAAGAGAAGAAAGACAAAACCTTTTGGTTAGGTTACATACACTGAACTTGTTTTGTATATTTTTCTCTTATGAAAAGTACAAAATCACAAAGTGGTAAGTAGTTACAAGTACTTATCCCACCGCTGCACAACCAATGTAGGAGGTTGGCCTGGCTTGTAGTGGGTACCAGAGGTACTTACACCATGTGCCAGGTCAAGTTATCCCTTATTAGTGTAGAAGAGGTGTTTCTAGCAGCTTAGGCTGATAGAAGGTAGCTATGGCAAAGCAGCTTAGGCTGAACTAGGAGGCATGTAAAGCTCCTACTATACCACTGGTGTCATATGCACAATATCATAAGAAAACACAATACACAGATATACCAAACATAAAGGTACTTTATTTTTATGACAATATGCCAAAAGTATCTCAGTGAGTACCCTCAGTATGAGGATGACAAATATACACAAGATATATGTACACAATACCAAAAATATGCAGTAATAGCAAAAGGAAGGTAATGCAAGCAGTGTACAGTTACAATAGATTGCAATAGGAGCACATAGGTATAGGGGCAACACAAACCATATACTCCAAAAGTGGAATGTGAACCACGAATGGACCCCAAACCTATGTGAGCTTGTAGAGGGTCGCTGGGACTGTAAGAAAACAGTGAGGGTTAGAAAAATAGCCCACCCCAAGACCCTGTAAGGTAGGAGTAAAGTGCACCTACAACCCCCAGAGAGCACAGAGGTCGTGATAGGGGGATTCTGCAAGGAAGACCAACACCAGCAATGCAACAACAGTGGATTTCCGGACCTGAGTACCTGTAAGACAAGGGGATCAAGTCCAAGAGTCGCAACAGTGTCGAGAGTGGGCAGGAGCCCAGGTAATGCCAGCTGAGGGTGCAAGGAAGCTGCCACCGGATAGAAGAAGTTTTGTATTCTGCAAGAACGAAGAGGACTAGGAACTTCCCCTTTGGAGGATGGATGTCCCATGTCGTGAAGAAGCTTGCAGAGGTGTTCCCACGCAGAAAGACTGCAAACAAGCCTTGCTAGCTGCAAGGGTCGCGGTTAGGGGTTTTGGATGCTGCTGTGGCCCAGGAGGGACCAGGATGTCGCCACTAGGATGAGGAGACAGAGGGGGTGCCCAGCAAGTCAGGGAGCCCTCACAGAAGCAGGCAGCACCCACAGAAGTACCGAATCAGGCACTTAGAAAGAAGAGGAGTGAACCAGAGTCCACCCAAAGTCAGAAAAGGGAGTCCCACGATGCCGGAGGACAACTCAGAAGGTTGTGCACTGCAGGTTAGAGTGTTGGGGACCCAGGCTTGGCTGTGCACAAAGGAAATCCTGGAAGAGTGCACAGGAGCCGGAGCAGCTGCAAATCAAGCGGTACCCAGCAATGCAGGCTAGCATGGGGAGGCAAGGACTTACCTCCACCAAACTTGGACTGAAGAGTCACTTGACTGTGGGAGTCACTTAGACAGAGTTGCTGAGTTCCAGGGACCACGCTGTTCATGCTGAGAGGGGACCCAGAGGACCGGTGATGCAGTCTTTTGTTGCCTGCGGTTGCAGGGGGAAGATTCCGTCGACCCACAGGAGATTTCTTCAGAGCTCCTGGTGCAGAAAGGAGGCAGGCTACCCCTAGAGCATGCACCACCAGGAAACAGTCGAGAAAGCCGGCAGGATGAAGCGATACAAGGTTGCAGTAGTCGTCTTTGCTACTTTGTTGCGGTTTTGCAGACGTCCTGAGCAGTCAGCGGTCGATCCTTTGGCAGAAGGTGAAGAGGGAGATGCAGAGGAACTCTGGTGAATTCTTGCATTCGGTATCTAAAGAATTCCCCAAAGCAGAGACCCTAAATAGCCAGAAAAGGAGGTTTGGCTACCTAGGAAGGAGGATAGGCTAGTAAGAAAGGTAAGAGCCTATCAGAAGGAGTCTCTGACGTCACCTGCTGGCCCTGGCCACTCAGAGCAGTCCAGTGTGCCAGCACACCTCTGAATCCAAGATGGCAGAGGTCTGGGGCACGCTGGAGGAACTCTGGGCACCTCCCCTGGGTGGTGCAGGTCAGGGGAGTGATCACGCCCCTTTCCTTTGTCCAGTTTCACGCCAGAGCAGGGCTGGGGGATCCCTGAACCAGTGTAGACTGGCTTATGCAGAGATGGGCACCATCTGTGCCCATCAAAGCATTTCCAGAGGCTGGGGGAGGCTACTCCTCCCCAGCCCTGACACCTATTTCCAAAGGGAGAGGGTGTAACACCCACTCTCAGAGGAAGTCCTTTGTTCTGCCTTCCTGGGCCAGGCCTGCCTGGACCCCAGGAGGGCAGAAACCTGTCTGAGGGGTTGGCAGCAGCAGCTGCAGTGGAGACCCCAGAAAGGCAGTTTGGCAGTACCCGGGTTCTGTGCTAGAGACCCTATACAGACAGTGAAAATCATGCTGGGGCCCTGTGAGGGGGCCCCTGCACTGCCCATGCCAGTGGCATGGGCAGTGCAGGGGCCCCCAGGGGCCCCACGACACCCGTTCCCGCATGGAGATTCAGCCCAGACAGGGGAAATCCGGCGGGAAACCGCCGGATCCCCTTTTCTGACCGCGGCTTTACCGCCGCGGTCAGACTGGGCAATGAAGCACCGCCAGCCTGTTGGCGGTGCTTCCGTTGCCCGTGGCCCTGGCGGTCTAGGACCACCAGGGTCAGAATGAGGGGCATAATATTTAGAGATATACTATCTTGGGTCTCTCTGTGGCAGAAGGACTGTTTGCAATGCATTTTACTGAACTGTATCATACTTATCTCCTTCATTGTTCCCTTCCACAACAGATTGATGATGGTGTTTTGCGAAGCAACCCGATGAATATTGTTTTGGTTTCTTTTGTGTAGTGTTTGTCTTTGTCACACCTTTCTCCATTCCCCTTTCCTTTCCAATTATCGAGCTCCTAACTCTCTTCACCCTGTGTGATTTATTGATATGTGACTTAATTCTACACCATACATAGATCACAAACTTGCAGGGGTGGATGTGGTTAAACAACACCAGTTCACTGCATGACCTCCTTTTACATGAGCAGTATTCCACACCGGCCCCATCATCATCATCATCATTAAGACCTTGTGTTGTGTAAACGCTTAATATTGTCTAACCACTCCTGACTCCGAGCCTACTTCTTCTGATTCAAGGATTTTATTTCCTAAGTTTAGTTTTTTAAATACTAGCTTGCCATTGCTCACAAGTTGACATTGCTAGTTTTTATTATTACATCAGGTCTTCTTTGTTGTGTGTCAATTACTGCCATTATGGTAGTCTGGTCTCAGTCTCCCTAAAAGTATGATATAATATATGACCCACTAACTCTGTTTTCTTTCAATCTGGTTATGAGTGATGGATAACCCTTTGATTAATCCTGTAGTTGGAGTTTGCATAGGTGGGAGTGGCACCTTGTGTCTTCCCTGTGAGCGCGCTAGCCTGCTACAACTACTAGTCCCTTAAGTTAAAATAAGATGCCATCTTTGGAAAACCCTGCAGTAAGAAGAATGATGTATCAGCTCTTGTTTAATCTATTCAGGTAATAGAAGAACTATGGATTGAAGTAAACTTGTTTAGCTAGTAATTAACTTCTTCTGAAGAAGATGTTGTTTGTGTGTATCTAGGTTGTTGTAGGCAAAATAAGCAATGCAATCATCCTCTAGTGATCAATATAGTTAGAGAGGGCAGTAATGCAAGGGTATAAGTAAATGACATAGGGGGTCATTACAACATTGGCGGTACAAGGCGCTTGCCGCCGTGCAGAAGACCGCCAACACACCGCCGCGGAATTCCGCCACAGCTATTATGACACACACCATGGAATCTGCCGAAATTCAGACACCCACACAATCCCGCCACACCAAAGGTCAGCGATAAACATGCGGAAACAAATCCTCCACCTCCATGCCAACAGAAACACGCCCATGCTATTACGACATACGAATCCACGCGGCGGTCTTGCAACCGCGGTATTCCATTGGCGGTACACACCGCCGCGCTCAAAATACACACACTCTTACAAAACACAGCCACATTCCAAATACACACACCTGATACACATACCACTCCCACACACCCAACTCAATATAAAACACACACCCACATCACCCACAAACCCCTACGACCTGAAATTAGAGAGAAGGCCAGAGAGAGACAGCACAGAATAGAGAACCCCATCACACAGAGGCACACTACACCATCACCCACACAACATCCACGCACAAAACACCACATACCACTACACTCACCACAACCATCAACACATACACCACCGCACACATCACACACACCACCCCATGGCACGCCAAAGACACCCCCGCTTTTCCGAAGAGGAGCTCAGGGTCATGGTGGAGGAAATCGTACGGGTAGAGCCACAGCTATTTGGCTCACAGGTACAGCACACATCCATAGCCAGGAAGATGGAGCTATGGCAAAGAATAGTCAACAGGGTCAACGCTGTGGGACAGCATCCAAGAAATAGGGAGGACATCAGGAAGAGGTGGAACGACCTACGGGGAAGGTGCGTTCCACGGTATCCAGGCACCACATTGCGGTTCAGCGGACTGACAGCGGACCCCCACCTCCTCCCCCACAACTAACAACATGGGAGGAGCAAGTCTTGTCCATCTTGCATCCTGAGGGCCTCGCAGGAGTCGTTCTAGGAACGGACACTGGTAAGTAAAATCTTAACTATCATATCCCCCACCCTACCTGCATGCTATCACACACCCACACCCTCCCCTATCACCCTAACTCCTCACTAATGTACCTATAACACCAACCACCCATCCCAACACCAAGACCTGCATGACACAACTAAGCATGGATACCCATCACTAAAGCATGCCCACTGCACATACCCAGAACACCCCCCAACCATCACCACACAAGCCCCCACACAGGAATGCCTGCACTGGTGTACACGCACACCCAACCATTGCACACCATGAAACACACACATGCAATAATCATGTACTTATACCCCCGCAGGAACCCGAAGGACCGTCACCACACCAGAGGGTCCAGACAACACCACTCCACCCCCAGAAGAGGCCCACAGTGACGACAGCAGCTCTGCCCTACTGGATCTTGATGACCAACCCGGACCATCGTGGGCCTCAGGACAGTCGGTTCCCCTTGCCCAGGCACAGCCCAACCCTGACCTTCCACCCTCTGGTAACACCAGCACAGCACCCACCCAGCGGGCCCATACCTCCCTACCCAGGACAGGTCAATCAGTGGTGTGTCCACCACTACAGGGCACCCAGGCTAACCCACCACCCCAACAACAACAGGGACCTGGGGGCAGTGGTAGTGGGCACACGGTCCAGGGGATGGAGGCACAGGAACACAGGGGAACTGGGAGGGCTGCTGTGCGACAGAGGGAGGACAGGCCAAGGGAACCTACTCTCAACGAGGCCCTCTCCTCCATCATGGGAGCATACCACCACTCCCAGGAGACGACGGCAACGGTCCTGGACAAGTTGCAGGAGACCCTGCGTCTGCAGGAGGAGCAGTATTTGGGGTTCAGGGAGGAGCTCAGGACCATCGGCTCCGCCCTGGGCACCATCGTAGGGGTGCTGACGGACATTCAAAAGACCTTGAGGGACACCGTGGCACTCCAAGGGGCCCCTGACACTAGCCACGACGATGAAATGCCCACCACCTCCGCCGGCGCTAGTGGACAGGACGCCCCGCCACAGGACCAACACACCAGCACCCCACCCCCTGCAGACGGACAACCACCACGAAAGCGGTCCCTGAGATCCAGGAACAGGACAGAGCAAGATGGCAAGACCCCCGCCAGGAAATAAGAGCACCCTGATTGTCTCCCCACTGTCCCACTTTGTTACCCTGTCTAAATCGGAACTGCCCCAGCTCCACTTCCAATGGCCAGATGTGCAATGTACCTGTGAGACTAATAGACTGGACTCTGCCATGGACATTCTTCCACCATAACCCATACCCATTTCACAACCCCCCTTCATGTTTATGCACTTAAATAAACACCCTTGAAACACTGATAAAACTGGAGTCAGTCAATGAATTTGAACTTTGTATTGTCAATTACAGTGTCAAAAATGGTTACCCATTGGAAGGCCAACATACCAATGTCACACATCACAAGCCTTTCAAGGGTGCAAGCTGTTGACACGTAGGTTACCACATTTGTGAAACTGAAATGGAAGGGGACAACTCAGTTAACAAATAGTGAGTAAAATGTAGGTACAGGATAGAGGTAGACGTGTGAAAGGTAATGTAATGTTAAACCAGAAAACGTTCTCACCTGTGTCTCACTGGAAATATTTCTGTATGACTGACTCCCTGTTGTCGTTTTCTTCTTCATCAGCTTCCTCCTCATCACTGTTCACAGGCTCCACAGGCTCCACCGCTGCTACAACACCGTCATCTGGATCATCCTCCTGCAGAAAAGGCACCTGGCGTCGCAATGCCAAGTTATGGAGCATGGAGCAGGCGATGATGATGTTGCACACCTTCTTCGGTGAGTAGAATAGGGACTCACCTGTCATATGGAGGCACCTGGCCTTAAGGAGGCTGAAGGTGCGTTCGATAACCCTCCTAGTCCGCCCATGTGCCTCATTGTAGCGTTCCTCTGCCCTGGTCCTGGGATTCCTCACTGGGGTCAATAGCCAGGACAGGTTGGGGTAACCAGAGTCCCCTAATAGCTATACACGGTGCCTCTGGAGGTGACCCATCATATCAGGGATGCTGCTATTGCGCAGGATGTAGGCGTCATGCACAGAGCCAGGGAACATAGCATTTACCTGCGAAACGTACTGGTCTGCCAAACACCATTCATCGAATGATAACTCTTCCTGTTCCTGTACACCTGTTCACTCCTGCGGGGGGGACCAGAGCTACATGGGTCCCATCAATGGCACCTATGACGTTCGGGATATGTCCAAGGGCATAGAAGTCACCTTTCACTGTAGGCAAATCCTCCACCTCAGGGAAAATGATGTATCTCCTTACGTTTTTCAGCAGGGCAGACAACACTCTGGACAACACGTTGGAAAACATAGGCTGGGACATCCCTGATGCCATGGCCACTGTTGTCTGAAATGACCCACTTGCAAGGAAATGGAGCACTGACAGCACCTGCACGTCAGGGGGGATTCCTGTCGGATGGCGGATTGGTGACATCAGCTCTGGCTCCAACTGGGTACATAGTTCCTGGATTGTGGCACGGTCGAACCGGTAGGTCACGATCAAACGTCTCTCTTCCATTGTCAACAGGTCCACCAGCCGTCGGTACACCGGCGGATTCCGCCATCTTCCAATATGTCTCAACTGACGGTGCCTAAGAAGGACAACAGCGAAGAAACTGTCACCATTCCTTCAGGTATGTACCCACAGTCACACACAAGACTACAACAGACAATTAACCCATCCGGGAAAAGTTTTGAGTGTAGGCCTCGGTATGTGTGACGCAGTAGTAAATGAAGCCATGTGGGCCCCTGAAATGGCGGCTGCCTGACCTCTAAACTGGGACAATGGAATTGTGGGATAACTGCGCTGGCGTTGGATACCGTCGCGGTAGGCGGTCGTAGAGCGCGGCGCAATGCTGCATTGGTTAACATTGGACCCTATGGGTCCCAGGAGCCAATGAACAGGTGCGCTGGCGGTGATGATGCGCCCCGCTGCGGACGTCACCGCCGTGGACGTCACCACCATTTTCTATCTGTTCACTCACTAGATACCTGACCTTCGACAGGAGATGACCTACACTGCTAGTGCTGCTGTGACCTCGGTCTGGAAGCAACGATGGCTGCTGCGTCTGGGGAAAGGGCCCCTGCCTTCACTGCACAGGAGTTGGAGAAACTTGTGGATGGCGTCCTCCCCCAGTACACGCTACTCTACGGTCCTCCAGACCAACAGGTTAGTACACAGGGAGCACGTTGGATGGGCTAGGCCTGGGTGGACAGGACTGGGTGGGAGAGCGAAGGGGGCACAGTTCTTACAACAGAAAAGCATGGGGATTAATGGGCCACATGGACAGAGTTGGGAGGGGCCCACTCACATTGACGGTGCAGTAGGTAATGACTGTTCCTCTTTCCTTGTGCATGTCATATAGGTCAGCGCCCACCAGAAGAGGGACATTTGGCGTGCCATCGCCAAGGAAGTCCGGACCCTGGGGGCCCACCAGAGACGGGGCACCCACTGCCGTAAGAGATGGGAGGACATTCGCCGCTGCAGCAAGAAGACGGCGGAGGCTCAGCTGGGGATGGCTTCCCAACGTATGAGGGGTGCCCGTCGCACCATGACCCCCCTGATGTTCCGGATCCTGGCGGTGGCCTACCCGGAGTTGGATGGGCGCTTAAGGACATCACAGCAGACACAAGGGGGTGAGTACAACCTCATTCTGTGGACTTTGCGTGCAGTGGAGGTGTCTGGGTTGGGGAGGTGGGCTGTGGGTGTCCCTAGGCCAGGGCGAGTAAGGTAGGCGAGGCCCCTTCGTAATGTAGGCCATGTGGGACTCTACCCAAGCTCAGAACAGAGGCAAGTTGATGTATAGTTGCCTCTTTGCCATCCATGTGCGCAGATTTCTACCATTGCCATGTAGGCCATATCCCAGAAATTGCATGTGCAGAGGTCAGGAGCACGGCGTAATGCATGGGGCTGCTGCGTCTGTCTTGTCCGTCCACGGGAGCGGTATGCCATGCACTAAAACTCTCTTTCTTCTGTCTCCCCCCCCTTTTCCTGCTCTCCCTGTCCTTTTGTACATCAGCATCATCAGGCGGAGGTACAGTGGCACCGGAGCACGAGGGAGCTGCATCCCACATGGCCATGGAGGGCCACACCACAGACTCTGAATGCACCAGTGGGACGGAGGGCGAGGGGAGCTTCATGTCGGCCACAGGATCACCAACCAGCGACACAGACTCGTCCCCCGATGTGAGCTCCCCTGTGGTGGCGGCACCATCTGTGCGCCCCACTTCTACAGGTACAGCCGCCACCTCCCCTACCAGCACCGCCCTCCCAGCAGCACCTCAGCCTTCGCCCCGTGCCCGCTCACCCAGGAGGATGGGCATCACCTTCGCCCCAGGCACCTCAGCCCTGCCCCTGTCACCCCTGCTGCCCTCAGTGAGGAGGCCATTGACCTCCTCAGGTTACTCACTGTTGGGCAGTCTACCATTGTGAATGCCATCCAGGGTGTAGAACGAGAGTTGCAACACGGTAATGCATTCCTGGAAGGCATTCATTCTGGTCAGGCTGTCCTTCAGCGAACCCTGCAATCTCTGGCCTCAGCACTGATGGCAGCCATTGTCCCCGTGTCCAGCCTCCCCCCTCCAACTTCCTCCACCCAGACCCAATCCCCTGTACCCCAACCCATCCCAAGCACTCCTACAGACCAGCAGGCACACAAGTCAACACCCAAAAGTAGCTCAAGCAAACATAGGCACCACACACACCACAGGCACTCACACAAGCATCACACCCATACAGACACAGCAACATCCACTGTCTCCACTGTACCCCCCTCCTCCTCTTCTCCCTCCTCCCTCCCAGTCTCGTCTACACACACACATGCATGCACCACATCTACAGGCACTAGGACTCGCACCAGGACACCCAGCACCCCAAGCCGCTCACCTGCACTCACCACCTCCACTGCCATTTACACGTCCCCTGTGTCCTCTCCCAGTGTGTCTGTGACACCCCCTCCCAAAGTACACAAACGCCGGCAATCACTCACCCAACATCCATCCACCTCATGACAGCCTCCAGTACCTGCACCTGCACCCAAAACACCTAAAGTGACACCTCCTACAACCACCTCCTCTACCTCCACTCCCAGACCCCCTCCAGCTACCCATCCCAGTGTCCGTCAGAAACTGTCCCTATGTCAAATTGACCTGTTTGCCCCCACCCCCCCTCCAGTTCATCAGTCCCGTCGTAGCACCTCAGCCAAAAAGCCTCCAGTGCCAGTGGTGCGTGTTCCAGGTTTTTGAAATGCACCGTCCACCAGGGCAGGCAGTAGGACCCGGAGCCAAGGCACTGGCAGCCCACCCCCTGTAAAGGCTCAAAAATTGGAGAGTGGACGACGGGACCATGTCAAGACTCCTGGTGGGACAACAACTGAAATGAGATCGAAGGCAATTGGTGAGTCAGCTGTAACTCCAAAGAAGGTGGGGAAGGTCCCAAGGAAGTCTGCCCAGCCTGTTGCGAGTGTCACGGCGGAGAAGTGCGCCATCATTTCCGGCAGTCGAGACACAACCGCCAGCTCCGTCGTTACTGGTCAGGAGACCACCGCCAGAGTCACAGCCCAGGAGGGCTCAAGTATCGTTACTGGTCAGGAGACCACCGCCACCGCCGGAGTCACAGCCCAGGAGGGCTCAAGTATCGTCACTGGTCAGGAGACCACCGCCAGAGTCACAGCCCAGGAGGGCCCAAGTATTGTTACTGGTCCAGAGACCACCGCCAGAGTCACAGCCCAGGAGAGCTCAAGTATCGTTACTGGTCAGGAGACCACCGCCAGAGTCACAGCCCAGGAGGGCTCAAGTATCGTTACTGGTCAGGAGACCACCGCCACCGCCGGAGTCACAGCCCAGGAGGGACCAGGATCCCACAGCCCCGCTGGGCAATGATGGAACTTTAAGCCACACACCAATGTCCAGTGTGGAGATCGTCATGCCACACACCAATGTCAGTATCCGAACCGCCATGTCAGAGCACCGCTGAACAGGGCAAAGACTGCCATGGCTAAGCATCGCTGAACAGGGCAAAGACCGCCATGTCAAAGCACCGCTGAACAGGGCCAAGACCGCCATGGTGAAGACCGCTGAACAGGGCAAAGACTGCCATGGCTAAGCATAGCTGAACACTGCCAAGACCGCCATGTCAGAGCACCGCTGAACAGGGCAAAGACTGCCATGGCTAAGCACCGCTGAACAGGGCCAAGGCTGCCATGGCTAAGCATCGCTGAACAGGGCAAAGACCGCCATGTCAAAGCACCGCTGAACAGGGCCAAGACCGCCATGGTGAAGACCGCTGAACAGGGCAAAGACTGCCATGGCTAAGCATCGCTGAACAGGGCCAAGACCGCCATGTCAGAGCACCGCTGAACAGGGCAAAGGCTGCCATGGCTAAGCACCGCTGAACAGGGCCAAGACCGCCATGGTAAAGACCGCTGAACAGGGCCAAGACCGCCATGGTGAAGACCGCTGAACAGGGCAAAGACTGCCATGGCTAAGCATCGCTGAACAGGGCAAAGACCGCCATGTCAAAGCACCGCTGAACAGGGCCAAGACCGCCATGGTGAAGACCGCTGAACAGGGCAAAAACTGCCATGGCTAATCATCGCTGAACAGGGCAAAGACCGCCATGTCAAAGCACCGCTGAACAGGGCCAAGAACGCCATGGTGAAGACCGCTGAACAGGGCAAAGACTGCCATGGCTAAGCATCGCTGAACAGGGCAAAGACCGCCATGTCAAAGCACCGCTGAACAGGGCCAAGACCGCCATGGCGAAGACCGCTGAACAGGGCAAAGACTGCCATGGTGAAGACCGCTGAACAAGGCAAACACCGTGTGGGTATGAATAGTCCACCACATCAGGCATCCTTATCCCATGTGCAGCTGGGACAGTGACAGGACATGAACTTTCACGGGGAGACTCATCCTGTCTGGGCACCAGTCCCACCCAGTACCAGTAGAGAACTGCAGATACTTGCGAAAATGTAGCTTTGCTTTCCCCAGGATGGTCTAGTGGGCAACCCACCCACTGTAAAGACTTGTGAGACTGTGGCTTTGCACTCCCCAGGATGTAACAGTGGGCAAACCACCCACTTGAGAGACTTGTGAGACTGTGGCTTTGCACTCCCCAGGATGTAACAGTGGGCAACCCACCCACTGTAAAGACTTGTGAGACTGTGGCTTTGCACTCCCCAGGATACATCAATGGGCATGGAGCCCCGTCGTGGATCTGGCTTCGCATTCATGTGGCTGAGGTGCCCCCCTTCCCTTCCCCCTGAGGTGCCTGTAGTGTTTCTATCTGATGCCCTCGCAGTGTTCTCTCGGATTTTGGTCAGGTATCTATTGTGGGCCTCGCCCATGCATTTTTGGACTGTTGGTGCACGGACATTGTTGTGTACATATCTGCACTACTTCTTGTATTGTATATTTAAATATGACAGATTTCGAGATATATATCAGTATTTTTTTGTATGACATGTATATTGGCACATTGCAATGTTTGACCGCAATTCGCTTTGTCTTAGCATTCTTCCTGGGGGATTGTGGGTTGTTAATGTGATATTTTGGACTGCATTGGTGTGTATGTTGTGATATGCGAGGGTGGGGGTGTTTGGTGGGTGTCCCCCTAACTTTTGCCTCCCCCCTCCCCCGTGTCGTAGATGCAGTACTCACCGGTATCTTCTGTGCCTACGTCGCTGTTGGTCGTAGAGGAGCAGAAAGACAAAGGCAGGTAGGATTTGGAGTTCCGGCTCCATGGGGTCGTTGTTCCTCGTGGAGTGTGTTAAGGTGAGCGTTTTCTCATAGCAAAAGCTGTTTCCGCTGTGTTTTTATCCACGGAGAATCCGCCCCGGAAAAGGTGGCGGATTGGCCTGTCATAATAGTGTGGGCGGTACATTGTCTCCCGCCTGTCTGTTGGCGGTGACCGCCGCGCTGTTTGTCTGTACCACCGTGGCGGGCGATGTGTTAAAGTGGCTGTCTTTGTTGGCGGTTTCCGCCAGGGTTGTGATTCCCTTTTTTTGTCCGCCGGCCTATTTGCTGTATTTCCGCAGCTTTAACACCGTCCGCCAGGGTTGTAATGACCACCATAAACTTTTTTTGCAGATTAAAAAAACAGTCTACAATAAAAGACAGCAGTGCAAACTAAAACACCAAAATAAACATTGGAGGCATAAATGAAGTAAAATAAATGATCCCCTTTTATTTTTTACCAAAAGGAAAACCCACCCTTTCCATCCACAACGAGCCCACCCCTCTCCCCAAACAAATGGCCCTGTCTTCAAAAGTCCGGTCCCAACTCCCTTCTCACCCTCTCCACCCACAAGTCCCTCTCACCAAAAAACAAAATTAAAAAAAGAGTCAGAAGAGGGCATTGTCATTTTTAGCTCGGAGCTGATCCAGGCTCCACTCGATCCTCTCGAGCTGGCTCTCCACTTGTCTTTCCAACTGATGTAGGATGGGCTGCAGCAATGTCCTCTGAAGGTCGGAGGGAGTGGCAGTCAGGGCCCCTGACAGCCGGCAGTAGCGCCGGCAATGTAATGGCCGGGAGGCTGGAGACTAAGCGCTGGTGTGCTGAACTAGGGCCCGGGGTCAGAGGCAGCTATTTTCACCTTTTCATCCTCCAGGACCACCACCTGCCGGTATTCTACCCAAAGGGTCTCCAGCCTCTGCTGTCATAGACGGGCCACTAACTCCTGCCTGGTGGATGGTGCTGGTGGACAAGCATGAGTAGCTATATCACGAAAAAGAAAAAAGGCAGATTGTGAACAGTGGTCTGTGCAAACACCTGTTTAAAATTAAGTAGTGGGTGGAATAGTAGCAGTACATTGCTGGTCGTCTAGGAAATTTGAATTTGATGTGATTATGATTCGGAGATTCACAGGGCCAGTTTTATTTACCCACACATGCCTCACAGGCACTGACTGTCTGGCAGAAAAGAATAAAGGCAGAATAACACCGGATTAAAAAAAAAAACAGTGATTTGATTTTTCTTTCTTTTAAAGGCTTTTCTAGTAACTACACTTTGAGTGGAAAAAAAACAATGAAATTACCTTTCATTTATGAGTAAGGCATTATGCAGTAAGGAGTACAAGTTGTTGTGCTAAATTATTGGAGGCATGCTAGCCAGCGCTTTGGGTATTTTGCTACTGTCTGCATCTGGGTCAGCTGTAGTTGGCAAATATCTATCTTTAATTCCAATGGCCCTGCCTTCTCCAAATGCCTTCACTTTGGAATGAGCTATTTAGATTGTATTTGGAACGTTCTTCACAGAGTATCCCATATGCCGAACTTGAAATCAAATTAGGCACTTAGGGCCTGATTTATGAAAAGTTTGCGTCGCCTTAGCGTCATTTTTTGACATAAAAGTGGCACAAATGTACCAAATATAATTGTATTTTGTAAGTTTGCGTTGCTTTTGAGTAAAAAAATGACACTAAGGCGGCGCTAACTTTTCATAAATCAGGCCCTTAGTCTCACTTTACTCACTTGCCTCACCCACCACAAATTATTTCTAACAAATTCATTCGCTGGGCAGTAAGGAAAGGATACTTGACTTACTCCACTGCAGGGTAAGGCTTTTGCTATAGCATAGAGGGGCGTCACTGATCATCGATTTGTCATGTGCCTTAACTTTGGCTTATTCAGTCACTGAAATAGACAAAAGTGTAAAGGGAAAAATCTGAATATGCATAAAATAAATCTGTCATGGGAAGCCATGAAATATATCTTGGAATCACTTCACATGGTCATAAAAACGTGGCATATGCCAAGAATGGATTTTAAATTTTTTTGCTAGGCTGGGATGGAAGAACTTAGGAGGAATAAGGGAGTGAAGTATTAAGAGGTGACTAAGTGAGCAAAGGGAAGCATAGCTTATGTGCTCAGTTTGCAGTGCATTGAAAACTGCATTGAAGACTTTGTAAATGCTGTATTAACTGAAGCAGACGCCCATTACGCAGTCAACACTGCAGTCACAAGTTGACGTATGCTGCACTTTGGTCATGGGTGGTGAAATGCCATGGGCAGGGAGGGGGTTGATAAATAATGATAGGTGGGATACATCTGCCTTGCTTAAATGCAGTGTGTTAAGGGATTAGACCAAAAATTAAAATACCCCCACACTTTGAACCATAGCTTTAATAACCATGAAGTAAGTGAAGTAGGTGAGCAGTATGCCCCTCTCCAGAAAAGCTCCCTTGTTTATTCATCCAAGCAATTGTTCAATCATCCCTTCATTCTTCTTAAGAATACTCACTTAGGGGGTCATTCCGACCCCGGCGGTCAAGGACCGCCGGGGCCGGGGTCAGCGGGAGCACCGCCAACAGGCTGGTGGTGCTCCCCAGGATATTCTGACCGCGGCGGTTCAGCTGCGGACAGAAAGGGAAAACCGGCGGTCTCCCGCCGGTTTTCCGCTGCCCTGTAGAATCCTCCATGGCGGCGCAGCTTGCTGCGCCGCCATGGGGATTCTGACCCCCATACCGTCATCCTGTTGCCGCCAGGAACAGTATGGTGGTATGGGGTGTCGTGGGGCCCCTGGGGGCCCCTGCAGTGCCCATGCTAATGGCATGGGCACTGCAGGGGCCCCCGTAAGAGGGCCCCACCCTGAATTTCAGTGTCTGCTTAGCAGACACTGAAATTCGCGACAGGTGCTACTGCACCCGTCGCACATCCTCCACTCCGCCGGCTCCATTCGGAGCCGGCATCCTCATGGAGGGGTGTTTCCCACTGGGCTGGCGGGCGGCCTTTTGGCGGTCGCCCACCAGCCCAGTGGGAAACCCAGAATACCAGCGGCGGTCTTTTGACCGCGCAGCGGTATTCTGGCGGTTCCCTCCAGGCGGGCGGCTCCCGCCGCCCGCCGGGGTCAGAATGACCCCCTTAATGTATTATCTCTCATTCAGTCTTTTACCAAAATTTCGAATCCATTATCCATATATTCAGTATCCACCCTTTCACCCATCATTCCATTTACCCAACACTTACCCACGCATCCTTTCGCCCACCCACACATCCTTTCCTTTTACTCATTTCACCCATCCTTTCTTCTAACCTTCCGTTCTTTCCTATTTCCATCAAGCCATCATTTTTAGCATACATTATGTGAGCTTTTGCTGAGTTGCGGATAGAAGAGGCCATAACTTAACCACCATTGCAGCTGATAAAGCGGGAGGTTCACGATCATGAGTCACGAGATTACGACACCTTTGTAGCTAGTGACTATAATAGTAATTATCAATAAGCAAGCAATGTGACTTGCCACATTAGCTGCTCCTTCTCCCCCTGCTTTTACTACTCCTGTAGCGGCACTTGAGCCAGGAGCACTCTGTATGGCTAGAAGGAAAATTAAACCTTTTTTAGATGCCAGATATGCCTCCCATTAATTTGTTTTAATCAAAAAAATACAACTGCAATACAATCACTACAGTTTGTTTACCACTGCAGTATCTTCTATCAAAAATGTCACTCTGGGCATTTTTTGGTTCACAATGTTAGAAAAGCCAGGTAGTCAAGCCAACCAAAAACCTTTTGTAACAGTGGGGCAGAGCTATAGCCTATGTTTATGATGACTCTGAATCATTGAAGTGCAATGAAGGGATGGAATAATAATAGTCAATGAAAGACATATGGTGTTGGTTGACAAATGCCTCGTACTTTCCAGCCATGCTGCACTGTCATATGAACTGCTGGTATACTGTATAACTGAATTACACAGCATATCATTGGGGGTTGGTGGGTGGTTCATGACCAAGGCCACTCTCTTGTTAACTGAGAATGAGCAAGAAAAATAAAACCTTCTCAACAAACATACATGGTGAATATTATTTATAATACTAGCTTACTTGGGCCTGCAATCTTGATAGTAAACAGTAGAGTACCAAAACATCTGTTCTTAGTCTTACAGTACCACAAAATATATAGGGGAGAGGGAAAGATTACCAACAAAGCAGAAGAAATCTACAGACTAGATAGCCCGGAAAAAGTTAATTACCAAAATAAAAACATGAAATAAGGAAAACAAAAGATAATGCAGGGATTACAAGTATTAAACAAAAATTGAATAGGGGAGTTGGAAAAAGGGAGACAGTATAAAAAAAATAAACAAGGCAAAATTAAAAGTAGTATAATAGTAGGCAGAGATAAACTTTAGGGAAACACTAATATTAATTAAATAATAAGACTTACTGGGGTGAGCAGAGCCCTCCGCAGTGGCGCTGTTAGTTGGCACTTTCTCCTCCCCAGCTCTTCCCAGACACGCCTTAGTGCTGCCCCTCTTCTTGCCCTCAGGTGCTGATGTAAGAAATAAAGAAGATTAAAAAAAAAATAGATGCATGAGATGAGTGGCCAGGAAAACAAGGCGTAATCCTTGCGTACCCTATTGCTTGTATGAACTCCACATTGAGAAATGGTGATCTAGGAGGTCGAAGGGGACACCACTAACCTCCATTTGAGAAGTGCAGGGCTTTTAAATACAACAGAAAAACCCTCTAAGCAACCAACAAGTTATTTCACATTTACAAGTCAGTTTATTCTCAGTTAGTTCTGTATTTGTGGTCTTTATCGTCAGAGGCACAGTATAGCCTTGGTCATAGCAGTTCAGCAATCATAATATCATCTTTGAATGGAACAAAGCTTCTTGTACATCACAGCATAGCCAATACATGTTTTGTTGTATCTGTTTGGATCACCTATGACTTCATCAGGACTACAAAGACCAGACATAACATACTATTAACAAAGGACATTCTAAAGTATCCAGTTGGATGCCTTCACCAATATACCTGTGTAGTATGAGGGGAAAATCTCATAAAAAATGATAGAGTCGTGAGTGAATTTTATCACGTGATTTAGAGAAACTCATGCAGTCTTGGTAGTAGTGAGATGAAATTAGAAATCCACATCCCATGTAGTTTGAGTGAAAAGGGATCAAGTATTGGTTAAGTGAAATATAAAGAAGTCACAAGCGTACAGCCTCCACCCAGTCAAAGCGTTCAATAAAAACTAAAAGTGCTATGCTAAGACACATAGGCCCTCATTATGACATTGGCGGTAAATCCTGCTTACCGCCGCGGTGACGGCGGCCAACATACTGTCACGGTGGTGAACATCCTTTCACCATATTATGACACACACATACCAAACCGACAGAATACTGAAACAAACACATATCCGCCAGACCAAAGATCAATGTTAAACTGTTGGTACGAACACCCATACCGTTATGCCAACAAAACAACGCCCTCCACATTATGACCCACGAATCACCACAGCGGACATTTAACGGCGGTAAACCATTGGCGGTACACACCGGCGCAGTCAGAATGGCCACCCAGATATAAGACAACACAACATTGGCAAAAACAAAAAACACACACCTGACACTGATACACACACCGCACCCGCTCACAGCACTATAAAACATACACCCCCCTTATCCCACAACCCTTTACGAACACGAAAAATAGTCAAGAGATAGTCACCCAAATCATAGACACAATTACACACACACCACAAATACCCATTCATCTGTCACACACCCCACCACATTACTCAACATCCACTGCATAACACACACCACACAACACCCCACAAAGGCACCCCTGTTTCACTGATGAGGAGTTGTGGGTCATGGTGGAGGAAATAGTCAAGGTACAGCCACAGCTGTTTGGAGCACAGGTACAGCCAATCTCCAATGAAAGGAAGATGGAGCTATGGTAGAGAATCGTGGACTGGTGAATGCCGTGGGACAGCATCCAAGAACAAGGGACAACATCAGGAAGAGGTGGAACGACCTACAGGGAAAGGTACGTTCCATAGCAGCAAGGCACCAGCTTGTCATCCAGAAGACTGGCGGTGGACCCCTGCCTCCTCCCCCACAGCTGACAGCATGGGATGAGCAAGTCTTGGCAGTACTGCATCCTGAGGGACTCACTGAAGTTGCCGGAGGACTGTACACTGGTGTGTCCATATTTACTACCTATCCCCCACATACCTGCAAGCCACCACCACCCCCTCACCCTGACATCCATCACTCTACTCCATTCCCCCACACAGTGGACCACCACAATATACTAACCTGAATGCCAAGCCCTGCATTCCATACCCACTGCATGAACATCCCTCCCAGGCCTGCATGTATATCCCGCACCAATGCATGTACAGCATGGAGAACTAACAATCCCACAATAAATCACCATACACAAACAAAGGTGGCAGGGCAACAGCAACGATATAAGGGAGGTTAGGGATGTAGAAAATGTCAGAGACATGTAACATAATACACCACTTACATCCCCACAGGTTCCCCAGCAAATCCCAGCGGAGAGGAGGTGCCACGGCTACCCAGTCCCCCACCAGAAGATGCACCCAGTGATGACAGTAAATCTGGACTTCTGGATCTGGATGAACTCCCTGGCTTATCAGGGACCACTGGTCAGTCGGCTACCCCAGCCCACACCCAGTCCACCACAGAGCCGCCCCCTCAGTATCCAACACCATAGCAGCCACCCAACGTCCCCACACCTCTGTCCCCAGGGCACGTCAATCAGCAGTGTACAGGTACCCCAGTCCACACCTCACAACCAAGACAATCAGGGTCCTGGGGTAAGTGGCAGTGGGCACACCGTTCAGGGGACAAATGCACAGAGGGCCAGGGACACTCGGCTGTGCGCCAGGGGCAGGACAGGCCCAGGGAACCGACTGTCCAGGAGGCACTCACTAATGTCCTTGGGACTTACCAACAATCCCAGGACACGATGGGTCAGGTGATAGACATCATGCAGGAGAACCAGCGGCTGCAGGAGGAACACCACCAGGAGATCAGGAAAGAATTGCAGGCCCTCAGCACCACAATCATCTCCTTAACAGTGGGTTCTGGGTGATATGGCCAACATAATGAGGGAGTACACATCACACCAGCGGGCTCCTTCCACTAGCCATTCAACTAAACAGCTTTCCACGTCTGCTGCAGCTAGTGGACAGGTGGCCCTGCCACAGGACCCACAGGCCAACAGTACCCGTCCCCATGCAGAAGGTGAACCACCCCGCAAACGTTCCCTGCAACCCAGACAGACACCAGAGGCACTTGCCAAGACCAATACCACCGCCAGGAAATGAGACCCTCCTAAATGTCCCCCTTGTGTCCCACTGTGTCATCTTCTCCACTTTGAACTGCCAGTGCTCCCCTTCCTGTGGCCCCTTGGACACTGGACCTGTGCTACAAACAGACTAGACCAATACCCAGGAATTTCCTCTACGATCACCCAATTCCATTGCACTATTCCTTCTATATTTTTCACTTCAATAAACACCCTTGAGCACAACTTGAATGAAAGTGCTTTATGTGATGAAATGTGCAATAATTTTAACTGTTTCATCTTGTGCAATTGTCCTGAACTTTGTGATTTCATACAAAAAATGGCCTGTAGCTGTATGTAGTCATCACTTCAGTACACAGTTGTAACCACACCAACATCTGCAAATTGGGAAGGCATAGGTGACAGTCAGTTGGGATGCTAAGGAAGTGACTGCCATCATGCTATCATGCTACAGCCACACAGAAATGGTAAGTAATCAGACTAATGGTCAGTTCCACCGTCTTACCTGTGTGTCATTGGAAGTACTGCCATATGACTGATATCCTGTTGTCCACATTCTCATCCTCTGCCTCCTCATCCTCACTGTCCTCAGGGTCCACTGCTGCCACAGGAGCATTTCCATCCTTCTCCTCCTGCAGACAGGCACATGTCGTCTGATGGCCAGGTTGTGCAACTTGCAGCATACAACAACTATCTGGCAGGCCTTCTCAGGGGAGTAGCAGAGGGATCCACCTGTCATATGGAGACATATGAACCTGGCCTTCAGGAATTATTCTCCTGGTTCGCCCATGAGCATCATTATACCTATTGTCAACCCTTGTCCTGACATTCCTTACAGGGGTCAGGAGCCACAACAGGTTTGGGTGGCCAGAGTAACCTGCAAGAAGTGAGGGACAAACATTAGCCTTGCACAATGGTACGCGGGATGACTCCTGCAGTCATACATTGACATGCACTGGGTGGGGACTCAGGCTCACCTATTAGCCACACCCTGTGCCTCTATAGTTGTGCCATCACATGTGGGATGCTGTTATTCCTCAAGAGGAAGGCGTCATGCACTGGCCCAGGATACTTGCAGTGACGTGGGAGATGTACTGGTCAGCCAGGCACACCATTTGCACATTGAGTGAGTGGAAACTCTTCCAATTCCTGAACACCTGTTCATTGTGCTGGGGGGACAAATGCTATATGTGTTCCATCAATGGCCTCCATAACATTTGGAATATGTCCCATTGCATGGAAACCAGCCTTCACATTGGCCAAATCATCCACTTGGGAAAAGGCCATGTAGCTGCACTTGCTAGCACTATTGAGAACATTGGCTGTGCCATTCCTGTAGCCAAGCCCACTGTCACTTGGAAAGAGCCAGTTGCCAGGAAATGGAGCACGGATAGGACCTGCACAAGAGGGGGAATCCCAGTGGGTTGACGGATAGCAGATACCAGATCAGGCTCCAATTGTGCACCCAGCTCTGTAATTGTGGCCCTGTCCAGTCTATAGGTGAGTAAAATGTGCCTGTCCTCCAGTGTAGCCAAGTCCACAAGGGGTCTGTACACGGGGGCTTGCCTCCTCCTCCTATTCCTCCGCAGTGGTAGGTACCTAAGGGACACAAGAGTGAGAAGACAGTGACAAACTGAACAATGGAACCACCACTTCAGTGTACATTTAGCTTGTATGTAACTGAACTATGTAAATGGCAATGTATGTACAATTGACGGTAATGATACAGTTTTCAATTTCGGAATGTTGACCTGCTCCATAAAATGGCGACCGCCTGTCCTGTATGTAGGGACAGGTGGAAGTGATGTAACTCCATTGGCGTTGGACGTCATGGCGGAAGGTGGTCTTGCACCGCCATGCTATTCCTCATTGGCTTACATGGGGCTCTATGGAATACAGGGTCCAATGAGGCTCACCGGCAGTGGTGACGGTGTACACCATTTTCTGACTATAATCACACTTGATTCCTGAATTTGCACGGGACAACACATCCACTGCGTGTGCTGGTCTGACTGGAGTCTGGAACCTGCCTTGGCCCGTGTGACAGGGGAAAGGGCCCCTGCCTTCACTTCAAAAGAGTTGGAACGCCTGGTGAATGGAGTCCTAACCCTTTATGGATAGATGTATGGGCTTCCAGACCAACAGGTGAGTACACCTGTTCTGCTTTCCTTCTTATCTCGTAATCAGAGCTTACAGAACATATCAAGAATGCACTTCTGAGTTCAAAGAAGACCTTTATTGTTGTTAATTCTTCCCCACCCACAAGTTCGTGAGAGACGAATTAATAGATTTCAAGCACAAAAGTAGTCACAGCATTAAAACAAAATATATCACAGTTGCAATGTACACAGCAGGTTATATTTATAAGATATTGAATGCAAAGCAAAACAAATACTTCACCGTGTGAGAAACTGTTTACAGCTTCATCTTTCTGGGGTCTGCAAGTTGATGACTCCAGTCAACTGCGAGAAAGAGATTATCTACCCACACAGGAGACTGGCAACTGGCGCCAAGTTCCAGCCTGAAGTCCAGCAGATTTCAATCTAATTCTCTGAAGCCCGAGTCATCCGTTACAAAAGTGTGCCCCCTCCTCTCAGACCTGGGAAAACTACGCAAGCCTTTGGAGACTGGCCAGATCTCCTAGACTCCTCCTCTTCCCAAGCCGGAGCAGGAAGGAAAAACACCAAATGTACCCTCTCTTATCAGGTCTAGTCTACTGTGCGAAGAAAACAGCTTGGTTCATCTTGTGGAAAAACACAGCTTGGAAAAATACAGCTTGGATTCTCAACTGCAATGTCTAACTCCACGTTAAAGGCAATAGGCAGCTAACCTAAATATCAAATATAATGTCTAGTGTCATGTCAAAGCCAATAGGCAGCTGAGCTGAATACAAAATGCAATGTCTAATATCATGTCAAAGCCAATAGGCAGCTAAACTGAATACAGCATGTCAAAGCCAATAGGCAGAATACAGAATGTAATGGCTAATGCAATGTCAAAGCCAATAGGCGGCTAAACTGAATACAGAAAATAATGGCTAATGCGATGTCAAAGCCAATAGGCGGCTAAACTGAACCAAACATATAACGTGCTACTGGTGAACATTGAGCAACTAATATGCGCAGTGGTGAAGCACAAAGTCATTGGTCAAACAAAACTAATAGCATCACATTCCACCCTTTGACCAATGAATTTTTGTTTCACATATCTCTTGTTTAAAAAAAAAAAAAAAACATCAGCACAAAAAAAAACAACATTATTAGCAAGTCAGATTTGAATGATCAAAGCAATCACTGTAAAGCAATGGAAGTGGATTAACATATTGATCTTATAACCTTTCACATCAGATACATCTGCACAGAAAAGACTGAAACTTTTATACTCTGAATGAGATGATAGTGTCTCTAAAATAGCAATTTGATGTAGCATGAGTTCTACTCATGTAAAGGTGCACGGTCCACCTGAAAGGTTTGCTGAAAGGTAAGTGAAAGTCAGAGTTCCACACGAGAAAACACAGACCGTTAACTGTTAAGGTTGCTTAGTTCCAGTGGAAGAATGCAATCAAACAAATTGAACTTGAACTGAAGGCACCATTTGCGCAAAATGGATCCATGGTGCTGGCACTTTACTCAGCCAGGTTCAGGTTGGGGGTTCGGTCCCTTCCCCAACCCCGCACGCACACACCCTAAGGGGGACCACACAGCACACTCAGGGACAGTGGCGAAACGTGGTAGGATCTGCAAAAGAAACAAGTATGACTTTTCTTGCAAATAACATTTGTCATTTAAAATGTACCCTTCCTCTTCCTTTCCCTGTTTTATAATCAGCAGGACGTTTTTGGGGCCCTTTGTTATATTTTCTGCAGGTTCTGGAGGGTCACTTGAGGCTTCAACCCACACATCAGCACTGAGGTTTTTATCTGCTGCAACACAGCTTCCCTTTTCTTGCACTATCAGAAAGGCTGGGGCAGACTCCTTCTTTACCAAACCTCCATTCACTGCACTTTTGACAATTTGGGCCATTCTGTCTCCAATTTGTATGAATAAATCAGATTCTTTGCTAGTTATCAGCATCATTTTGATTTTTTCTAGGTAATCTGCAGCAATCACTTCCCCTAAACCCTGATCAATTTGCCATTTCTGTCCTGGTAACTTTCCTCTCTCTGTGACTGCTTGTGGGACAGATTGCTTTTGTGCGTGCTGCATAGTTTTTATCAAATCTAAGGGAATGTGCATCTCACTCCTCTCTGCCCACCTGTAAGTGGCTTTTTCTCCCAGCTGTTCACATTTCTGGTGCACCCACTTAGCCATCCCCACTAAGTCAGAATTCTGGGTGAACACTTCTCTCTCTGAATTTTTCTCATTAACATCTGCAAGGGAATTGAACCAGTTAGGTACAAGCCATGTGGAAAACCAAATGGCTAAACCATTGGCAATGAACCAAGAATCAGTGTAAAAATGACACATCTCACGTAGCTCTTGCTTTAAAATCTGACACACATTGTACAACGCTGTTCCTTCTCCTGTGCCATAAAACAACATTTCAGTCAATGAATCATTAGTAAAACAAACATGCTTTTTATCTTCAGTGGACACGAATTCAAATGGTGCACACAATTTCACTGGTGACTCTTTTACCTGTGGTACTCTAGCCCTGTCTTGCAAGTACCAGATCCAGTGTATGATCCTAGCTAGGGGCACTCTTTTGTTCCCTTGTTCTTGATTTACATGTACATCAGTGTTTGCCTCTTGCACTGCGCAGAAACCTAAAGTCTGAATTATTTCATTTGCCAAATCACAAGCGCGCAGCTGCATATAATTTTTCCCAGTGACCATATACCAAAGTGTTAGGATTTCACTCAGATGAGGGCTATTTTGTTTCCAAAAATCAAACAAGCTAATGAAACTCGGTGTCTCTTGCTTAATGCAAACAGTAAGAAGCTCTCAAATCTTTCTTTTTACTTGTGCATTTTGCGATGGTAACTCGTAAATCACATTCTGAGCTCTCTCATCGTTCTCGTCCGTGTTATCAGTTAAGGAATGCACTTTGACTGCCAAAAAACCTGGCTCACACAGAGGCTCAGAGCAGCTCGAAGCTGTCTTAACCCCCTCATTACTGGAATGGGAAAAGAAAGATTCTTCTAAAACAGCATTTTTATAACTTTCAGCATTATCTTGAATTAATGTATTCTGGCTAATTTGCTCACGTAAATTCTCATTTTCATGTTCCAACTGCCTACATTTCTCCTGCATTTCTCTGTAAGCAGATAAAAGTTCCCAAACCCTTCTGTCAAAAACAAAAGGATCATCATTGCTTCCAAAAGGCACATTTTCTAAATATGCTTCATCACAGAAAGAAAACATATTTCTCACAGCACCATCAAACATGGTCTGCCGTGCTTCTGTAATTCTCCAAACAACAAAAAACAATTACACTTTTAAATTGTGCACGTAGAAATCTATAATTCGACCCTACCTACCCCACTTCTGGTACCAAAATGTTCTGCTTTCCTTCTTATCTCGTAATCATAGCTTACAGAACATATCAAGAATGCACTTCTGAGTTCAAAGAAGACCTTTATTGTTGTTAATTCTTCCCCACCCACAAGTTCGTGAGAGACGAATTAATAGATTTCAAGCACAAAAGTAGTCACAGCATTAAAACAAAATATATCACAGTTGCAATGTACACAGCAGGTTATATTTATAAGATATTGAATGCAAAGCAAAACAAATACTTCACCGTGTGAGAAACTGTTTACAGCTTCATCTTTCTGGGGTCTGCAAGTTGATGACTCCGGTCAACTGCGAGAAAGAGATTATCTACCCACACAGGAGACTGGCAACTGGCGCCAAGTTCCAGCCTGAAGTCCAGCAGATTTCAATCTAATTCTCTGAAGCCCGAGTCATCCGTTACAAAAGTGTGCCCCCTCCTCTCAGACCTGGGAAAACTACGCAAGCCTTTGGAGACTGGCCAGATCTCCTAGACTCCTCCTCTTCCCAAGCCTGAGCAGGAAGGAAAAACACCAAATGTACCCTCTCTTATCAGGTCTAGTCTACTGTGCGAAGAAAACAGCTTGGTTCATCTTGTGGAAAAACACAGCTTGGAAAAATACAGCTTGGATTCTCAACTGCAATGTCTAACTCCACGTTAAAGGCAATAGGCAGCTAACCTAAATATCAAATATAGGCCCTCATTCTGACCCTGGCGGTCGGTGATAATGCGGCGGCCAAGCCGCCAACAGGCCGGCGGTCCAAAATATGCAATTCTGACCCTGGCGGGAACCACCAACACAGCCCGCCGCATTAACACTCCGCCCGCCACGGCGGAACAAACAAACAGCGCGGCGGTCCCCGCCAACAGCCAGGCGGCAGACAATGTACCGCCCACCCTATCACGACCCACCAATCCGCCACCTTTTCCGGGGCGGGAGCACCGCCGATAAAAACACGGCGGAAACAGACTACGAACGGGAAAACGCTCACCTCTACGCACTCCACGCGAGATTCCGGCAGTATGGAACCCGAGTTGCAGGTCATCCCCGCACTCCTATACCTGCTCCTGTACCAGGAGCACGCCCGGCGGCGCGGAAGACATCGGTGAGTACTGCACCTACGACACAGGGGAGGGAAAAGAGTACCGGCACACACCCACCCACCCACACCCACTACAACACACACATCAATGCATTCCCACAGATCACTGTCACAACCCACAAACCCCCCCCTCCGAAATAATGCAAAGACCAAAAGAAGAGATCATAAACGGGCAGATATATTGAAATATGGACACCAGTAATCCCAATAAATAAATAAACTATGTACAAAATATATACAGCTACTAAATGTAGTCCAACCACTGTCCGTGGACCACAGGGGTCCTGTGCAAAGGGGCAAGGCCCAGTTCCACGACAAGAACTCCACGGAGAGAACACTGCAGGGGCATCAGAAAGAAAATAGGACAGGCACCTCAGGGGGAAGGGAAGGGGGGGCACCTCAGCCACTTGAGTACACGACGCCAGATCCACGAGGGGACTCCATGACCACTGGGCCATCCTGGGGAGAGCAAAGCCACAGTCCATACAGTCCATACAGTGGGTGGCCTGCCCACTGGGCCATCCTGGGGAGAGCAAAGCCACAGTCCATACAGTCCATACAGTGGGTGGCCTGCCCACTGGGCCATCCTGGGGAGAGCAAAGCCACAGTCCATACAGTCCATACAGTGGGTGGCCTGCCCACTGGGCCATCCTGGGGAGAGCAAAGCCACAGTCCAAACAGTCCATAACAGACTCCACTGCCACTGGAGGAGGCATGTTGGCCAGAGGACATCCTGCAGCCCTGCCCGAGACAGATCCTGCCCTGCCACGTCTGCCAAAGGGCCAGCGGTTCTTGCCTTGAAGGGCCCAGTTCAGCGCTTCTTGCCTTGAAGGGCCCAGTTCAGCGCTTCTTGCCTTGAAGGGCCCAGTTCAGCGGGTCTTGCCTTGAAGGGCCCAGTTCAGCGGTTCTTGAGACGGCGGTCCCCAGCGGAGCGGTGCTTGAGACGGCGGGGCCCAGTTCTGCGGTGCTTGAGACGGCGGGGCCCAGTTCAGCGGTTCTTGAGACGGCGGTCCCCAGCGGAGCGGTGCTGGAGACGGCGGGGCCCAGTTCAGCGGTTCTTGAGACGGCGGTCCCCAGCGGAGCTGTGCTGGAGACGGCGGGGCCCAGTTCAGCGGTGCTTGAGACGGCGGGGCCCAGTTCAGCGGTTCTTGAGACGGCGGGGCCAAGTTCAGCGGTGCTTGAGACGGCGGGGCCCAGTTCAGCGGTGCTTGAGACGGCGGTGCCCAGTTCAGCGGTGCTTGAGACGGCGGGGCCCAGTTCAGCGGTGCTTGAGACGGCGGGGCCCAGTTCAGCGGTTCTTGAGACGGCGGTCCCCAGCGGAGCGGTGCTGGAGACGGCGGGGCCCAGTTCAGCGGTTCTTGAGACGGCGGTCCCCAGCGGAGCTGTGCTGGAGACGGCGGGGCCCAGTTCAGCGGTTCTTGAGACGGCGGGCCCAGTTCAGCGGTGCTTGAGACGGCGGGGCCCAGTTCAGCGGTTCTTGAGACGGCGGTCCCCAGCGGAGCGGTGCTGGAGACGGCGGGGCCCAGTTCAGCGGTTCTTGAGACGGCGGTCCCCAGCGGAGCTGTGCTGGAGACGGCGGGGCCCAGTTCAGCGGTTCTTGAGACGGCGGGGCCCAGTTCAGCGGTGCTTGAGACGGCGGGGCCCAGTTCAGCGGTGCTTGAGACGGCGGGGCCCAGTTCAGCGGTGCTTGAGACGGCGGGGCCCAGTTCAGCGGTTCTTGAGACGGCGGTCCCCAGCGGAGCGGTGCTGGAGACGGCGGGGCCCAGTTCAGCGGTTCTTGAGACGGCGGTCCCCAGCGGAGCTGTGCTGGAGACGGCGGGGCCCAGTTCAGCGGTGCTTGAGACGGCGGGGCCCAGTTCAGCGGTTCTTGAGACGGCGGGGCCCAGTTCAGCGGTGCTTGAGACGGCAGGGCCCAGTTCAGCGGTGCTTGAGACGGCGGGGCCCAGTTCAGCGGTGCTTGAGACGGCGGGGCCCAGTTCAGCGGTGCTTGAGACGGCGGGGCCCAGTTCAGCGGTTCTTGAGACGGCGGGGCCCAGTTCAGCGGTGCTGGAGACGGCGGGGCCCAGTTCAGCGGTGCTTGAGACGGCGGGGCCCAGTTCAGCGGTGCTTGAGACGGCGGGGCCCAGTTCAGCGGTTCTTGAGACGGCGGGGCCCAGTTCAGCGGTTCTTGAGACGGCGGCCGGTCTATGGCCAACTGCTCATTGCCTGGTGGTGCCCTCCTGGGCAGCGGGGATGGTGCTCCTTCAATGCCCACCTGGGCTGTGGGTGGTGGGGCCCTCCTGGCCAGCTGGGCTGGGTCCTCCCTGGCCAGCGGCTATGGGGGTGGTGGGCTCCTCCTGGGCAGCAGGCCTGCAGCCTGACCTCTCCGACTTGCTGCCCTTGCCCTCCTTAGTCGGGAGTCTGTGGCCCTTTCCTCCCTTTGGAGCTGTGGCTGGTGACTGTGTCTGGGTGGTGTCCGGGGGGGATGTAGAAGCCGGGCTCCTGCGGCGCCCCTTCCGCCTTCTGCTCCTCTTCCCAGGGGGTGGGCTGGCTGTCCCCTTGCTGCTGGGCGAAGATCCAGACATGCGGGCTGGTGGGCTCCAATACCCCTGCACCCTTGTCAAGGGGGCTGCAGGGCTGGTGGTGGCTGAGGTGCTCTTCTTACCCCGACGAGAAGGAGGGGGGGGCTCAGGGTCAGGAAAGAAGTTAGCAGTGGCGAGGAAGAGTTTCTTGGGACAATGGAGAGTGGTAGGTACAGTGGGAATGGGAGTGGAGGGAGGGGATGTGGTTGTAGGTGAGTCACGTTTGCTGTCTTTGGGTGCAGGTGCAGGAGGGATAGGCTGTCGTGAGGTGGATGGCTGTTGGGTGGGTGGCTGTGTTTGTGTGGTGTGGAAGAGGGGGTGACAGACACAGTGGGAGAGGACACAGGGGACGTGTAAATGGCAGTGGGGGTGGTGACTGCACGTGTGCGGACTGGACTGGAGGGTGTGCTGGTGATGGAAACACTGGCTGATGGTGAGGTGAATGGAGGTGTGAGTGTAGACGTCACAGGGAGGGAGGAGGGATACGAGGAGGTGGGGGTCACAGAGGTGGTAGTGACTGTTGGCATGTCTGCATCGGAATGTTGCGTGTGTGAATGTCTGCGTGATCTGTGGTGCTTATGTTTGGATGAGCTTCTCTTGGGTGTTGAGGTGTGTGCAGGCTGGTCTGATGGTGTGGGTGGGACAGGCAGAGGAACAGGAGACTGGGAGGAGGGAGTTAGTAGAGGGAGGCAGGAGACAGGGACAATGGCTGCCGTCAGTGCTGAGGCCAGAGCCTGGAACGATCGCTGATGGGCAGCCTGACCCGAATGAATGCCCTCCAGGTACGCATTGCTGCGATGAACCTCCCTCTCCACCCCCTGGATGGCATTCAAAAGGGTAGTCTGCCCAACAATGAGCGTCCTCACGAGGTCAATGAGCTCCGCACTGAGGGCAGCGGGGGTAACAGGGGCAGGGCCTGAGGTGCCTGGGGCGAAGGAGATGCCCGGCTTCCTGGCAGAGCGGGCACGGGGCGAACGCTGAGGGGCTGCTGGGAGGGCGGAGATGGTGCGCTGGGTGGCGGCTGTACCTGTAATGGCGGGGGGCACGGATGGTGCCACCCCCGCAAGGGAGCTCCCTTCCGAGGACGTGTCCGTGTCGCTGCAGGGTCCAGTCGTCCCCGTTGTGGAGCTCCCCTCGCCCTCCGTCTCACTGGTCCAGTCAGACTCTGTGGCATGGCCCTCCTGGGCCATGTGAGATGCAGCTCCCTCCTGCCCCGATGCCACTTCTCCTCCGCCTGATGATGCTGATGCACACAAGCACAGAAAGACAAACAAAAAGGGGGGGGGAGAGAGAAATAAAGGGATATTGAGTACATGGATCTCCGGTACAGTTAGCGGACATGGCAGACACAGATGCCCCCTGCACTAAGTTGCGCACTTGGGGTCCGCTACGCATTCCGTGGAACATGCCCTACACGCCTAGAGTTGACAACTGCACCCATGGATGACACGGCCCAGGGATGGCTGTACTGACACACTACTGAGGGTGGTGGCTGGGGACACAGGGGCTTACGGGGGTGCCCAGCCTACAGATATCGCCCTGGCCTAGGGGGACCCACAGCCCTCCTCCCCCACCCAGACACCTCCACTGCGCGACAACAGAGTAGATAATGCTTGGACTCACCCCCTTGTGTCTGCTGTGCTGCCCTCACGCGCCCATCCAAATCAGGGTAGGCCACCGCCAGGATCCGGAACATCAGGGGGGTCAGTTGACGGCAGGCACCCCGCCTACGTTGGGAGGCCATCCCCAGCAGAGACTCAGCGGTCTTCTTGGTCCCGCGGCGGATGTCCTCCCACCTCTTGCGGCAGTGGGTGCCCCGTCGATGGTGGACCCCCAGGGTCCGGACTTCCTTGGCGATGGCACGACAAATCCCGATCTTCTCATGGGCGCGGACCTATGTGACACGTACAGGGAGGGAGAAATACCACGTTCAAGTTTGTCTGCATTTTCGTTGCCAGTGGCCCAACGCCCCCCATCACCGCCAGGCCCCCCGCCATGCCCCCCGCCAGCCCCAACATGCCCCCCATCCCCGCCAGGCCCCCCGCCAGGCCCCCCGCCAGCCCAAACATGCCCCCCATCCCCACCAGGCCCCCCGCCAGGCCCCCCGCCAGGCCCAACATGCCCCCCATACCCGCCATGCCCCCCGCCAGGCCCCCCGCCAGGCCCAACATGCCCCCCATCCCCGCCAGGCCCCCCGCCATGCCCCCCGCCAGCCCCAACATGCCCCCCATCCCCGCCAGGCCCCCCGCCATGCCCCCCGCCAGCCCCAACATGCCCCCCATCCCCGCCAGGCCCCCCGCCATGCCCCCCGCCAGGCCCAACATGCCCCCCATCCCCGCCAGGCCCAACATGCCCCCCATCCCCGCCAGGCCCCCCGCCATGCCCCCCGCCAGGCCCAACATGCCCCCCATCCCCGCCAGGCCCCCCGCCATGCCCCCCGCCAGCCCCAACATGCCCCCCATCCCCGCCAGGCCCCCCGCCATGCCCCCCGCCAGCCCCAACATGCCCCCCATCCCCGCCATGCCCCCCGCCAGGCCCCCCGCCAGGCCCAACATGCCCCCCATCCCCGCCAGGCCCCCCGCCATGCCCCGCGCCAGGCCCAACATGCCCCCCATCCCCGCCAGGCCCCCCGCCATGCCCCCCGCCAGCCCCAACATGCCCCCCATCCCCGCCAGGCCCCCCGCAATGCCCCCCGCCAGCCCCAACATGCCCCCCATCCCCGCCATGCCCCCCGCCAGGCCCCCGCCAGGCCCAACATGCCCCCCATCCCCGCCAGGCCCCCCGCCAGGCCCCCCGCCAGCCCCAACATGCCCCCCATCCCCGCCAGGCCCCCCGCCAGACCCCCCGCCAGGCCCAACATGCCCCCCATCCCCGCCATGCCCCCCGCCAGGCCCCCCGCCAGGCCCAACATGCCCCCCATCCCCGCCAGGCCCCCCGCCATGCCCCCCGCCAGCCCCAACATGCCCCCCATCCCCGCCAGGCCCCCCGCCATGCCCCCCGCCAGCCCCAACATGCCCCCCATCCCCGCCAGGCCCCCCGCCATGCCCCCCGCCAGGCCCAACATGCCCCCCATCCCCGCCATGCCCCCCGCCAGGCCCCCCGCCAGGCCCAACATGCCCCCCATCCCCGCCAGGCCCCCCGCCATGCCCCCCGCCAGGCCCAACATGCCCCCCATCCCCGCCAGGCCCCCCGCCATGCCCCCCGCCAGCCCCAACATGCCCCCCATCCCCGCCATGCCCCCCGCCAGGCCCCCCGCCAGGCCCAACATGCCCCCCATCCCCGCCAGGCCCCCCGCCATGCCCCCCGCCAGCCCCAACATGCCCCCCATCCCCGCCAGGCCCCCCGCCATGCCCCCCGCCAGGCCCAACATGCCCCCCATCCCCGCCATGCCCCCCGCCAGGCCCCCCGCCAGGCCCAACATGCCCCCCATCCCCGCCAGGCCCCCCGCCATGCCCCCCGCCAGCCCCAACATGCCCCCCATCCCCGCCAGGCCCCCCGCCATGCCCCCCGCCAGGCCCAACATGCCCCCCCATCCCCGCCAGGCCCCCCGCCAGGCCCCCAAGCCAGCCAGTGGCCCCAAATCCATATTGAATTAAACTCACTTGTTGGTCTGGAGGACCGTAGAGTAGCGCATACTGGGGGAGGACCCCATCCACAAGTTTCTCCAACTCCTCTCCAGTGAAGGCAGGGGCCCTTTCCCCAGTCGCAGCAGCCATTGTCCCTTCCAGACCGAGGTCACAGCAACACTTGCAGTATAGGTCCTCTCCTGTGAAAGTTCAAGTCGCAAGTGGATAAGTAGATAGAAAATGGCGGTCACGTCCGCGGCGGTGCGTACCGCGGCGGTGTGTACTGCCACCGCCGGCGCCCTTCGCCATTGGCTCCTGAAACCCATAGGCTTCAATGTTAACCAATGCGGCTTCGCGCCGCGGTCTTCGACCGCTGACCGCCGCGGTGTGCCACGCCAGCGCATTGACCTCACATCCCATTGTCACACTTCACAGGTCAGGCAGCCGCCATTTCGAGGGTCCACATGGCTCAATTTCAACTGCGTCACACAGGCCTAGGCCTTGCATAGCCACTCAGACACGCCATTCACTGCATAGAGAATCGTTTACTGTGCTAGCTGTGAGTACGTACCTGTGGGTTGCTTGACTGTGTGCTCCATGTTGTCCTTCCTAGGCACCGTCCGCTGGGTTTGGCGAGGAGACGGATGAATCCTCGCGTGTACCGACCGCTGGTGGACCTGTCGACAATGGAAGAACGCCACATTATCCTGACCTACCGTCTTGACCGTGCCACTATACATGAACTGTGTGCCCAGCTGGAGCCCGACCTGATGTCCCCCATCCGCCAACCCACAGGGATTCCCCCTCTGGTGCAGGTCCTGTCAGTACTCCATTTCTTGGCAAGTGGGTCATTTCAGACAACAGTGGGAATTGCTTCTGGGATGTCTCAGCCCATGTTTTCGAAGGTGTTATCCAGAGTGTTGTCTGCCCTGATGAAATACGTGAGGAGCTACATCATTTTCCCTGAGGTGGGCGAATTGGCTACAGTGAAGGGTGATTTCTACACCCTTGGACATATTCCCAACGTCATTGGTGCCATTGATGGGACCCATGTGGCTTTGGTTCCCCCAAGAGACAGGGAGCAGGTGTACAGGAACAGAAAAAGTTACCATTCCATGAACATCCAGGTGGTGTGTTTGGCTGACCAGTACATCTCGCATGTAAATGCCAAGTTCCCTGGGTCAGTGCATGACGCCTACATCCTGAGGAATAGCAGCATCCCTTACGTGATGGAACAGCTAGACAGACACCGTGTATGGCTATTGGGGGACTCTGGGTACCCCAACCTGTCGTGGCTACTGACCCCAGTAAGGAATCCCCGGACCAGGGCAGAGGAACGGTACAATGAGGCCCATGGGCGTACTAGGAGGGTGATCGAACGCACCTTTGGCCTCCTAAAGGCCAGGTTTAGGTGCCTGCATATGACAGGTGGATCCCTAATGTACTCACCTAAGAAGGTGTGTCACATCATCGTGGCCTGCTGCATGCTTCACAACCTGGCTTTGCGCCGCCAGGTGCCTTTCCTGCAGGAGGATGGTCGAGACGGTGGTGTTGTGGCAGCGGTGGAACCTGTGGAGAGTGACGAGGAGGAAGACGACGGGGCTGAAACAGACAACAGGGACAGAATCATTGAACAGTACTTCCAATAGGACACAGGTAACAATTCAAAGATAATTTAGTAAATCTGAACTACTCTCCTGCATCTCTGCTGCCTGTCTATTTGCCCCAGTGTATGATGACTGAGTTGTGGCTTTTCCCTCCCTATTTCAGATCTGGGGTCCCCACTACGAGTCCTGTGCTTCGTTTCCCCATGGACTACAGCTTTGTGGCAGCTGTTTGTTGACTTCACTATGTACAAGGACATATTTGCACTGTCATGTCAATTACAATATTTTGAAATCACAGCCAGACTCCAGATAGTTTTGTGCAAAATAGGTGTTTATTTCAGTGCTCAAAATGGGATGGGTGGTTTCAAGTGGGTGGGGGCTATGGTGAAGGAATGTCCATGGCAGAGTCCAGAGTAACAGTCACACAGGTGCATTGTCCAGAGGCCTGTGGAGAGATGGAGCATGGGCAGTTCAAGGATGGACAGGGTGACAATGTGGGACAGTGGGATGACATCAGGTGGTATCCTTTGCTGGCGGGGGTCTTGACATCCTACTCTGTCTTCTTGCGAGATCTCAGGGCCCTCTTGCGGGGTGGTTCTTCTCCTGCAGGAGGTGGGGGTCTGGTGGGCTGCTGTTGTGCGGGGGCCTCCTGTCCACTAGCGCCGGCGGAGGTGGTTGGCTGTTCTTGGTCCAGGCTAGTGGCAGGGGCCCTTTGTTGTTGTTGAGTGTCCGTCCTGGTGTTGATGAGGTCCTGCAGCAGCCCTACCATGGTAACCAGGGTGGAGGTGAGGGCTCTGATGTCCTCCCTGTACCCCCGATAGTGTTCCTCCTGCAGTACCTGGATCTCCTGGAACCGGGCCAGTACCGTCGCCATCGTCTCCTGGGAGCGGTTGTATGCTCCCATGATGGTGGTGAGGGCCTCGTGGAGAGTGGGTTCCCTGGGCCCGTCCCCCCCCTGTCGCACAGCTGCCCTCCGAGTTGCCCTGTTTCCCTGGGCCTCTGCCCCCTGGCCGGTGTGCCCACTACCACTGCCCCCAGGTCCCTGTTGTTGTTGGGGTGGTGGGTTATCCTGGGTGCCCTGTAGTGGTAGACACACCGCAGATTGACGCGCCCTGGAGACAGAGGCATGGGCCCGCTGGGTGGGAGCTGTGCTGGTGTTCCCAGAGGGGTTTGGGTCTGTAGTAGCCTGTGCCTGTGTGAGGGGAACCGACTGTCCAGAGGTCCCCGATGGTCCGGGCTGGTCATCAGTGTCCAGGTCGACAGAGCTGCTGTCATCGCTGACGGCCTCTTGGGTGGGGGGTGTGGAGAATTCTGGGCCCTCCGCGGCGGTGTGTTGACGGTCGGGTCCTGCAGGGGTATAGAGGTATGGTTATAGTTTCAATGTGTGGCATATGGGTGTATCTGTGGGTTCCCGTGTCCCCAAGTGCTGGCATTCGTGTGTGGGGGCTTTGGTGAGGGTGGCTTGTGGGGGGGATGTGTATATGCATTGGGCATGCTTTGGTGATGGGTGTCCATGCTTAGTGGACGCATGCAGGCCTAGGTTTTGGGATGTGTGGGTTGTGATGGTGAGACATTGGCAGGGAATAGGTGTGCTGGGGGTGGGGGTGAGGATGGTGGTGGGGGTGAGGATGGTGGTGGGGGTGAGGGTGGGGGTGAGGATGGGGGTGGGGGTGAGGGTGGGGTTCGAGGATGGGGGTGAGGGTTGGGGTATGATTTGGCATGCAGGTGGGGGGGAAGCAGTAGTGAAGCTTCAACTTACCAGTATCCATTCCTCCGCCGACTCCTGCGAGGCCGTCAGGATGCAGGATGTTCAAGACTTCCTCCTCCCATGTTGTAAATTGTGGGGGTTGAGGTGGGGGTCCTCCGCCAGTCTTCTGCACGGCGATGTTGTGCCTGGTTACCATGGAACGCACCTTCCCCCGTAGGTCGTTCCATCGCTTCCTGATGTCTTCCCGATTTCTGGGGTGCTGTCCCACAGCGTTGACCCTGTCGACAATCCTCTGCCATAGCTCCGTCCTCCGGGCAATGCTGGTGTATTGGATCTGTGTGCCGAACAGCTGGGGCTCTACCCGAACGATTTCCTCCACCATGACCCTGAGTTCTTCGTCTGAGAAGCGGGGGTGTCTTTGGGGTGCCATGGGGTGGTGTGTATGATGTGTGGGGTGGAGTATGTGTAGTTAAGTGTGTTGAGTGTGGTGGTGTGTGTTGTTTTGTGTGTGGATATTGTGTGGGTGATGGTGTTGAGTGGCTGTGGCTGCTAGTTTGTGGATGGTGGTGTCTCGCTCTGGCCTTCTTTCTGAATTTTTGGTCGTAGGGGTTTGTGGGTGATGTGGGTGTGTGTTTTATATTGTATTGTGTGTGTGGGAGTGGTGTGTGTATGTGTATCAGGTGTGTGGAATTCAAATCGTCCAATGTGGCTGAGTTTTGTTCGTTTGTGTGTATTCTGACCGCGGCGGTGTGTCCCGCCAATGGAAAACCGCGTTTGAAAGACCGCCGCGTGGATTCGTGGGTCGTAATGGCATGGGCGTATTTCTGTTGGCGTGACGGTGGAGGTTTTGTCACCTCCACTTTTCCGCCGACCGCTGGTCTGGCGGTCTGTTGTGGCTGTCGGATTTTCGGAGGTTTGGCTGCTGCGGGTCAGAATGACCGTGGCGGGTTTCCGCGACCGCGGCGGGATTATGGAGGATTTCTGACCGGCGGTAGGCGCCTTTTACCGCCGAGGTCAGAATGACCACCATAATGTCTAGTGTCATGTCAAAGCCAATAGGCAGCTGAGCTGAATACAAAATGCAATGTCTAATATCATGTCAAAGCCAATAGGCATCTAAACTGAATACAGCATGTCAAAGCCAATAGGCAGAATACAGAATGTAATGGCTAATGCAATGTCAAAGCCAATAGGCGGCTAAACTGAATACAGAAAATAATGGCTAATGCGATGTCAAAGCCAATAGGCGGCTAAACTGAACCAAACATATAACGTGCTACTGGTGAACATTGAGCAACTAATATGCGCAGTGGTGAAACACAAAGTCATTGGTCAAACAAAACTAATAGCATCACAACACCATGGTGACGATCCATGCAACAAGGTTGCATGGAGATGTGTGTGTGCTGGCAGTGTGTCATTTGTGTGGGTAGTATGGCTGGTGGTAGTGTACATGCAGGGCTCCGGGTGATGTGTGCACAGTTTGAGGGGAAATTATATTTGTAGGCCATATGTGTAACAGGTTGGATTGTATCGTTAATGGTGTCCTCCTGTCTGTGTTTCCTCTGCAGGTCAGCGCCCATCAGAAGAAGGGATTGTGGCGTGCCATCGCCAAGGACGTTGGGGGTCTGTAGCAGGTGGAGCACCCAGTGCAGGAAACGGTGGGAGGACCTAAGACCCTGGGCCTGGAAGACCACGAAGGCCCATCTGAGGATGGCCTCCTAACGAGGAGGGGTGCCCATCGGAACCTGACCCCCGATGGCCTGCATACTCGCAGTGGCCTACCCAGAGCTGAATGGGCACTTGAGGGCAGCACAGCAGCCACAAGGGGGTAAGTACAGTGTGTGTAACACCCATCTTTGTTGCCTGGCATAGGATGCTGGTGGTGGGTTTCAGTAAGTGGGTGCCCCTTCATGCCAGCTCGTACATTGTTGAGTGGTCCAGCTCAGGGTAAATGGGTGAATGGCAAAATCTTGTTAGCTAGCTAGGTGGCATTCCATGTCAGAAAGGGCTTAGTAGGTGTCAGGACGGGTGCAAATGGTGGTGGTTGACTCTCATCTTGCCGTGGTACTTACCCAATGGAATGCCACTGCGGTGCATGGTGCTCAATCTTGATCCCTGTGTGTGATGGTAATGTGTATGTCATCTGTGGCGTTGGTGCTGTAATTGACTCAGTGCTCCCTTTCTCTCTCTCCCCCCTATTTTCTTCTGTCATCCTGTTCATGTGAACATTAGCATCATCTGGCAGAGGAGCAAGGGGCACCGGCGAGTGAGGGAGCTGCAGCCCACGGGACCCAGGAGGCAGAGTCCACTGATGCAGAGGGGACCAGTGGGATGGAGGGCGAGGGGAGCACCACGGCGGGGGCAGGAGGTGACAACACTGAATCTGATTTCTCCTCCGATGGGACCTCCCTGGTAGTGGCGGACACCTCTAGAACCACCCCAGCAACAGGTACAGCCCCAGTACCCACACCACCCTCCCAGTAGCCCCCCACCAAGTTGGCCGTGCCCGCTCACCCATGAGGGTGAGCATCTCCTACGCCCCAGGCACCTCAGGCCCTGCCCCAGTGAGCCCAGCTGCCCTCAGTGAGGAAGTTATTGACCTCCTGAGATCCATCTCTGTAGGGCAGTCAACCATAGTGAAAGCCACCTAGGGGCTGGCATCCCAAATGCAGCAATGCAGCAATGCAATGCCTACCTGGAGGGCATCCACGGTAGGTTGGCAGCCCTACAGAAATTGTTTCAGTATTTGTCCCCGTCTCTTATGGCAGCCAGTGTCCCTGGTACAACCGTCCCACCTCCAACTACCACTTCTCATTCCCAGTCTCCTCAACCCCAACCCATCCATACATATAGACAAGCATGCACACAAAACAACACACAAGAGTGGCACAGACAAACACAGTCAGCAAACCCCAAGCCACAAGCACTTACACAAACAGACAGTAGAAAACACAACAACATCCACTGCCTCCACTGTCTCCCCCTCCTCCTCCCTCACAGTCACATCCGCACACACTTCCTGTTTGTCCTCTTCCACCCTGTGTGCCCCCCCAAGAGACACAAACACTCGCACTCAGACACCTTTCCATGCACCTGCACCCAAGTCCAGCAGATGTACACCTCATACAACCATTCCCTCTACCTCTACTCCATTCCCTCCTCCCACATCCCGCCCCAACATCCCTAAGAAGCTTTTCTTTGCCCATCTTGACCTCTTCCCTCCCCTTCCACTCCCCTGTCCTGCCCGTAAGAGCAGGGTCCCAATGACCCAGCCCAGCACCTCAGCAAAACAGTCTGCCACTGTTCCCACCAAAAAATCAGCTGCTGGCACAAAGGGGCCCCTGAGTGTGACCGCAGCCACTCCTAGTAAGTTCACACCTCTGCCTAAGAAAAGGAGGACTAGGGTGGCAAACTCTAAGGGACAGAGGACGGGATCAGTGGCGGCACCTTCTAGACCTGGAGAAAAAGGACACAAGTTACATGGCAAAGACCAAGGGGGTCCATCACAAGTGGGAACACCACCAAAGAAAGCCAAGGACACCCCTCCACCACCAATGAAAGTCAAGGATACCCCTCCACCACCAAAAAAAGCCAAGGAGCCCTCTACACCACCAAAGAATGCCAAGGATACCCCTCCACCACCAAAGAAAGCCAAGAAGCCCCCTCCACCAGCAGAGGGCAAGGAGCTCCCACAACCTTCAGGGGAACCCAAAGAGCCCCTACAACCAGGAGTGGAACCCAAAGAACCCCTTCCACTAGCAAAGGGCAAGGAGCCCCCACAACTAGCAGAGGAACCCAAGAAGCTCCCATAACCAGCAGTGGAACCCAAAGAGCCACGTCCACCAGAAGAGGGCACGGAGCCCCCTCCACCAGCAGAGGGCAAGGTGCCCCCACAACGAGCAGAGGAACCCAAGGAGCCCCCACAACCAGCAGTGGAACCGAAAGAGCCCCCTCCACCAGCTGAGGACATGTAGTCCACCCTCCAGAGACTGTTGGGCAAGGAGCCCCCTCCAGAACCAGTGGGCATGTAACCCACTCCAGAGACAGTGTCCTTTCACTCCCCTCCAGAGACTGTTGGGCAAGGAGCCCCCTCCAGAACCAGTAGGCATGTTAGCCACTCCAGAGATTGTGGCCTTTTACTCCCCTCCAGAGACTGTTGGGCAAGGAGCCCCCTCCAGAACCAGTGGGCATGTTACCCATTCAACCTAAGGTGCCCCTTATGCCCTCCCACTCCCCCCTGAGGTGTCTGCCCATTTCCAACATAATGCCCCTGAACAGTGGAGTCCAGAAGTTGTCAGGAGTCAAGTTGGGCCTTGGGCTTTGCCCTGTGGCCATGTGGCCCTTTGGTACTTTGGACTGGCCATTGGCCCAGTCTGGACATTGACACCTGAAATTTCATGTTATGATTCATTACGGTGGCTATTGGCAGCAAATTACAGTGTTTGTACTTCAGAATTGTTGTCCTTGCATTATTTGCTAGAAGGTCATGTGACAGTCGTTTTACTCTGCAGTTGTTTCTGTGCATGGTGTGTGTGAATGGTGTGTGTTGTGCATGTATGTGTCACTCTCCTTTTCCTCCCTCCCTCCCCTGTGTGCCAGGTGACTCTGCTTACCGTCGTCATCTTCGTCGGCGTTGGTGCTCCAGGACAGACATGGCGTGGTAGAGGATTGGGAAGACTTGGAGTTCCGGTTCCATGGCGGCCGCGGAGTCCTCTGTGTCCCTTATGGTGAGTCTTTTGTTTTCTGTACTGTGTTTCCGCCAGGCTTCTGATGGCGCTGGTACTGCCCCGGAAATCCTGACGGTTTGCTATGTCATAATATAGTGGGCGGTACCTTGGCTTCTGCCTGGCTGTAGGTGGCTACCGCAGTGGTCAGTGATGTTAACGCCCTGGCAGTTGGTGTGGTACATTGGCTGTCCATGGGATGTATCACCGCCATGGTCATTATTTGGCGGTAATTACCGCCAGGCTGTTGGCAGTATTACTGCCATTTTAACAGTCACCGCCAATGTCACCATAATACCCAAAACACTCTTAATGGCAACCAAAACCAAGTTTTATCATGAATCCAATATAAATGTAGTAAATTCCAAACAGAAGAAGTATTCCCTTTATAAGTTCCAGTTTTGAAATAAAATGAAAATGAAACTAAAATATCAACCCAGGGAACAACAAACCAATTACTACATACCTGGCACAATGGCGACCTACCACAAACAATGCAATACATACTCATATGCCAATATAAGGTCCAAAAATTGTATTTGGATTTTGTATCTTGACCTGCAGAAATAAGTAATTCAAAGCTCAATGTATTCCCTCTATATTATAGTCAGGTTCCCTATTATGTAAACTCCCTCTCGTCACATTTCTCATTATAATAACCACGATATAAACAAAACTTAGTAATGCACATAATAGCTATCTGTATTACTGTGTTTTATCAAAGTAAAAAACACATTAGCAACCACACTAATAGAGCAGCGTAGACCTAATTATTTTAACCGATCCCAGTTCACGGAATTATATCCAAAACCTGTTAGTCTAGTCACAAGAATATTAATCGAATTGAATCATTTTGTCTTCGTCAGCATAACGAGCATTACCCCCACAGTGGTCTTGAGGCGTAAGCTCGGACACAAACTAATCATTTAAACCAGTGTTCAAATTAAGTTATACAGAAGGTCTTACCTATGGTAAACGTTATCTGAAGCACAAACTAGGTGTGCCCTACATACAGTGTGTCCGCTGGCGTATAACATGGGTGCCATCTTGGGTGTTTAATTAACCTACATGACTGGGAAGTCTGCGCATCAAAACCATAAAAGCAGCGGTCGGGCCAGCCTTTTACCCCTTCGGTGGCAGGTTTTTTCCCCCCTCAGGTGCCAGGCCTTTTTTTGGCTATTTGGGGCAGTTCGCGCTTAGGCCCTCATAACTTTTTGTCCACATAAGCTACCCATGCCAAATTTGCGTCCTTTTTTCCCAACATCCTGGGGACTCTAGAGGTACCCAGATTGCGGGTTCCCCTGAAGGTGACCAAGAAATTAGCCAAAATACAGCTAAAATTTCATTTTCTTTAAAAAAATGGGAAAAAAAGGCTTCAGAAGAAGGCTTGTGGTTTCCCCCTGAAAATGGTATCAACAAAGGATTTGCAGGGCTAAAATAACCATCTTCCCAGCTTTGAGGAACATGAAGACTTGAATCAGAAAACCGAATCTTTCAACACAACTTCGGCATTTTACTGGGACATACCCCATTTTTACTATTTGTTGTGCTTTCAGCTTCCTTCCAGTTAGTGACAGAAATGGGTGTGAAAACAATGCTGGATTCCAGAAAGCTAAACATTTCTGAAAAGTAGACCAAATTCTAAATTCAGCAAGGGGTAGTTTGTGTAGATCCTACAAGTGTTTCCTACAGAAAATAAAAGCTGAAATAAAAAAATATTGAAATTGAGGTGAAAAAACTGCCATTTTTCTTAACATTTTACTCTGTAACTTTTTCCTGCGATGTCAGATGTTTGAAAGCAATTTACCGTTACATCTGGAAGGAAAAAATGTAGAGAAAAACAAGGGGCAATAACACTTTGCTATTCTGTGATCCCCCAAGTCTCCTGATAAAAATGTTACCTCACTTGCGTGGGTAGGCCTAATGCTCACGACAGGAAACGCAACATGGATACATCACATTTTTACATTGAAATCTGACGTGTTTTTTGCAAAGTGCCTAGCTGTAGATTTTGGCCTCTAGCTCAGCCGGCACCTAGGGAAATCTACCAAACCAGCAAATTTTTTAAAACTAGACACCTAGGGGAATCCAAGAATACTCAGCAAACCTCAAATTTAGCTAAAAAAAATCACATTTTCCCCACATTTCTGTGTGGGATCACCGCACCGGGACACGTCTCCTATCACCCAACGTTCCCCTCAGTCACCTGGTAAAAATGATACCTCAATTGTGTAGGCGGGCCAAGTGCCTGTGACAGGGAAGAGCCAAAAACATGTTGAAATTGCACGGAACCAAAGCGGGTCCAAAAGGGCAGTTTGAAAAAAAACATTTTTAGGCTGACAAGTGCAGCAGAATTTTTATCGGTATAGATGAGACAATGCTGGGTGGTAGGAATTCTGTGGATTCCTTCAAGGTTCCATAGTAAAAATGTGGGAAAAATGTGTGATTTCCAGCAAAGTTGGCGGTTTGCAGGGCATTGTGGGGAAGAAAATGGTGCGGAGTGCATGTGAAGCACACCACCCTGGAATCACCCAGATGTTTAGTTTTCAGATGTGTCTAGGTCTTCTGAATTTTTATACATAGCAGCGTCCCAAAGTCCAAAAAGTGCAGCCCTCACCATTCCAATTGGGACTATTTTGAGAGTTAGCCAAGCGATCGGGCAGCAGAACTGCTCGCTAAGACCTGGAAGGAAAGGAAAGGCCTCCATTCATGCCTCTGCCTGCCCCCTCCTCCGGAGCTGAAGAGAAATGCTCAGCATTTATCTTCCGCATCCCGCTGGAAGCATGCTTCCAGCGCGATGGGAGGTGACCTCTGATCGCGTGCTGACATCATCAGATGTCACGGGAGGTCGGGCGGTGGAAGGGGAAGCGGTTCCCCTTCCAGCCCTGCCATGGCGGGTGGGGGGTGTGGCCCTCGGGGAGAGCGCTAGCGCTTCTACCGAGGGCCAGTACTAGGATGTAATGGTTACTACTGTGGTGCCTCCGATATTGACATAACTTTATGACATATTACTTATAACTAGGTCGGGATAATCCTCATCTCCGTGTCCTTAATAGAATAGAAAATTCTTGTCGTGCAAGCTAGAAAATGTTTGAATCTATGTCAGGACCGGAGGATTCGGATTATGCTAGTTTAAAGTTGAGCGATCACTCCAGAAGCCACATCTACAATTGCTTTTTGATAGAACAATTTAAAGTAGAATCTGATGACCAGTCTGCCGCTGTCATAATATCTTCCAATCTAGACCCTGAATTGAAAGCCTTGGAGGCCATAGCCCCACGAACTGAATGAGCCCCAAAAACAGAGGTATCTATGCTTGCCTCTTGCAACAACCATCTGACCCATCTCGCCAGAGTCACCGAATAAACAGGACCAAATGGTTTTTTGCAAGGAAATCAGTAATTGCCCAACTTGATCCCTACGTAATTCTTGAGTAACATCTTCATATACCTTTAAGTAATTTGCCACACATCATTTAGAGTTGTTTCTAAAAGCTGGATAGCTAATACATTTTGAATTTGATTTTGTACGTTTGGAAATACGAAAAGAGACTCCCGTAGGAGTGAAAACTCTACCTGCAATGTCGAAGGCCTTTACGTCAGAGACTCTCCTGCATGATTTCAGGCAAAGTAACATGATCAATTTTGCCAACAATTGTTTCCTTGAAAGACCATCATTGGCCGGCCAGGCCACCAAAAATGTTAAAATTATATTGACTTCCCAAAGAGATGAATACTTTGGTAGAGGAAGTCGAAGCATACGAACACCACGCAGTAATTTACAAATTAATGGGTGTTCACCTACAGGCTTACCATCTATGTGTTGGTGTGTGGCTGAAATAACTGGCCTAAAATTATTCACGGTTCTGTATGCTAGACCTTGTGACAAAAAATTTGGTATCATCTGCTCCGAGGCCCCCAAGGGATCCACACTCCTCTGACTGCACCAATCCAACCATCTCTTTAAGGCGGAGGCATGTTCTTTATGTGTACTAGGTGCCAATGATTGAGAGAGGAAGAAACTAGTGTCCTCCGAAATACCTGTGTCCTTAGATGATCCCCTGATATCCTCCAAGCCATAAGCGACATAAGCAACAGTTGCTCCTCCAAAATCAGTGGATGTGGACGTCCCATCGGGTCCAATAAGAGATCCTCTGAATGGAGTATTTGAACTGGAGCTTCACAGTATAGGGTCAACGCCACTAGAAACCATGATTGAGCTTTCCAGCATGGGGTCACCAGAACCAATTCTGCTCTCTGGTGAATTACTTGGGAGAGGACCTGATGAATCATGGAGAACGGGGGAAAGGCATATTGACATCCTCCCGTCCAGGATTGGAGAATGGCATCTGAGCTGAGGGCGCTTAGATCCAGTCTCCAGCTGTAGAAGCGTGGAAGTTGTGCATTCAGTCGGGGCGCAAACAGGCCCACCATGCACGGGCCCCAAAGATGATTCAGAAATCGAAATACTCTAGGGTGAAGACACCAATCGCTGCCATCCCTGAGATATCTCGAATTCCAGTCCGCCACTACGTTCACCTTGCCTGGAATGTATTCCGCTGTTATGGAAATCTGATGTTCTAGACTGAAATGCCAAACATCTTTCACAATTTCCTCCAACATCTGAGACCGTGTCTCCCCCAACTTGTTGATGTACCTTACCACTGATTTGGCGTCCATTTTCAGAAGGATACAAGATTTCAAATTGAATGGGGACAAAGGGGGTCATTACAACCCTGGCGGACAGTGTTAAAGCTGCGGTAATACCGCAAACAGGCCGGCGGCAAAAAAAAAGGGAATTATGACCATGGCGGAAACCGCCAACATAGACAGCCACTTTAACACTCCGACCGCCACGGCGGTACAGACAAGCAGCGCGGAGGTCACCGCCAACAGACAGGCGGAAGACAAAGTACCGCCCACAGTATTACAACACACCAATCCGCCGACTTTTCCGGGGCGGATTCACTGTAGATAAAAGCATTGCGGAAACAGCTTTTGCAATCGGAAAACGCTCACCTGAACACACTCCACGAGGAAGGAGGCCACCATGGAGCCCGAACTCCAAATACTCCCTGCGATTGTGTTCCTGCTCCTCTACGAACACCAGCAACGGCGGCGCCGAAGACAACGGTGAGTACTGCACCTACGACATAGGGGAGGGGGGAGGCAAAAGTCAGGGACACACACACGCAACACCCCCACCCTCACCCACTACAACACACACACCAATGCATATCCAAACATCACAGTAACAACCCCCAACCCCCCTGGAAGAATGCAAAGACAAAAGGAAATGAGTGCAACCATTGTAATATATCAAAATACAGTAAGCTCATATATACAGAAATATATACACATTAAAAATATATACATTACGATCAGTAGTGCAGGTATGCACATTTCAATTTCCGTGGACCACTGGGCCCACAATGCATGGGCAAGGCCCACACTAGACCTGTCTACAAACGGAGAGAACACTGCAGGGGCATCAGATAGAAATACAACAGACACCTCAGTGGGGAGGGAAGGGGGGCACCTCAGCCGGATGACAGCACCATTCCAGATCCTCGACGGGGCTCCATGCCCATTGATGTATCCTGGGGAGTGCAAAGCCACAGTCTCTCAAGCCTCTACAGGGGGTGGGTTACCCATTGTACCATCCTGGGGAGTGCAAAGCCACAGTCTCTCAAGTCTCTACAGTGGGTGGGTTGCCCACTGTACCATCCTGGGGAGTGCAAAGCCACAGTCTCTCAAGTCTCTACAGTGGGTGGGTTGCCCACTGTACCATCCTGGGGAGTGCAAAGCCACTGTCTCTCAAGTCGATGCATGTCTCCACTGGTTCTGGAGGGGGACTGGTGCCCAGAGTGCTTCATCCTGTTAAGGACAGAGGTAGTGGATGCATGTCTCCACTGGTTCTGGAGGGGGACTGGTGCCCAGAGTGCTTCATCCTGTGAAGGGTTCAGGTAGTGGATGCAGTTCTCCACTGGTTCTGGAGGGGGACTGGTGCCCAGAGTGCTTCATCCTGTGAAGGATTCAGGTAGTGGATGCATGTCTCCACTGGTTCTGGAGGGGGACTGGTGCCCAGAGTGCTTCATCCTGTGAAGGATTCAGGTAGTGGATGCAGTTCTCCACTGGTTCTGGAGGGGGACTGGTGCCCAGAGTGCATCACGCTCCCCGTGACGGTCCCAGTTCTGTCACTGTCCCAGCTGCACATGGGCTAACGATGCTTGAGTTGGCGGTCTTTGCCCTGTTCAGCAGTGCTTGACTTTGCTGTCTCTGACCTGTTCAGCGGTGCTTGCCATGGCGGTCTGTGCCCTGTTCAGCGGTGCTTTGCCATGGCGGTCTTTGCCCTGTTCAGTGGTGCTTGACTTTGCTGTCTCTGACCTGTTCAGCGGTGCTTGCCATGGCGGTCTGTGTCCTGTTCAGCGGTGCTTGACTTTGCTGTCTCTGACCTGTGCAGCAGTGTGTGGCATGACGGTCCCTCAGTGCCCAGCGGGGCTGTGGCTGTCGGTGCCCTCCTGGGCACTGACTCTGGCGGTGGTTTCCGGACCAGTGACGATAGTGCTGCCCTCCTGGGCATTGACTCTGGCGGTGGTCTCCGGACCAGTGACGATAGCGCTGCCCTCCTGGGCACTGACTCTGGCGGTGGTCTCCGGACCAGTGACGATAGCGCTGCCCTCCTGGGCACTGACTCTGGCGGTGGTCTCCTGACCAGTGACGATAGCGCTGCCCTCCTGGGCACTGACTCTGGCGGTGGTCTCCGGACCAGTGACGATTGCGCTGCCCTCCTGGGCACTGACTCTGGCGGTGGTCTCATGACCAGTGATGATAGTGCTGCCCTCCTGGGCACTGACTCTGGCGGTGGTCTCCGGACCAGTGACAATGGGGCTGGCGGGGGCGTCCTGGCCAGCGGGGAGGATGGCGGCCTTCTCCGCCGTGCTGCTCTTCCCAGACTTTGGAGACTTCTTCTGCCCCTTCACCACCTTGTGAGGAGTCACAGCTGACTCGGACTCCCCCCGGGACCCTTGTGAGCGGCTTTGCCGGCAGGAGTCTTCACCCTCTCCCGTCGGGCACTGTCCAACTTCTGGTGCTTTACAGGGGGTGGACTGGCAGTGCTTTGGCTCTGTGTCACACTGGCTGCCCTGGTGCCCGGTGCACTCCATATACCTCTAACACGCACCACTGGAACCAGACTTTTTTTGGCTCAGGTGCTCGTACGGGATCTATGAATTGGAGGGGTGGGGGTGGTGGGAAAGAGGTCAACATTGCTCAGGAAAAGTTTCTGACGAACACTGGGATGGGTAGCTGGAGGGGGTCTGGGAGTGGAGGAAGAGGAGGTGGTTGTAGGAGGTGTAACTTTAGATGATTTGGGTGCAGGTGCATGTTCTGGAGGCTGTCGTGAGGTGGATGGATGTTGGGTGTGTGGGTGCCCGCGTTTGTGTACTTTGGGAGGGGGCGTCACAGACAAACTGGGAGAGGACACAGGGGACGTGTAAATGGTAGTGGGGTGGTGAGTGCAGGTGAGTGGGGTGTGGTGCTGGGTGTTCTGGTGCGAGTCCTAGTGGCTGTAGATGTAGTGCATGAAGGTGAGAGTGTAGACGACACTGGGAGGGAGGAGGGAGACGACGAGGAGGGGGACACAGTGGAGGCAGTGGATGTTGCTGTGTCTGTATGTGGGTGATGCTTGTGTGAGTGCCTGTGGGATGTGTGGTGCCTATGTTTGCCTGAGCTGCCCTTGGGTCAACGACCACGAGAGCACTGCCAACAGGCTGGCGGTGCTTTCAAGGGCATTCTGACCGCGGCGGTTTGGCCGCAGTCAGAAAGGGAAAACCGGCGGTCTCCCGCCAGTTTTCCGCTGCCCTCAGGAATCCGCGCCGCCATGGGGATTCCGACACCCCATACCGCCATCCGGTTCCTGGCGGTTCGCCTGCCAGGAACAGGATGGCGGTATGGGGTGTTGTGGGGCCCCTGCAGTACCCATGCCAATGGCATGGGCACTGCAGGGGCCCCTGTAAGAGGGCCCCACAAAGAATTTCAGTGTCTGCTTAGCAGACACTGAAATTTGCGACGGGTGCAACTGCACCCGTCGCACCTTCCCACTCCGCCGGCTCCATTCGGAGCCGGCTTCCTCGTGGGAAGGGGTTTCCCGCTGGGCTGGCGGGCGGCCTTCTGGCGGTCGCCCGCCAGTCCAGTGGGAAACACAGATTCACCGCGGCGGTCTTCAGACCGCGGAGCGGTGTTCTGTCGGGGGAACTCTGGCGGGCGGCCTCCGCCGCCCGCCAGAGTTAGAATGACCCCCCTTGTGTGTTGAGGTGTGTGCATGCTGGTCTGATGGTGTGCTTGGGATAGACTGGGGTACAGGGGACTGGGTCTGGGTGGAGGAAGTTGGAGGGGGGAGGCTAGACACAGGGACAATGGCTGCATCAGTGCTGAGGCCAGAGATTGCAGGGTTTGATGAAGGGCAGCCTGACCAGAATGAATGCCCTCCAGGTATGCATTGGACTGTTGCATTACCGTGTTGCAACTCCCTTTCTACACCCTGGATGGCATTCACAATGGTAGAATGCCCAACAGTGAGTGACCTGAGGAGGTCAATGGCCTCCTCACTGAGGGCAGCAGGGGTGACTGGGACAGGGGCTGAGGTGCCTGGGGCGAAGGTGATGCCCACCCTCCTGGGTGAGCAGGCACGGAGCGAAGGCTGAGGGGCTGCTGGGAGGGCGGTGCTGGGAGGGGGGGTGGCAGCTGTACCTGTAGAAGTGGTGGGCACAGATGGTGCCGCCACCACAAGGGAGCTCCCATCGGAGGACGAGTCTGTGTCGCTGACTGCTGATCCGGTGACCGACGTGAAGCTCCCCTCGCCCTCCGTCCCACTTGTGTATTCGGAGTCTGTGGTGTGGCCCTCCATGGCCATGTGGGATGCAGCTCCCTCGTGCCCCGGTGCCACTGTACCTCCGCCTTATGATGCTGATGCACAAAAGAACAGGGAGAGCACAAAAAGGGGTGGGGGAACAGAAGAAAGACAGGTTGAGTGCATGGCTTACCGCTACCGTTGGCAGACAATACAGACACAGCAGCCCCCTGCACTACGCCGTGCTCTTGGCCTCTACAGATGTAGTTCCTGGGATATGGCCTACATGGCTATGAGTGTCACCTGTCCACATAGATGACACAGGGGCATGTATACCTATACCTGGCACTCTACAGAGGTGGGGTGGAGTGGCACATGGCCTGCATTCCGGAGGGGCTTAGCCTACGGAACTCACCCTGGCCTAGGGAAACCCACAGCCCTCCTCCCCCACCCAAATCCCTCCACTGCGCGCAAAGTCATCAGAATGTGAGTGTACTCACCCCCTTGTGTCTGCTGTGATGCCCTCAAGCACCCATCCAACTCAGGGTAGGCCACCGCCAGGATCCGGAACATCAGGGGGGTCATGGTGTGACGGGCACCCCTCCCACGTTGGGAGGCCATCCCCAGCTGAGCCTCCGCTGTCTTCTTGATCCAGCGGTGAATGTCCTCCCATCTTTTACAGCAGTGGGTGCTCCGTCTCTGGTGGACCCCCAGGGTCCGGGCTTCCTTGGCGATGGCACACCAAATCTCCTTCTTCTGGTGGGCGCTGACTTACATGACATGTACAGGGGAAGAAGAGAAGTCATTAGCAACAGCACCGTCGAAGTGAGTGGCCCACATCCCTGCCCTTGCCATGTGGCGCATGCATTCACACTCCTTCATGCTCACATAACTCTGCCCCCTTACTACTTACATCCAGGCCTCTCCACCCAGGCATAGCCCATACTACTTGCACCCTATGTACTCACCTGTTGGTCTGGAGGACCGTAGAGTAGCGTGTACTGGGGGAGGACCCTGTCCACAAGCTTCTCCAACTCCTCTGCAGTGAAGGCAGGGTACCTAGGCCTGGACTCAACACACTTACAGACAACTGTTTGGATTATGTTTCATGTACTGTGTAGCTGTGGGTACATACCTCTGAGTTGGTTGACTCTGTGGTCGCTGTTGTCCTTCCTAGGCACCGTCAGCTGGGACATGTGAGGAGATGGCGGAATCCTCCGGTGTAACGACCGCTGGTGGACCTGTTGACAATGGAGGAGCGACATTTAATCATCACCTACAGTTTTGACCGTGCCACAATCCAGGAACTGTGTACCCGGTTGGAGCCAGATCTTATATCTCCAATCCGCCATCCCACAGGAATCCCCCCTGAAGTGCAGGTGCTGTCAGTACTCCATTTCCTTGCAAGTGGGTCATTTCAAACAACAGTGGCCATGGCATCAGGGATGTCCCAGCCTATGTTTTCCAATGTGTTGTCCAGAGTGTTGTCTGCCCTGCTGAAACACATGAGGAGCTACATCGTTTTCCCTCAGGTGGAGGATTTGGCTACAGTTAAAGGTGACTTCTATGCCCTGGGACATATCATCATAGGTGCCATTGATGGGACCCATGTAGCTCTGGTCCCCCCCCACAGGAATGAACAGGTGTACAGGAACCGTAAGAGTTATCATTCCATGAATGTACAGATGGTATGTTTGGCAGACCAGTACATCTCCCAGGTAAATGCTGTGTTCCCTGGATCAGTGCATGACGCCTACATCCTGCGGAATAGCAGCATCCCGTATGTGATGGGTCAACTCCAGAGGCACCGTGTATGGCTATTAGGGGACTCTGGTTACCCCAACCTGTCATGGCTATTGACCCCAGTGAGGAATCCCAGGACCAGGGCAGAGGAACGCTACAATGAGGCCCATGGGCGGACTAGGAGGGTGATCGAACGCACCTTCGGCCTCCTGAAGGCCAGGTTCAGGTGCCTGCATATGACAGGTGGTTCCCTATTCTACTCACCAAGGAAGGTGTGCCAGATCATCATCGCCTGCTCGATGCTTCACAATCTTGCTTTGTGACGCCAGGTGCCTTTTCTGCAGGAGGATGGTCCAGATGACGGTGTTGTGGCAGCTGTGGAGCCTGTGGACAGTGATGAGGAGGAAGGAGAGGAAGAAGACATTAATAACAGGGACTCTGTCATACAGCAATATTTCCAGTGACACACAGGTGAGAACACATTTTTTTACTATTACATTTACTTTCACACTTCTACCTCTATCCTGTCTGTCAATTTGAAGCAGTATATGCTAACTGAGTGGTACATTTCCATTACAGTTTCACAGGTGTGGTTACCAACATGTGTCATCTGCTTGCATCCTTCATGGGCTTGTGATGTGTGACATAGGTATGTTGACATTACATCTTTGAACGGATTTTGTCATTGTCATAGCTAATACACATTTTCAAAATCACAGTCTGACTCCAGATTGTTTTGTGGTTCAAGGGCGTTTATTGAAGTGCTAATTATTGGAGGGGGTGGCAAACTGGTGATGGGTGATGGTGGAGGAATGTCCATGGCAGAGTCCAGTCTATTAGTCTCACAGGTGCACTGCCCATATGGGCATAGGAAGTGGAGCTGGAACAGATCCAATCTGGACAGGGTGACAAAGTGGGACAGTGGGATGACCATCAGGGTGGTCTCATTTCCTGGCGGGGGTCTTGCCATCTTGCTCTGTCCTGTTCCTGGATCTCAGGGACCGCTTGTGGGGTGGTTCTCCGTCTGCAGGGGGTGGGGTGCTGGTGTGGTGGTCTTGTGGCGGGGCGTCCTGTCCACTAGCGCCGGCGGAGGTGGTGGGCAGTTCATCGTCTAGGCTAGTGTCAGGGGCTCCTTGGAGTGCCACGGTGTCCCTCATGGTCTTCTGTAAATCCTTCAGCACCCCTACTATGGTGCCCAGGGAGGAGCTGATGGTTCTGAGCTCCTCCCTGAACCCCAAATACAGTTCGTCCTGTATGCGCTGGGTCTCCTGAAACTTTGCCAGGACCGTCGCCATCGTCTCCTGGGAGTGGTGGTATGCTCCCATGATGGAGGAGAGGGCCTCGTGGAGAGTGGGTTCCCTTGGCCTGTCTACCCCCTGTCGCACAGCAGCCCTCCCAGTTCCCCTGTGTTCCTGTCCCTCCGTCCCCTGGACCGTGTGCCCACTACCACTGCCCCCAGGTCCCTGTTGTTGTTGGGGTGGTGGGTTATCCTGGGTTCCCTGTAGTGGTGGACACACAGCTGATTTACGTGTCCTGGGAACGGAGGTATGGGCCCGCTGGGTGGCTGCTGTGCTGGTGTTACCAGAGGGTAGAAGGTCAGTGTTGGGCTGTGCCTGTGCGAGGGGAACAGACTGTCCCGAGGCCCACGATGGTCCTGGCTAGTCATCTTGATATTCAGTTGGCCAGAGCTGCTGTCATCACTGTGGGCCTCTTCTGGGGGTGGGGTAGAGATATCTGGACCCTCCTGTCTGGTGACGTTAGGTAGTGGTCCTGCAGGGGTATAAAAGCATGATTATTGCATGTGTGTGTGTCATGGTGTGCAATGGGTGGGTGAGCGTGTACCCCAGTGCTAGCTTTCCTGTGTGGGGGCTTGTGTGATGATGGTTAGGGGTTGTTATGGGTATGTGCAGTGTGCATGCTTTAGTGCTGGGTGTCCATGCTTTGTTGTGTCATGCAGGGCTTGGTGTTGGGATCTGTGGTTTGTGCTATTAGTACATTAGTGAGGAGTTGGAGTGATAGGGGAGGGGTTTAGGGTGGGGGTGTGTGATAGCATACAGATAGGGTGGGGGATATGATAGTTAAGATTTGACTTACCAGTGTCCATTCCTCCACCGACTTCTCCGAGGCCCTCTGGATGCATGATGGTCAAGACCTGCTCCTCCCATGTTGTTAGTTGTGGGGGAGGAGGTGGAGGTCCGCCGCCAGTCCGCTGAATCGCGATGTTGTGCCTGGAGACCACAGAACGCACCTTCCCCCGTAGGTCGTTCCATCTCTTCCTGATGTCCTCCCGATTTCTTGGGTGCTGTCCCACTGCGTTGACCCTGTCGACGATTCTTCGCCATAGCTCCATCTTCCTAGCTATGGAGGTGTGCTGCACCTGTGATCCAAATAGATGTGGCTCTACCCGTACGATTTCCTCCACCATAACCCTGAGCTCCTCCTCCGAAAACCTGGGGTGTCTATGGCGTGCCATGGGGTGGTATAGGTGATGTGTGGGGTGGTGTATGTGGTGATGAGTGTGGTGATGTGTAGTGGTGTGTAGTGTTTTGTGCGTGGATGTTGTGTGGGTGATGGTGTTGTGTGCCTCTGTGTGGTGGGGTTGTCTATTGCTGTGCTCTCTCTCTGTCGCCTTCGTCTCGGATATTTGGTCGTAGGGGTTTGTGGGTGATGTGGGTGTGTGTTTTATATTGTGTTGGGTGTGTGGGAGTGTTGTTTGTATGTGTATCAGGTGTGTGTAATTGGAATTGTCCAATGTGGCGGTGTTTTGGAGATGTGTGTGTATTTTGAGCGCGGCGGTGTGTACCGCCAATGGAATACCGCGGTTGAAAGACCGCCGCGTGAATTCGTGTGTCGTAATAGCATGGGCGTGTTTCTGTTGGCGTGACGGTGGAGGATTTGTTTTTGCTAGTTTATCACTGACCTTTAGTGTGGCGGACTTGTGTGGGTGTCTGAATTTCGGCGGATTCCAACATGTGGGTCATAATAGCTGTGGCGGATTGCCGTGGCGCTGTATTGGCGGTCTTCTGCACGGCAGTAAGCGGCTTTTACCACCAATGTTGTAATGACCCCCAAAGTCTTCACTGCATAGGAGCCCACCAGAACTTCCAAGCAATTGATGTGTAATTGAAGTTCCTCTGGGGACCACCGTTCCCCCCCTACCTCGTTTCCATCTGACCCCATCTGGCTTCCCAGCCCCATCTGCTGGCATCTGACTCTATGATCAGTTACGTAACCGAGGCGAAAATCGCCTTTTCATTCCAAGCATCCATATGAGTCTGCCACCATTGAAGCTCTGTCCGAACCTCCTGTGAAAGAACAATCAATTTGGAATAAGTTAGATCTGCGAAGGTGACGAATTTTCAACCTCTAGAGAGCTCAATAGTTAATGGACCCGGGAAAATGGCCTGAATAGATGATGCTAGGAGCCCCACCAATCGGGCAAGTACCCTCAAGGAAATCGAATGAGCAGCCAAAGCTCTCTTCAATTCTTTCTTTATAGCTAGCCTCTTGGTCGAAGGAAGCTTTAGTTGAGTCAGTAAGGAATCTATCTTGAATCCCAGGAAGTCTATATTCTGAAGCGGCACTAACTGGGATTTTTCTGTGTTGATTATGAACCCTAGACCCTGAAGGAGTTGAATTGCCCAGGAAAGAGCTAGACGCTCCTCCTGTGCCATGATGAGGATGTCGTTGAGATAAACTATCAGACGTACACCTTTTTCTCCCACGGGCGCATGACCTTGGTGAAGCACCAGGGGGCGGAAGAAAGACAGAATGGAAGGGCGGAAAACTCGTAACATTGTTTTTCAAAAATTACTGAAGGGATCTACGATGGGGGGCAAAAATAGGAGTGCATTTTTGAGGTCTAAGCGGACCATTTAGTCTTCTTCTAACAAGAGATCCCTGAGAAGTTGAATGCCTTCCATTTTGAAATTTCGGTAAACAATCCATGCATTGAATTGTCACAGATTGAGTACCAAGCAGGAACCCCCACCCTTCTTCTGAACTAGAAAGATCATACTGATAAACCATCTTGGATGAGGATGAGAAGTGACAATTGCTCCTTTTTGAAGATGGGCCTCTATTTCGTGATCTATGAAAACTCTTGATGGGAAAAACTGAGAGGAGGAGGGATCTCTGTTTGCTGGTGATTTGAATAAAATTCTAGATGATAACCTGCTATTGTGTCCTTTATCCAAGCATCCTGCGTAATCAAAGACCAATTTTGAGCAAACAGTCTCACTCTTCCCCCCCAGAATAACTTCCCAGAAGAAATAATTGTTACCTGTCTGAGAGGAATTTTGGCTGTAATATCCTCCTTTGTGGGGTCCTCTGGGATTGTGGCCCCTATGTCCTCGGCCTCTGGTTGGGTAGAAGTTGGAGCTGGATTGGTAGCTTGAGTCTCCTCTGCCCCACTGATATGGATGAGAGGTCTGGAATGTGAAACGGCCAGACGCTCGACCCTTGAAGCGCCCAACCCAATGAAAAAGACCACTGTTAAATACTTTTTTAATTGAGGTTTGGGCTTTGTCCAGAGCAGAAAAGGTAGCGACATTCTTATCAAGATCTTTGCCGAACTTGTCGCCAAACAAAAGGCCTTTTGCAGCTGGACCAGCATTCAATGGAGCTAATTCCGCAAACTTTGGGTCAATGCGTAACACAAACAACTTCCTTCGCTCTGTTGATATAGAACAATTAGCGTTCCCCAAAAGACAAACGGCCCATTCCAACAAGACGTTTGGATCAATAGGCTCTTGAGATTGTTTGGCCTGAACCGCCAAATCAAGAATTTTAGTAAGGGGACCTGAAATGTCCAAAGGTTTGTCTTGGCATCCAAGCCAGGCCTTATCAATACCTTTTTTCGGGTCCTTTGAGTATTTTTTAAGAAAAGTCACCATGTGCGGGTCTAGTTCCGGGGTCTCCGCTACTTTCCCCGCAAGAGCCGGGCGCGGGCATTCAGATCGTAGTGTACTACGAATATCCTTCTCAAAACTCTTTCTGAGACGTGATTGCACATAAGTTGCCACTTCTTGACAAGGAGTCCACTCTGAGGACCTGGGATGCACTATACTATCTGGATCAAACAGTAGATTCTTAGTCAGAGGGGGAGAAGAGACAGGTTTCTCTGTATGATGCATTTTGCATTTACGCTTGCCTTTGTGCTTTTCAGAAGCTGAATTCTCCTCAGAATCCGAAACCGAGGACTCATCGGTTGAGTTATGAGCAGATTGCAAAAAAGCTCGGAGCCCTGACTATGGAAGGCACCATACTCATGGTCATTAAGCACCGAATTAGTGGTGTGCTCCAAGGGGTCAAAATTTGACCGGCCAGGTTCATTTATATTGACCTCAACTGGGGTAGGGTTCCCCGAGTCCTGCATGTGAAAATCAAGGGCTTACACCAGGCGTTCTTCCTTGTGCTGGTCAAACTGGCCAGCATATTCCCCATAGTGTTCATCTTCATTATATTGGGCCATATTTGCAGTGAAACTATTAAAAAAATCAGAGGTCCCAGTAAAACACTGCACTAAGTACCTAGGGGGGGAAACCCAGGTGCCAAAGACGTCAAACAGCTTTTGCCGGTATAATGACAGTGTTTGAAAATTAGAGGAGCCCAGCACCACTTCCCCTAGAGCAAAGCTCTGACAAGGTTTATCACAGCCCCCTCGTGTGTAGGACGGGGAGCACTGGAGCTGCAGACTCGTCTTTTCCCTGCCAGTGAAAGTTGCACGCCCACAAGACTCGAAACAACGAATTGTGTGCATGCGCGATCACCGCGGCAGAGAGAGGACTGCTCCAGAAAAGAACACGCCTCCCCTGACGCTCCTTACCGGCAGTACACAACGTGACCAGACACGGCCGGTTACTACAGAAACGCAATGCACAAGCAATCGGAACATACCCAAAGGCGCCTGGAGGCAAACAGCCGCGCCTTAAAGGCAACAACGTTAAATTAAATAAAAGATGCAATAAAGATTATTAGTACTTATCTCTGCATGAAGCAACAAAGAAAGAGGATGAACTGTAGTGACTGAGATATATATAGTGGATGGCTGGCCCTGATTGGGGTTCATAACGAGGCTGTGAGATTGTGGGAAATTTAGTTTTGTTTTTTAGTGTTTACTATTGGCTGCTGTGTGTTGTCAGTAAAGAGAGAGAAAGCATAATCCAAAGCCTCCAGTCCACACTTTCAATAAAAATAAACCATATGTTCTTCCTAGTCTTAGATCATCAACAGTTAACAATAGCGTTTGACTAATTCATGTATATGTAAAACAGACCAGAATTAATAATGAATCATGGCAGAACTATTGTCACGTTTGGCAATATTGAGAAGCACAAAATAATGTAGGAACTACAGATACTGTATTAACCATGTATTTTAACTGTACTATCCGTCAACCACATCTTACATTATGGAAAGAAATAGTAAGTGCCTGAAGATTAATCGATTCATATTTAAGCAACGTGAACAGCGACCGTAAAGCATGCTAACAACCTAATAGTTCAAAATGATTATAAAGGTAAATCATTTTAGAAATAAAGTTGTGCTAGATAAGAATAATGTGTGCAGGCACATCATCCTAATTCTCACTATGTCCTTAACATGTTATAATAGTGCCCAGTTCACATGCACACAGGTCAAGAGGACATAGAAGAAGAGGTGTGTTATACAGAGAAGATGCCAAATCAGTGAAAAAGGATAGGAAGTCACATATGATAGTATAAAGACATATTCATAGGTAAATATCAGCCGCTGTATGCCTGGAAACACTGTAATAAACCATAAAATCTAATTTAGAGACAATCCTCTCTATACCCTCATACATTCAGATGAAACAGATCCTTGGGGAAAAAGAGGGTAAGCAGCAGTATCATGTACAATAGCATTCCAATTATAACATAATTTACAGTATATTCTTCATATCTATAATCAATAAGTTGTTAACCTAGCTCAGATTAAAAGCCTCATTACGAGTGTGGTGGTCCGAGGACTGCCACTCTCGTGGTGCTGGTTGGACCACTGCACTCCAGATGGTCCAACCGCCACATTACAACCCTGGTAGGTAGACCCACCTGGGGACCGGCATCCCAGCCACGAACATCATTCCCGATGGGCCGATGGCTGTCTGAGTTGTACTCAGCCATGGCAGCACTAAACTCTGCGCCGTCGTGCCGATCACAACTCAGTTTTCCGCCAGCCTTTTCATGGCGGTCACCCCGCATGGGCAGCGCAATCGGAATACATACTGTCTGCTCTGATGGTGCCGGTGTGCTACGGTATTGGCCTTTGCTCCCTTAAGGGAGCCGGGACCAATATCGCAGCACTGTTCCTACCCGTCAGCCCGGAGGGAACGTGTAATACAATGTTCCTGCCGGTTAGTCTGACGGAGAACATTGTGATATGCTTGGGGGGATGCCACCGGTAGGATGGTGGAGTCCTCCCACAAGTTTGGCGGTCGGCTCGTCTGACCACCAAACTCATAATGAGGCCCCAAATCTCAAGAAAGTATTGCATTTTGTGGTCAATGTTCAAACCATGTTCAACCAAGTGAAGACGCATTATCCAGCATGCTTCACATTGTCCTAGTCTCAGTTCACAGTTACCTCCTCTAACATTATAGTTGACAACATCAATCCCATGGAAGCCAAAGGTATAGTGTAGTCCCTGAGACGCGCATTCCTTAGCATGTGATGTTGTCGGGTATCTCTCATCCTGCTGTTTCAAGGCCCTAAAAAAAAATAGTCGTACAGTTAATTGCTGCAAAATTATTATACCAGGCAAGTGCAGTAACATTGTACTTTGATTATCATTGAGTTCGCTATACTAATCCTAAAATGCCTATTCCAAATTTCCTTACCAAAAACTACATTTGGAATTAGTGCATTGCAATGAATGATCTTTGATTCTATTCTCATTGCTCAACCCCCTTGATGGACCAACTCTGTCACCCTTTTTTGCAATGCATAGATGCATCCTAGTATTACATATCACTGTGAAACTGCTTGAGACAGTACAAGCTACATAAAGAAAGTTACAGAAAATCTATAACTCGCTGATATAACTAATTCACTATAGTGACAGGAGGACAGAGAAGTCTGCATTGCAATGGCTTCTTAAATAATCAAAAAAAGCGAGCACTGATGAGTACGATGAGGTAGAGCCGAGCACCTGCCTAGCTCAAACTTGATCACATAATAATATTCTTAATGTAAACTACAAGTAACTTACCTGTGTGAGCAGCATGCTATTCGGAAAAGAAAAGTTCACATTGTAGAACACAAACACAACAAATATGCTTAATACTCACTGAGCCCCGGAATCTCAACGCCTACCAGATCAAGCAGGTCCTAATCCCAGTCGAGGATATCCGCCCAGCGGTGCATCTGCTACTGGGTGGTGTGCTGGACCTGGCTGGTGTGCTGTGCAAACGTGCGCACCCTCCCCCTAATGCAGCTGGCGCTCCCGCAGGGTACCTGCTCTCGGGCCTGCCTCTAGCTGTCAGCATGAGGGGAGGTGGCGCTTGTAGTGCTTTCCTCTTATCTAGTTTCTAAGCACTAACATGACACACCAGAAATGCACTTCTGAGGTCAAAGAAGACTTTTATTGTTGTTAATTCTTCCCCAACCACAATTTTTATGTATGACGAATTAGTAGCTTTCAAGCCCGCGTTAATCAAACAAAATATATCAGTTTGCAATATACACAGCAGGTTATATTTATAAGATATTGAATGCAAAGCAAAACAAATACTTCACCGTGTGGGAAACTATTTACAGCTTCATCTTTCTAAGGTCTGCAAGCTGATGACCCCCTGTCAGCCGCGAGAAAGAGATTCATCTACCCACACGGGATTGCTGGCAGCTGGCGCCAAGCTCCAGCACGAGGTCCGCCAGATTCGAATCTGAATCTCTGCAGCCTGTGTCATTCGTTACAAAGGTGTGCCCCCTCCTCTCAGACCTGGGAAAACTGAGCAAGCCTTTTGGAGACTGGCCAGGTCTCCGAGACTACTCCTCTTCCCAGGCTCAAGCGGAGAAAAACAACCCAGGTACCCTCTCTTATCAGGTCTAGTCTACTGTGAGAAAAACATCTTGGTTCCTCTTGTGCAAAAACACAGCTTGGAAAAATACAGCTTGGATTCTCAACTGCAATGTCTAACTCCACGTTAAAGGCAATAGGCAGCTAACCTAAATATCAAATGCAATGTCATGTTAAAGGCAATAGGCAGCTAACCTAAATATCAAATGCAATGTCTAGTGTCATGTCAAAGCCAATAGGCAGCTGAGCTGAATACAAAATGCAATGTATAATATCATGTCAAAGCCCATAGGCAGCTGAGCTGAATATAAAATGCAATGTATAATATCATGTCAAAGCCAATAGGCAGCTGAGCTGAATATAAAATGTAATATATGATATCATGTCAAAGCCAATAGGCAGCGGAGCTGAATACAAAATGTAATATATGATATCATGTCAAAGCCAATAGGCAGAATATCTAATAGCATGTCAAAGTCAATAGGCAGCTAAACTGAATACATCATGTCAAAGTCAATAGGCATGCAATGTCAAAGCCAATAGGCGGCTAGACTGGATACAGCATGTCAAAGCCAATAGGCAGAATACAGAATGTAATGACTAATGCAATGTCAAAGCCCATAGGCGGCTAAACTGAACAAAACATACAATGTGAACATTGAGCAACTAATATGCGCAGTGGTGAAACACAAAGTCATTGGTCAAAACAAAACTTATCAAATGGCAGTACATTCCGCCCTTTGACCAATGAATTTTTGTTTCACATATCTCTTGTTTCAAACAAAAACAAAAAACAAAAAACATCAGCACAAAAAAAAACATTATCAGCAAGTCAGATTTGAATGATCAAAGCAATCCCTGTAAAGCAATAGAAGTGGATTAACACATTGATTTCATAACCTTTCACATCAGATACATCTATACAGAAAAGACTGAGCAATTTGTACTCTGAATTAGTCTCTAATTCAACAGTGTTAGCAATTTGATGTAGCATGAGTACTACTCATGTAAAGGTGCACGGTCCACTTGAAAGGTTTTCTGGAAGATAAGCAAAAGTCAGAGTTCCATACGAGAAGGGGGAAAAAAAAAAACACAGCTTAGTTCCAGTGGAAGAATGCAATCAAACAAGTTGAACTTGAACTGAAGGCGCAGTTTGCGCAAAATGGATCCATGGTGCTGGCACTTTACTCAGCCAGGTTCAGGTTGGGGGTTCGGTCCCTTCCCCGACCCCACACGCACACACCGGAAGGGGGACCACACAGCACACTCAGGGACAGTGGCGAAACGTGGTAGGATCTGCAAAAGAAACAAGTATGACTTTTCTTGCAAATAACATTTTTCAATTAAACTGCACCCTTCCTCTTTCTTTCCCTGTTTTATAATCAGCAGGACGTTTTTGGGGCCCTTTGTTATAATTTCTGCAGGTTCTGGAGGGTCACTTAGGGCTTCAGCCCACACATCCGCACTGAGGTTTTTATCTGCTGCGCCACAGCTTCCCTTTTCTTGCACTGTCAGAAGGGCTGGGGCAGACTCATTCTTTACCAAACCTCCATTCACTGCATTTTTGCCAATTTGGGCCATTCTGTCTCCAATTTGTATGAATAAATCAGATTCTTTTCTAAGTATCAGCATAATTTCGATTTTTCCTTGGTAATCTGAAGCAATCACTTTCCCTAAAACCTGATCAATTTGCCATTTCTGTCCTGGTAACTTTCCTCTCCCCAACTGCTCTGTGACTGCTTGCATGACAAATTGCTTTTGTGCATGCTGCACAGTTTTTATCAAATCTAGGGGAATGTGCATCTCTCTCATCTCTGCCCACCTGTAAGTGGCTTTTTCTCTCAGCTGTTCACATTTCTGGGGCACCCACTTAGCCATCCCCACTAAGGCAGAATTCTGGGTGAACACTTCTCTCTCTGAATTTTTCTCATTAACATCTGCAAGGTAATTGATCCAGTTAGGTACAAACCATGTGTAAAAGCAAACAGCTAAAACATTAGCAAAGAACCAAAAATCAGCATAAAAATGACACATCTCACGTAGCTCTTGCTTTAAAATCTGACACACATTATACAACGCTGTTCCTTCTACTGTGCCAGAAAACAACATTTCAGTCAATGAATCATTAGTAAAACAAACATGCTTTTTATCTTCAGTGGACACAAGTTCAAATGGTGCACACAATTTCATTGGTAACTCTTCTACCTGTGGTACTCTAGCCCTGTCTTGCAAGTACCAGATCCATTGTATGATTCTAGCTAGGGGCACTATTTTCTTTCCTTGTTCATGATTTACGTCTACATAAGTATTTGCATTCAATTTCACTGCGCAGAAACCTGAAGTCTACATTATTTCATTTGCCAAATCACAAGCGCGCAGCTGCATATTATTTTTCACAGTGACCATATACAAAAGTGTTAGGATTTCACTCAAATGAGGGTTTTCTGTTTCCAAAAATCAAACAAGCTAATGAAACTCGGGGTGTCTTGCTCTAAAATCCTTCGTTTTACTTGTGCATTTTGCAACGGTAACTCGTAAATCACATTCTGGTCTCTCTCGTCCATGTTATCAGTTAAGGAATGCGCTTTCACTGCCAAAAACCCTGGCTCACACAAGCTCAGCTGTCTTAACCCCCTCATTACTGGAATGGGACAAGAAAGATTCTTCTACAACAGCATTTTTATAACTTTCAGCATTATTTTGAATTATTGTATCCTGGCTAATTTGCTCACGTAAATTCCTATTTTCATGTTCCAACTTCCTACATTTCTCCTGCATTTCTCTGTAAGCAGATAAAGGTATCCAGACCTTTCTGTCATCATTACTTCCAAAAGACACGTTTTCTACATATGTACAACAGGAATTATTTATCCAAGCACTATCAGGCAGTTTAGCTACACATGCATTTTCAAACATGGTCTGCCGTGCTTCTGTAATTCTCCAAACAGAAAACAATTCACAGTTTTTCCTAGCACCATCGGGCAGTTTACCAACACATGCATTCTCAAACATGGTCTGCCATGCTACTGTGATTCTCCAAACAACAAAACAATTTCTGTAATTCTCCAAACAACAAAAAAAATTACACTTTTAAAGTGTGCACTTAGAAATCCACTAACTCGTCAATACCCCTTAATCAACTCTTAATGATCGACCCCACTCCTGGTACCAATTGTAGTGCTTTCCTCTTATCTAGTTTCTAAGCACTAACATAACACACCAGAAATGCACTTCTGAGGTCAAAGAAGACTTTTATTGTTGTTAATTCTTCCCCAACCACAATTTTTATGTATGACGAATTAGTAGCTTTCAAGCCCGCGTTAATCAAACAAAATATATCAGTTTGCAATATACACAGCAGGTTATATTTATAAGATATTGAATGCAAAGCAAAACAAATACTTCACCGTGTGGGAAACTATTTACAGCTTCATCTTTCTAAGGTCTGCAAGCTGATGACCCCCTGTCAGGCGCGAGAAAGAGATTCATCTACCCACACGGGATTGCTGGCAGCTGGCGCCAAGCTCCAGCACGAGGTGCGGCAGATTCGAATCTGCACACAAGAACAGGGAGACCACAAAAAGGGGGGGGGGGGACAGAAGAAAGACATGTTCAGTGCATGCAACACCACTACCGTTGGCGGACACTACAGACACAGCAGACCTCTGCACTATGCCATGCACTTATAGTTCCTAGATTATTCACAGGGCCATGGGGTACAAGGCCTATGCCCGCTTGCTGCACACATGGAAGTCACAGGAGCCTGACTAGGTGTAGATGGCACTAACCACTAGTGAGGTTGGGGTGCGCTGAGCCTGCCTCATAAGGGACCTTGCCTACCAAGCTCGCCCTGGCCTAGGGGAACCCACTGGCCACATCCCCTACCCAGACACCTCATAATGCGCGCAGAGTCAGATGATTGTGACTGTACTCACCCCCTTATGGCTGCTGTGATGCCCTCAAGCGCCCATCCAACTCCGGATACGCCACTGCCTGGATCCGGAACATCAGGGGGTCATTGTGCGATGGGCACCCCTCCCACGTTGGGAGGCCATCCCCAGCTGAACCTCCGCCGTCTTCTTGCTCTAGCGGCGAATGTCCTCCCATCTTTTCCGGCAGTGGGTGCTCCATCTGTGGTGGACCGCCAGGGTCTGGACGTACTTGGCGATGGCACGCCAAATATCCTTCTTCTGGTGGGAGCTGACCTAGAGGAATAGTACAGGGGAAAAGGATAATCTTTACCCGTCCGGACCATCATACTCATTGGCCCACGTTCCCACCCTTGCCCTGATGCACATACACTCACCGTCCGCTCATGCAGGCCTCAGTCCCCCACACCCAATTTATCTTCCATCCACACCACTCCAAACAGGCATTGCCCATGCAGCATGCTCACAGTGTACTCACCTGTTTGTCTGGAGGACCATAGAGTAGCGTGCACTGGGGGAGGACCCCATCCACTAACTTCTCCAACTCCTCCGAAGTGAAGGCAGGGGACCTTTCCCCATACACATGAGCCATCTTCGCTTCCAGACCCAGGTCACAGCAGCACTTACAGTGTAGGTCCTCTCCTGTTGAAGGTCAGGTATCAAGTGACAGAATAGACAGAAAATGGCAATCACGTTCACGGCGGTGCGTACCGTCACCGCCGGCGTACATCGTCATTGGCTCCTGGGACCCATAGGGTCCAATGTAAATCAATGCAGGATTGCGCAGCGGTCTTCGGCCACCTACCACGACGGTGTTGAACGCCAGCGCAGTTACCTCATTTTTGTTTTTTAAATATATTTTTTATTAATATTTTACTTTCATACATAGTCAAATCAGTTACGATGTTCATAGTTTGATATTTTGCTCATACACATCAAAGATTATTACATTCAGGTGATGTCAAGGATTCGATATCTATGTAATAAGTCAAGCTTGGGTTCAGAATGTCTCTTGAGCATTTTAACATTGAATATTCCGTATACAGTTACTATGTAAAAGTGTCTATCTGAGGCCATTCAGAACTATGTACACAATGGTGAAGAAAGGGTGTTGATTATCTATAGTGCGGAAGGGGATCGAGTGGGATTCGGTTTGCCGAGTTCTATATTAATCCTGAACCCTCCAATTCCCATATGTTTAGAGGGTGTCCTCTTATCGTGAGAATTAAGATGTAAAGGTGCTATCACGCTGTAGCAGTCCACACAGTACAGACACTCAGTAGAGGCAGCTTGGGTTATTAAGGTAAGTATTTATTTGTTATTTCAAGTAAATGATGTATAGGATTCTGTAAAGTTGTTTAGAGTCTATTTCTTCTTTGGGTGGTGAGCTTCGTCTTCCTAACGTGCTTCTCTTCCTCTTTTCCTTTTAGTTGGCGATTTGGATCTTCCTCATGTGATCCCGGGTAGCATACAGGGGAAAAGGATAAATACCGATGGTGAGTGGAATGAAGGCCTTTACATACGTCCTTTACTTAGCTGCAATACTGGGGAATGGGTTAAGGAGGGGGGGGGTCAGTGAGGACGGTGGGCTATGTGTCTATTGCCTTATATCCTAAATGTGCTTACTTTTGGTGCTTGTTACGTGCCCCCTTTTGGTGCCCTCTGACTCCCTCCCTGTCCTCCCCTCACCCTGCTTCCCTCCCTTCCCCAGCTTGTCTCCCTTTAAGGTGCCCCTCTGTTTGTCCACAAGGACCGTACCTTCCAGAGCCACGACCCTCCGGGGCCGTGGCTGGCTCTGTGGAGGTCCTCTCATTGGTCTCCGGTCCCGCTGTCGTCTGGTCTGGTCCCCTTGGGCTCCGGTACCACTCTGTTCTTCCTGGTGTCGTCTCCGCAAGTTCCCGGCCAGTGGGACTGTCCTCCGTCCACGGGGTTGCCTTCCGGATTGTGTGGCTGTCCTTTCCGACCGCCGCCGCCGCCGCCTTTCTTCTCTCGTTGCTCTCTCCTTCCGTCGTTGCCGTCGCCGCCGTCTTCGTCCTCGCTCGCCGCTCCTCCCCTCTCCTGGGGAATCCCTGGCCTTTGGCCTCCCGCTGGCCAATCCGCTGTGCCCTCGTCATTGGAGGTTGTCGAGGCAACCTCCGAATGCCGGCCTCGCCGTGAAAGCGTTCCCATGGCAACATGGGAACGCGGAAACAACTCTTGTCCTGCTGGTGCCTCGGTTACGATCGGGCCGACCCGGTCACACACGCTCAGTCTCGTTCAGGGCCAGCTGTGTCTGGGTGCTGTCTGTCTCTCTCTCCCTTGTAATCACTGCATATGGGTCAGGTCCCACCTCGGCAGTCAGTGTTGAGCGTCTCTGTTTCAATGTACATTCCTTCACCCACGTTCCCAGGCTACAGGTTTTCAGGTTATCTCCAGAGGGGTTCCCCTTTCCTGTATTCTGTGTTCCCATCTGTCCAATATCTCCTCCCAGAGGGAGGCAATGGGTTTCTGGCTCACTCCCCTCAGCTCCTCCCGTCTCAGAACCGTAAATTCGGCCCTAGACCATCTCGTAACATCCTTTTTCCAGACTCCTAAAGGAGGACACTCAGGCGACCTCCATCCCAAGGCAATTTGTCTCCTATAAAGCACCAATGCTAAGTCTAAGAACCGAGCATTCACTGTCTTAGCGGCTACTCCGGGGTAGAGGCCCATCAGGCACACCGATGGGGTCAGAGCCAAACCTACACCCAGTAGTACCTCTAACTCGCTGAACACCACCCCCCATGTACGCTGGAGCCCCGGGCAGTGCCACAGCCTGTGATCTAGGTCTGCATCAGGATCACTACACCTGGGGCACATGGCACATTTTGGAATCGCCCCAGTAAATAATGTTTAACCTATGCGGAGTGAGGTACGTCCTATGTAAGTCATTATATTGTATGTACCATAGGCACGTGTTCCGTGATACCATCTTTGGATATGCAAGTACTCCCCCCATACCGCTTCCGACAAGTCTTCACCTATGGTCTTTTCCCATCTCTCCTGTAGCTATTGTAAGGGAACCATAGTGCACTCAACCTGAGCCCTGTACAACTTGACAATCAGGTGGGTCTCTTCACCCGATGTTAAGAGGAGATGCAAGATCTTATGTACCTCAGGTTCTGCATTAACTGTGTCCCAGTGTTTGTTAATACGGTGTGTCAGATAATGATATGTCAAGAACTGCCCGCCCGGTACATTATTCCTATCGATCATGTCAGTAAAAGATCTCAATACACCGTCCTGAAAGAAGTCACCCACAGTCTTCACTCCAGCTCTCGCCCAGGTTCCTAGTCCGCAGCCCATCAATGACCCATCCGTAGAATCCTGTATTAGCACTGTTAGGGGCAGGGCCGCAGAATAAGCCACACCCACCCCCACTCGCCGCAAGCAGCGCCTCCAGAAAACTGTTGCAACCTTCATGAGGACGCTTTCCTCTCTGTATACCCCTTCCTCGAGCATACGAGTCAGTATCCAATCTCTATCCTGCATCCCCATGACAGTGCATCTGTCCAGGAGACCCCTTCCAGCGAGCCACCCAGCGATCCACTGCAACTGACAAGCCAGATAGTAGAGTTTGAAATCTGGAACCCCAATGCCCCCCGAGAGAGTCGGTCTACAAAGGACAGAGAGCGAGGTACGTCTGCGGCCACCATCCCAAATAAGATCCCTAAGTAGTGCGTTTAATTCATGAAACCATGCCGAAGGGACGGACACCGGCAGATTAGCAAAAAAGCAGAGGAGGCGTGGGAGCATGATCATCTTGGATAGGGATATCCTAGCCAATATGGTTAATCTAAGTGACCTCCAAATTCCCACAGAAGATCGAAGCGAGCGTAACGCTCTGCCTCTGTTGCCCTCGCGGAGGTCCTCTAAATCGTGACCTGTATGCCAAGGTATTTGAAGGTGCGTGGGGCCCATACCACATCCTCAGGGCATGAGGAGGGTCGCCCCTCACCCGTTGTCAAGGGGAAGACAAAGGTCTTACCCCTATTCAAGTGGAGTCCAGGAATACTACCAAAGTTATCCAATTCACCCAAGGACCAGGGCAATCCAGTCTCACCATCTCTCAGATATATTAATACGTCATCTGCGTAAAGCGAGATGATGTGTTCAGCCTGTCCCCACTCCACCCCCGGCCTCTACCTTCCCTCCGGAGCCGAGCCGCCAGTGGCTCGATGGCCAGGGCAAATAATAATGGGGATAGCAGACATCCCTGCCTAGTGCCCCTATGTATAGGGTAGACCTCTGAAATCGATCTGCCTGTCCTCACTCGCGCCAGGGGGGTTGCATACAGCAGGTCCACCCAGCGTACCCATTCTTCCCCCAACCCCATCCGGAGCATCACTGCTCGCAAAAAATCCCACCTTAGTGAGTCGAAGACCTTTTTAAAATCTATTTCCAAAAGTAGCGCAGTTACCTCATATCCCCTTGTCCCACCTTACAGGTCAGGCAGCTGCCATTTCAGGGTGCCACATGGCATTAATAATACCTACGTCACACCTATCTAGGCCTTGCATACACACAGTAACAGGCACATTGCTGATTAATAAATGTGTGCAAATGACATTTTGTAATACCTCAGTGTTGGCTGACTCTCTGCTTGCTGTTCTCGTCCATAGGGCACGTCCGCTGGGGCAGGTGATGAGATGGCGGCATCCTCCGGTGTACAGACCGCTGGTGGACCTGTCGACAATGGAAGAGAGACACGTAATAGTCACCTACAGACTTGATCGTGCAACAATCCATGAACTGTGTGCCCAGTTGGAGCCAGACCTGATGTCAGCTATCCACCATCCCACAGGGATACCCCCTCTGGTGCAGGACCTGTCAGTACTCCATTTCCTGGCAAGTGGGTCTTTTCAAACAACAGTGGCCATTGCATCAGGGATGTCCCAGCCAATGTTCTCTAACGTGTTGTCCAGAGTGTTGTCTGCCCTGCTGAAACACATGCGCAGCTACATCATTTCCCTCAGGTGGAGGATTTACCTACAGTGAAAGGTGACTTCTATGCCCTGGGACATATCCCCAACATCATAGGTGCCATTGATGGGACACATGTGGCCTTGGTACCCCCGCAGGAGTGAACAGGTGTACAGAAACCGGAAGAGCTACCATTCGATGAATGTGCAGATGGTGTGGTTGGCCCACCAGTACATCTCCCATGTGAATGCCAAGTTTCCTGGCTCAGTGCATGACACTCACATTCTGAGGAATAGCAGCATCCCTTATGTGATGGGGCAACTCCAGAGGCACAGTGTGTGGCTAATAGGTAAGGACAAGGACCCTATACCCTGTGAATAGTTGTCTGGGTCTGGGGTTGTCCCTACGGGTTAGTGTGTGTCTAACAGTTGTCCCTCGACATTTGCAGGTGACTCTGGGTACCCCAACCTGTCATGGCTACTGACCCCATTGAGAAATCCCAGGACAAGGGCACAGGAACGCTACAATGAGGCACATGGGCGAATTAGGAGAGTGATCGAAAGGACCTTCGGCCTCCTGAAGGCCAGGTTCCGGTGCCTCCATGTGACAGGTGGTTCTCTCTACTCCTCACCAAAGAAGGTGTGCCAGATCATCGTGGCCTGCTGTATGCTGCACGACCTGGCTTTGCGACAACAGGTGCCTTTTCTGCAGGAGGATGGTCCAGCTGGAGGTCTTGCGGCAGCTGTGGAGCCTGTGGACAGTGAAGAAGAGGAGGCAGAAGAAGAGGCTATCGACAACAGAAACAACGTTATCCAGCAATATTTCCAGTGAGACACAGGTAAGAAGGTATCACTGCCTCCCACATCTCATACTATTGTTTGACCTATCATTAATCTGTTATTTTCACCCAGTGTATGGACCCTGACTTGTCACTTTGCCTTTCCATTTAACAGATGTGGGTCCCACTTTGTGACCTCTGCTATATTTCCTCATGGACTAGAGCTGTGTTACATCGGTATGTTGACATTTAAATTGACATTGCTATATTCCATAGTTATTGCAATTACACATTTGTGAAAGCACAGACTGACTCCAGAATGTTTTGTGATTGATGTGTGTTTATTTTTGTGCAAATAAGTGGAGGGGGTTGTAAAATGGTCAGGGGTGATGGTGGAGGAATGTCCATGGCAGAGTCCAGTCTATTTGCTTCACAGGTGCATTGTCCAAAGGGGCATATGAAGTGGAGCAAGGGCAGTTGAAGGATGGACAGGGTGACAAAGTGGGACAGAAGGATGACATTCAGGGGGATCTCATTTCCTGGCGGGGGTCTTGGCAATGTTCTCTGTCTTGTTCCTGGATCTCAGGTACCGTTGGCGGGTTGGCTCTCCATCTTCAGGGGGTAGGGTGCTGGTGTTGTGGTCCTGTGGCGGTGCCTCCTGTCCACTAGCACCGGCGGAGGTGGTGGGCTGTTCATCATCCAGGCTAGTGTCAGGGGCCCCTTGTTGTGCCACAGTGTCCCTCCTGGTGTTGACAAGGTCCTACAGCACCCCTACAATGGTGACCAGGGTGGTGTTGATGGACTTGAGTTCTTCCCTGATCCCTAGATAGTGTTCCTTCTGCAGCCGCTGGGTCTCCTGAAAGTTGGCCAGTACCGTTGCCATCGCCTCCTGGGAATGATGGTATGCTCTCATGATGTTGGAGAGGGCCTCGTGGAGAGTGGGTTCCCTGGGCCTGTCCTCCCCCTGTCGCACAGCAGTCCTCCCAGTTCCCCTGTTTTCCTGTTCCTCTGTCCCCTGAATCATGTGCCCACTGCCACTGCCCCCAGGTCCCTGATTTTCTTGGGGTGGTGGGTTTGCCTGGGTTCCCTGTAGTGGTGGACACACTGCTGCTTGACGTGTCCTGGGGACAGAGGGATGGGCCTGCTGGGTGGGTGCTGTGCTGGTGTTTCCTGAGGGGGAGGCTCTGTGGTGGCTTGTGCCAGTGTCAGGGGAACCGACTGTCCTGAGGTCCCAGATGGGCCGGGCTGGTCATCTTGGTCCAGTTGTGCAGAGATGCTGTCATCACTGTGGGCCTCTTCTGTGGGGGGACTGGACATGTCTGGAACCTCCTGTCCGGTGATGTTGGGTAGGGGTCCTGCAGGGGTATAAAGGCATGATTATTGCATCTGTGTGTGCCATTATGTGCAATTGGTGAGTGACCCTGTACTCCAGTGCTTGCATTCTTGTCTAGGTCCTTGTGTGATATTTGGTTTGGGGTCTGTGTGGGTATCTGTTGTGGATGTGCTTTGGTGATGGGTATCCATGCTTTGGTGTTGCATGCAGGGCTTGGTGTTAGGATGTGTGGGTTGTGATAGTGGGACACATGTCAGGTGTTGGAGTGATGAGGGTGAGGTTGGGATATGTGATGGCATGCAGGTAGGGTGGGGGATATTATAGTTACCAGAGTCCATTCCTCCTGCTACTCCTGCAAGGCCCTCAGGATGCAGTATTGCCAAGACTTGCTCCTCCCATGTTGTTAGTTGTGGGGGAGGAGGTGGGGGTCCACCGCCAGTCCTGTGTACTGCAATCTGGTGTCTTGAGACCACGGAACGCACCTTCCCCCGTAGGTCATTCCACCTCTTCCTGATGTCATCCTGTGTTCTGGGGTGCTGTCCCACTGCATTGACCCTGTCAACGATTCTGCGCCATAGATCCATCTTCCTAGCAATGGAGGTGTGCTGCACCTGTGATCCGAATAGTTGTGGCTCTACCCGGACGATTTCCTCCACCATGACCCTGAGCTCCTCCTCAGAGAACCTGGGGTGTCGTTGAGGTGCCATGATGTGGTGTGGGTGATGTGTGAGGTGGTGTCGGTTGTGATGTGTGAGGGGATGTGTTTGTGTGTGTTGTCTGAGGCGCGTGGATGTTCTGTGAGTGATGATGTTGTGTGCCTGTGGATGCTAGTGTTGTTTCTGTGGTGTCTCTCTCTGGCCTTCTATCGCAATTCTGGTCGCAAGGGTTTGTGGGTGATGTGGGTGGGTGTTTTATATTGGATTGGGGGTGTGGGAGTGGTGTGTGTATGTGTATCAGGTGTGTGTATTTCGAATTGTCCAATGTGGTTGTGTTTTGTAAATGTGTGTGTATTTTGAGCGTGGCGGTGTGTACCGCCAATGGAATACCGCGGTTGAAAGACCGCCACGTGGATTCGTGTGTCGTGATAGTGTGGGCGTATTCCTGTTGGCGTGATGGTGGAGGTTTTGTTATCGCCAGTTTATCACTGCCCTTTGGTGTGGCGGACTTGTGTGGGTCTCTGGATTTTGGCAGATTCCGAGCTGTGGGTCGTAAACGCTGTAGCGGTATTCCGCCACCGCAGTGGTGTGTTGGCAGTCTTCTGCGCGGCAGTAAGCGGGATTTACCGCCAGGGTTATAATGAGGGCCTTAGTGTCCACCAGACCAGAATACCTCAACAAACGACTCTCCTTCTACAACCCGACCCGGCATCTTTGCTCCGCTGACCTCGTCCTCGCAACCGTTTCAGACGTCTGCAGAACTACAACTGACGGTAGATCATTTTCACACCTCGCTGCCAAAACGTGGAACACTCTTCCCACCCACCTGCGCCAGACCAAAGACCTCCTTACCTTCAGGAAACTTCTAAAGACCTGGCTGTTCGAGCAGTAGCAGCACCTCTCCCTCCCACCTTCTCCCATTCCCCTCCTCAGCACCTTGAGACCCTCACGGGTGAGTCGTGAGCTTTACAAATCCCTGATTGATTGATTGATTGAATGTAAAGATCCTTAAGGGGGAAATATGAGAAAGCAATACGGCTAAATGATGAAAATTTTAATGCCATCTTATTTTACATTAGTCCTGACCCACAATGACTCAACATTGATAACTGCTATAGGAGCATTCTGCCAAATATCATGTAAATTCAAAGGTAGGATGCACACAGCTCTTGCTTGGGAACTTTTCTCACAGTTCTGAGTTTCCGAATGGTAAATGAGAGAACCCAAATGATCATCCTGCGGCCTCCATGCATATTGTTTCAGGCAGACTTGCAACATTAGATTACTATTAGGTCTCAACCATGCACTTCCAGTGGGTCAGAGGTTTGAAAGTTTTTCCATAGCAAGAAATCATGCATGGCTGGAATGTATTATAGACTTACAAATCATGAAATCTCTCCCCATACGCCTTATTGGAGAGTAAGGGCCTCATTATGAGTTTGACGATCCCACTATGGGATCGTCAAACTCATAAGGAGGACACCACTGTCATGGCTGTGACGTTCCCCCTCAAGCGTATTATGATGTTCCTGCCAGGCTGACCGGCGGGCACATTACAATACATGTTCCCGCCAGGCTGCCAATCTTATAATGTGGCGGTCAGACCACCGCGGGGCTGATGGTCCTAAGACCGCCAGCCTTGTAATGAGGCCACAAGACTCACTTGACCCAGTTCACAAAATTAAATGGCAATTAGAAGCTATGAGAGAAGATGGACATCTGACTAGAGCAAAGCTTGAATTCACTAGCCCCTGACAACAAACTAGAGATTATGCATCCAGAAAGATGGCTGGAGTTGGTAACAACCCTGTGTCCCTACATGGGCTAGTCAAATCGTAGCCAACTGCTCTCTTGGAAATCCTAGAGGGAGTAGATTCAGAAGACATTGAAAAAAAAATTAAACAATTGAGAAAAAAATAAACAAGGCTCCATAAGTCAGGAGTGAAAACAGTTTTGAATTTTCCTCCAAAAGGGAATCTATTAAATAATTAATGGCCAAGTATAGGAAAAAACTGTGGAAAAAGAAGAGGTACAACGATGGGGGAAAAATGGGTAAAGCTTCACATGACCATTAAAACAAAAGACCCAGCCAGGTTTTGTCACATAATCAAGAAGTCCTTAACTACGAGGCCAAGCCATACCCTAAGTAATGTTTTAGTCTCAGAATGGGTGAAGCACATAGAGTGCCTTTTTATGTAGAAGACCTCAAGTAATGGTCAGTACCCAATTATTGGCAAGCATACTAGCTATTGGTACTCACGTTTTTAATGCAGCTGAACAATAAAAGGGTGGAAAAGGTGATTCTTACAATGCAAAGGTCTAGTGCCCGGCCCTAAAGGCCTGCTGGCAGCCATTTCTAAGTTACACCCCACCAAATGGGCAGCCATTTTAACTCCCTTATTCAATCAATGTCTCTTCAGTAACATATCCCACATAGCTAGAGAGTGTCCCTGTTGGTCCTCATCCATAAAAAGGAGGACCACAATTTTTAGGTTCATCTCACTTTTGGACGTAGAAGGGAAACGTTTCGCTAAAATTCTCACTAAAGAGCTGGAAAGGTGGGCCCAGGAGAAGTAGCTAATTCCATTTTTCCAGACAGGGTTTCAAAAACGTTGCAGCATTGAGGACAATCTCTTTTGCCTCACCACACTGGAGACTCCATGGTAAAAAAGGAGAAGCAACTGTATGCTGCATTCATAGACTTTGCCACTACCGTCGACAGTGGGACGAGAAACGTACTGTGGGAAAAAAATACAGAAATGAGGCATTACATAATAATAATAATGATAATTGCTCTTTACACTGACAAGTGGTGAAGGTTAGAGCTTCACCGACATGGGCATCCTCCAAAAAGATTGTCACTAACAGAGGCTTGAAACAAGGCTGTTTCTTCATGCCACTATTGTTAAATGTTGACCTAGTAGAGCTGCCAGCCGCCCTGACTTCAGTCCAAGCTTTTTCTCCTAAAATTACTGGTCAGAAACTTCAAGCTCTGCCAAACTCTGATGACACCATTCCTTTGGACCAAACGTGAGTGGGGCTGCAAAGATCGTTGGATGCACGTGAGCAGTTTTGTCAAGAACATAGAACTGAAATAAATATTGCAAGAACAAAGTTGGTGAGCTTTGGTTGAAAGCTAATTGAAAAGGGCTCTGTGGCCTAGAACAGTGTGAAGGTTGAGAGATCCTCAGCATACAGCTGGGGATATGGGTGGATGAAAGAGGGCGCAAGCATATCCACCTTAATGCCCTAAAAAAATCTTGATCACTAACTGGAGTTTTCCAAAAGGTATATAAGAAACTCGCATGCCCATGTAAGTGCTGTGAGGAAAATGACCATCAACAGACTAATGCCCACATTATCATATGGCCATCGCACTGCCAAACAAACCTGCTGCTTGGCTGGATAGGAAACACTGTATTTGCTGCTGACAAATTTTCCATCTGGCTTAATGCACCGGGTTAGCTCAAATTCGATTAGAATTCAGTCTCTCGAGACAAAATCTCATGCTTATGGCTAGATTTCAATCTTACTGAAGCAAAGCTAAGATGGCACACGATGGATCACTCAAGAGCCTCATATGGCAAGAAATAATACCTGAAGGGGCAGCTTGTAACATTCTCCTCAAGCAGGCATTACACAATCTGGATGTGATGAATCCGTGGGATGCCTCTCTTCCCCCTAACTTACTTGGGAAGGCTCTCACTAAGCAGGTGAAAATCTTTTTTGCCGTGGCTGATTAGATGAACTGGCAAAATGCTCACATTGTAGCTGGGCGCTTAGACGTTATGACCCGTTGCGACTGCCTACAGACTTTACCGCTTTTGAACCTGCAGAAACACCAGCTGATGTGACTACGATTTGGCCTGATTCTGCTAAAAGGCTGTAGATGATAAATTGAAGAGACGTATGGACTCAGCATGTCGCTTATGTAATTATCCTATAGAATCATTCATCCAGATTGTGTGGAAAACAGAAAATTGTGGTTAAGGCCAATGTCTAGAATCCTTAACATCCTTTCTTGTAACGAGCCATTGGAAACCTGCAACTAATGTCAATGTTCTTGAAATTTCTATGTAACAAATATCTTCAGCCTGGGGATAATAATTAACTTTATGAATGATTTAATGAGGTTTTAAATTACTGTGGTATTGTTTTTCAAACCTTGATTTTTAAGAGGTGGCCTGTCATGCTCCGCCTTTAGCAGGAAACACAGGGGGATGGAGACTACTTCATTGCGCCTGGGAGACAGTGTACACGTGGCGCAGCGGCGTTTAAAGAACACGCAGAGACATGTATCGTTGCTGCCACACTCGGAACTGCGTCACCCCAGTTCCGTCCTTTATTTATAGCCTAGTGCTCCGTGCTCTGTGCCCCTCCCGGACACGCTGAGCACGCTGCTGAAACACGGAGAGCCCGCATGGCTCTCCGTTCACTCTTTACATCCCTCCCATGTTTTACTCCACATGAACAGGGATTAACAAAAATGAACTTAAACAAATAATGAAAACATTTTCATGCGAAACAACACTCAATATAAAATTGAAAGAATAATCACAAATAACTAATAACTGAGAACACTACAAATTTGTTTCTTAGCACCCTAAACCCTCATGTCGCTCCCAGAGTCCAAATTAGACGGCTGGAGGTCATTGCACACTGTTCAACAAACAAAGTCTCTCAGCTGACTGTTCGGCACAGGGTTAGGGCGTAAGTCATACCTCGCACTTCTAGTGCTACCACTCCCGTGTTCAAAAACACAACCAGGCCTGGTTTGCTCGATCCTTGTTGGCTCTGTAGCATCCTTCCTTTCCTCAGCCGGTATTGGTGAATCATCGGAAAAGTCCTCTATCTCTCCTTCATCATTGGTCGACTCTTTCAGACCAGCCCTCTTAAAATGTGATACGTTTCGTGTTACCCTTTGTCTCCCTCTGACTGCAGTTATCATGGACCCTTTTATGCCAATTACTTCCCATACATCAGGCTCAAACGGCGTTCAGAACTTTCCTCATCCTCGCCGATGTTTCACGACCACTCGATCCCCTTCTTGGAACCCTCGATACTTCGCTCGCCGTCGGACACTCGCTCGCTGGTTGGTAGCTTCTCGCCGGCTCTGAGTGGCTTTTACGTCCAATGCAGGAGGTTTCCACTTGGGACCGGAAGGAATACAATCACGTGGAGACACTTTGAACATCAAAGAGGAGGGAGCACAGCCAGTGGTGCTATGAGGCGTTTGACGATACGCACTCAAAAACTGATACAGACATTGTTCACTATTTTCATTTTGTTCCACTCCAATCCTTAGAGCTCTGTTCAAGGTTCGCATGAACCTTTCCACATCCCCATTTGCCTGGGGCCAGTAAGGCATTATCTTACGATGACGAATTGCCAGACCATCAAGGTATGACCTAAACTCTTGCCCTTGGAAAGGAGGACCATTATCAGTTCGGACTTCGTCAGGCAAACCAAACAAAGCAAACGTCTTTTGTAAAACGGGCCGTACATTTTCAAACGCCGTTGACGCTATAACTTCCACCACTGGGAACTTGGTATATGAATCAATCAAAACAGCAGTCAATCTCTGTGAGAAGGTAGCCTCTTTCTAGCCTTGTTACCCCCACTTTTGGCCTGTTTGTGAGTGTATGTCAGGGTGTTTGTCACTGTTTTCACTGTCTCACTGGGATCCTGATAGCCAGGCCTCAGTGCTCATAGTGAAAACACTATGTTTCAGTATGTTTGTTGTGTGTCACTGGGATCCTGCTGGTCAGGACCCCAGTGCTCATAAGTTTGTGGCCTATATGTATGTGTCACTGGGACCCTGTCACACAGGGCCCCAGTGCTCATAGGTGTGCATGTATATGTTCCCTGTGTGGTGCCTAACTGTCTCACTGAGGCTCTGCTAACCAGAACCTCAGTGGTTATGCTCTCTCATTACTTTCAAATTGTCACTAACAGGCTAGTGACCAATTTTACCAATTTACATTGGCTTACTGGAACACCCTTATAATTCCCTAGTATATGGTACTGAGGTACCCAGGGTATTGGGGTTCCAGGAGATCCCTATGGGCTGCAGCATTTCTTTTGCCACCCATAGGGAGCTCTGACAATTCTCACACAGGCCTGCCACTGCAGCCTGAGTGAAATAACGTCCACGTTATTTCACAGCCATTTTACACTGCACTTAAGTAACTTATAAGTCACCTATATGTCTAACCTTTACCTGGTAAAGGTTAGGTGCAAAGTTACTTAGTGTGAGGGCACCCTGGCACTAGCCAAGGTGCCCCCACATTGTTCAGAGCCAATTCCTTGAACTTTGTGAGTGCGGGGACACCATTACACGCGTGCACTACATATAGGTCACTACCTATATGTAGCTTCACCATGGTAACTCCGAATATGGCCATGTAACATGTCTATGATCGTGGAATTGCCCCCTCTATACCATCCTGCCATAGTTGGCACAATCCCATGATCCCAGTGGTCTGTAGCACAGACCCTGGTACTGCCAAACTGCCCTTCCTGGGGTTTCACTGCAGCTGCTGCTGCTGCCAACCCCTCAGACAGGCAGCTGCCCTCCTGGGGTCCAGCCAGGCCTGGCCCAGGATGGCAGAACAAAGAACTTCCTCTGAGAGAGGGTGTGACACCCTCTCCCTTTGGAAAATGGTGTGAAGGCAGGGGAGGAGTAGCCTCCCCCAGCCTCTGGAAATGCTTTGTTGGGCACAGATGTGCCCAATTCTGCATAAGCCAGTCTACACCGGTTCAGGGACCCCTTAGCCCCTGCTCTGGCGCGAAACTGGACAAAGGAAAGGGGAGTGACCACTCCCCTGACCTGCACCTCCCCTGGGAGGTGTCCAGAGCTCCTCCAGTGTGCTCCAGACCTCTGCCATCTTGGAAACAGAGGTGCTGCTGGCACACTGGACTGCTCTGAGTGGCCAGTGCCACCAGGTGACGTCAGAGACTCCTGCTGATAGGCTCCTTCAGGTGTTAGTAGCCTATCCTCTCTCTTAGGTAGCCAAACCCTCTTTTCTGGCTATTTAGGGTCTCTGTCTCTGGGGAAACTTTAGATAACGAATGCATGAGCTCAGCCGAGTTCCTCTGCATCTCTCTCTTCACCTTCTGATAAGGAATCGACCGCTGACCGCGCTGGAAGCCTGCAAACCTGCAACATAGTAGCAAAGACGACTACTGCAACTCTGTAACGCTGATCCTGCCGCCTTCTCGACTGTTTTCCTGCTTGTGCATGCTGTGGGGGTAGCCTGCCTCCTCTCTGCACCAGAAGCTCCGAAGAAATCTCCCGTGGGTCGACGGAATCTTCCCCCTGCAACCGCAGGCACCAAAAAGCTGCATTACCGGTCCCTTGGGTCTCCTCTCAGCACGACGAGCGAGGTCCCTCGAATCCAGCAACGCTGTCCAAGTGACCCCCCCAGTCCAGTGACTCTTCAGCCCAAGTTTGGTGGAGGTAAGTCCTTGCCTCACCTCGCTGGGCTGCATTGCTGGGAACCGCGACTTTGCAGCTACTCCGGCCCCTGTGCACTTCCGGCGGAAATCCTTCGTGCACAGCCAAGCCTGGGTCCACGGCACTCTAACCTGCATTGAACGACTTTCTAAGTTGGTCTCCGGCGACGTGGGACTCCTTTGTGCAACTTCGGCGAGCACCGTTTCACGCATCCTCGCAGTGCCTGTTTCTGGCACTTCTCCGGGTGCTACCTGCTTCAGTGAGGGCTCTTTGTCTTGCTCGACGTCCCCTCTCTCTGCAGGTCCAATTTGCGACCTCCTGGTCCCTCCTGGTCCCTCCTGGGCCCCAGCAGCGTCCAAAAACGCCAAACGCACGATTTGCGTGTAGCAAGGCTTGTTGGCGTCCTTCCGGCGGGAAAACACTTCTGCACGACTCTCCAAGGCGAGAGGGATCCGTCCACCAAAGGGGAAGTCTCTAGCCCTTTTCGTTCCTGCAGAAACCTTAGCTTCTTCTGTCCAGTCGAAGCTTCTTTGCACCCGCAGCTGGCATTTCCTGGGCATCTGCCCATCTCCGACTTGCTTGTGACTTTTGGACTTGGTCCCCTTGTTCCACAGGTACCCTAGATTGGAAATCCACAGTTGTTGCATTGCTGGTTTGTGTCTTTCCTGCATTATTCCTCTAACACGACTATTTTGTCCTTAGGGGAACTTTAGTGCACTTTGCACTCACTTTTCAGGGTCTTGGGGAGGGTTATTTTTCTAACTCTCACTATTTTCTAATAGTCCCAGCGACCCTCTACAAGGTCACATAGGTTTGGGGTCCATTCGTGGTTCGCATTCCACTTTTGGAGTATATGGTTTGTGTTGCCCCTATCCCTATGTTTCCCCATTGCATCCTATTGTAACTATACATTGTTTGCACTGTTTTCTAAGACTATACTGCATATTTTTGCTATTGTGTATATATATCTTGTGTATATTTCCTATCCTCTCACTGAGGGTACACTCTAAGATACTTTGGCATATTGTCATAAAAATAAAGTACCTTTATTTTTAGTATAACTGTGTATTGTGTTTTCTTATGATATTGTGCATATGACACTAAGTGGTACTGTAGTAGCTTCACACGTCTCCTAGTTCAGCCTAAGCTGCTCTGCTAAGCTACCATTATCTATCAGCCTAAGCTGCTAGACACCCTATACACTAATAAGGGATAACTGGGCCTGGTGCAAGGTGCAAGTACCCCTTGGTACTCACTACAAGCCAGTCCAGCCTCCTACATTGGTTGTGCAGTGGTGGGATAAGTGCTTGAGACTACTTACCACTCTTGTCATTGTACTTTTCATAAGAGAAAAATATACAAAACAAGGTCAGTGTATATACACATAGCCAAAAAGTTTTGCATTTCCTCTTTTCACTCTTTTCTAAGTGCTGAAAAGTACTTCTAAAACTTTCAAAAAGTTCTAAAAAGTTTTAAAAGTTTTTTCTGTCTTTCCAAAAAGTTCTGAAAACTTTTTTCTCTTTGTCTATCACTTTAACTCTCTCTAAAAAATGTCTGGCACAGGAAAAAATGTTGAACTGTCCAAACTTGCATATGATCACCTTAGCTGGAAAGGAGCAAGGAGTCTCTGCATAGAGAGAGGTTTGAGTGTAGGGAAGAATCCTTCCTTAGAACTGTTAATTAACATGCTTAGAGTACAGGATAAGGCCATAAGTGCCCAATCTGGTGAAAAAGTAGCTAATGGTTCTCAATCTGATCCAGGGACTCCCCCAGGAAAAGATTCAGGAAAGAAACTTCTCAGCCTGCCCATTACTAGACAGTCTAGCATAGTTGGTACAGAGGTTGAATCACACCATACTGATGGTGTGCTCTCACATTATACTGTTAGCCAAGCTGTTAGGGTGCCCTCTGTAAGGGACAGGTCTCCTTCTGTTCATTCCCATCATACCTCTGTATCTAGAAATGTCCCTCCCACCCACCCTGATGACAGATTGTTAGAAAGGGAGCTCAATAGATTGAGAGTGGAACAAACCAGACTGAAGCTCAAGAAGCAACAGCTGGATTTGGATAGACAGTCTTTAGAATTAGAGAAGGAAAGACAGAAGTTGGGTTTAGATACCCATGGTGGCAGCAGCAGTATTCCCCATAGTCATCCTGCAAAAGAGCATGATTCCAGGAATCTGCACAAGATAGTTCCCCCTTATAAGGAGGGGGATGACATTAACAAGTGGTTTGCTGCACTTGAGAGGGCCTGTGCTGTACAGGATGTCCCTCAAAAGCAGTGGGCTGCTATCCTATGGCTATCATTTAGTGGAAAAGGTAGGGATAGGCTCCTTACTGTGAAAGAAAGTGATGCCAATAATTTTACAGTTCTTAAGAATGCACTCCTGGATGGTTATGGCTTAACCACTGAACAGTACAGGATAAAGTTCAGAGAGACCAAAAAGGAGTCTTCACAAGACTGGGTTGATTTCATTGACCATTCAGTGAAGGCCTTGGAGGGGTGGTTACATGGCAGTAAAGTTACTGATTATGAAAGCCTGTATAACACAATCCTGAGAGAGCATATACTTAATAATTGTGTGTCTGATTTGTTGCACCAGTACCTGGTAGACTCTGATCTGACCTCTCCCCAAGAATTGGGAAAGAAGGCAGACAAATGGGTCAGAACAAGGGTGAACAGAAAAGTTCATACAGGGGGTGAAAAAGATGGCAATAAGAAGAAAGATGGTGAAAAATCTCAAGATAAGCATGAGGATAAGGGTAAAACCAAAGATCCCACTTCAAATCTTAAACACTCTTCAGAGGGTGGGGATAAAACAAATTCTTCCTCTTCTTCCCAACCTGCACACATTAAAAAGCCTTGGTGCTTTGTGTGTAAAAACAGAGGCCATAGGCCAGGGGATAAGTCCTGTCCAGGTAAACCCCCTGAGCCTACCACCACTAATACATCAAGCTCTAGTGCCCCTAGCAGTAGTGGTACTAGTGGTGGGACTGCTGGCAACAGTCAAGCAAAGGGTGTAGTTGGGTTCACTTATGGGTCCATAGTGGAAACTGATGTAATCAGTCCCAAGACAGTTTCTGTCACACCTGGTGGCATTGGCCTTGCCACACTGGCTGCTTGTCCCCTTACAATGGATAAGTACAGGCAGACAGTTTCAATAAATGGTGTTGAGGCCTTGGCCTACAGGGACACAGGTGCCAGTTTCACTTTGGTGACTGAAAACCTAGTGCCTCCTGAACAACACATCATTGGACAACAGTATAAGATTATTGATGTCCATAACTCCACTAAGTTTCTTCCCTTAGCTATAATTCAGTTTAGTTGGGGTGGAGTTACTGGCCCTAAGCAGGTGGTGATATCACCTAGCTTACCTGTAGACTGTCTCTTAGGTAATGACCTAGAGGCCTCAGGTTGGGCTGATGTAGAGTTTTATGCCCATGCAGCCATGCTGGGCATCCCTGAGGAATTGTTCCCTCTCATTTCAAGTGAAATGAAAAAGCAAAGGAGAGAAGGCCTGAAAACTCAGGATCCCTCTCCATCAACAGGTAAAAAGGGTATCACAGTATCCCCTAACCACCCTACCATTCAGGATACTATTCCTGTGGTGGGAGAAACCTCTCCTGGGGTGGCACCTGTTCCAAGGGAATCATCAGCTGGCAAAGCTGGACTCCCTGAGGTGGAAGTACCTCTCTGTGGGATAACTAACATTGGTGAGAAAAACAGCACCATTTTAGTTAACATGGAGCATCCCTCCAACCCTCCCAGAGAAACTTTAGTGCAGAAACCCTGCACTACCTCACAACACTTAGGACAGCATCCCTGCCCTAGTGTGGAGCTCATAGGACAGCATCCCTGCCCTGCTCCAACTCAAGAGAAACAGCATCCCTGTTCTCTCTTCCAGCCAGATGGACAAAGTTTTTGCCCAGCTATGGCTTTTCTGAGACAGCATCCCTGTCTGGCATTTCCATCACTACAAATAGGTTCAGTGGACAATTCCCACTGCTCTAAACTAAAACTTACTGATAGAAACTCTGAAAATACATCTTCACATTGTTGCTTAGCTAAAAAACTTCAAACAGGGTGGTTTACATCCCCACAGGGAAGTAACCATATAGTGGATGATAAAGGGAGTAACCAGTCTACTGCAGAGCTACTCTCTACTTATCACCACTTAGACAATAAAGTCTCAACTGGCCAAGGTTAGCCTTATTGTCCTTCGTTTGGGGGGGGGGTTGTGTGAGAAGGTAGCCTCTTTCTAGCCTTGTTACCCCCACTTTTGGCCTGTTTGTGAGTGTATGTCAGGGTGTTTGTCACTGTTTTCACTGTCTCACTGGGATCCTGATAGCCAGGCCTCAGTGCTCATAGTGAAAACACTATGTTTCAGTATGTTTGTTGTGTGTCACTGGGATCCTGCTGGTCAGGACCCCAGTGCTCATAAGTTTGTGGCCTATATGTATGTGTCACTGGGACCCTGTCACACAGGGCCCCAGTGCTCATAGGTGTGCATGTATATGTTCCCTGTGTGGTGCCTAACTGTCTCACTGAGGCTCTGCTAACCAGAACCTCAGTGGTTATGCTCTCTCATTACTTTCAAATTGTCACTAACAGGCTAGTGACCAATTTTACCAATTTACATTGGCTTACTGGAACACCCTTATAATTCCCTAGTATATGGTACTGAGGTACCCAGGGTATTGGGGTTCCAGGAGATCCCTATGGGCTGCAGCATTTCTTTTGCCACCCATAGGGAGCTCTGACAATTCTTACACAGGCCTGCCACTGCAGCCTGAGTGAAATAACGTCCATGTTATTTCACAGCCATTTTACACTGCACTTAAGTAACTTATAAGTCACCTATATGTCTAACCTTTACCTGGTAAAGGTTAGGTGCAAAGTTACTTAGTGTGAGGGCACCCTGGCACTAGCCAAGGTGCCCCCACATTGTTCAGAGCCAATTCCCTGAACTTTGTGAGTGCGGGGACACCATTACACGCGTGCACTACATATAGGTCACTACCTATATGTAGCTTCACCATGGTAACTCCGAATATGGCCATGTAACATGTCTATGATCATGGAATTGCCCCCTCTATACCATCCTGCCATAGTTGGCACAATCCCATGATCCCAGTGGTCTGTAGCACAGACCCTGGTACTGCCAAACTGCCCTTCCTGGGGTTTCACTGCAGCTGCTGCTGCTGCCAACCCCTCAGACAGGCAGCTGCCCTCCTGGGGTCCAGCCAGGCCTGGCCCAGGATGGCAGAACAAAGAACTTCCTCTGAGAGAGGGTGTGACACCCTCTCCCTTTGGAAAATGGTGTGAAGGCAGGGGAGGAGTAGCCTCCCCCAGCCTCTGGAAATGCTTTGTTGGGCACAGATGTGCCCAATTCTGCATAAGCCAGTCTACACCGGTTCAGGGACCCCTTAGCCCCTGCTCTGGCACGAAACTGGACAAAGGAAAGGGGAGTGACCACTCCCCTGACCTGCACCTCCCCTGGGAGGTGTCCAGAGCTCCTCCAGTGTGCTCCAGACCTCTGCCATCTTGGAAACAGAGGTGCTGCTGGCACACTGGACTGCTCTGAGTGGCCAGTGCCACCAGGTGACGTCAGAGACTCCTGCTGATAGGCTCCTTCAGGTGTTAGTAGCCTATCCTCTCTCCTAGGTAGCCAAACCCTCTTTTCTGGCTATTTAGGGTCTCTGTCTCTGGGGAAACTTTAGATAACGAATGCATGAGCTCAGCCGAGTTCCTCTGCATCTCTCTCTTCACCTTCTGATAAGGAATCGACCGCTGACCGCGCTGGAAGCCTGCAAACCTGCAACATAGTAGCAAAGACAGCTACTGCAACTCTGTAACGCTGATCCTGCCGCCTTCTCGACTGTTTTCCTGCTTGTGCATGCTGTGGGGGTAGCCTGCCTCCTCTCTGCACCAGAAGCTCCGAAGAAATCTCCCGTGGGTCGACGGAATCTTCCCCCTGCAACCGCAGGCACCAAAAAGCTGCATTACCGGTCCCTTGGGTCTCCTCTCAGCACGACGAGCGAGGTCCCTCGAATCCAGCGACGCTGTCCAAGTGACCCCTACAGTCCAGTGACTCTTCAGCCCAAGTTTGGTGGAGGTAAGTCCTTGCCTCACCTCGCTGGGCTGCATTGCTGGGAACCGCGACTTTGCAGCTACTCCGGCCCCTGTGCACTTCCGGCGGAAATCCTTCGTGCACAGCCAAGCCTGGGTCCACGGCACTCTAACCTGCATTGAACGACTTTCTAAGTTGGTCTCCGGCGACGTGGGACTCCTTTGTGCAACTTCGGCGAGCACCGTTTCACGCATCCTCGTAGTGCCTGTTTCTGGCACTTCTCCGGGTGCTACCTGCTTCAGTGAGGGCTCTTTGTCTTGCTCGACGTCCCCTCTCTCTGCAGGTCCAATTTGCGACCTCCTGGTCCCTCCTGGGCCCCAGCAGCGTCCAAAAACGCCAAACGCACGATTTGCGTGTAGCAAGGCTTGTTGGCGTCCTTCCGGCGGGAAAACACTTCTGCACGACTCTCCAAGGCGAGAGGGATCCGTCCACCAAAGGGGAAGTCTCTAGCCCTTTTCGTTCCTGCAGAAACCTCAGCTTCTTCTGTCCAGTCGAAGCTGCTTTGCACCCGCAGCTGGCATTTCCTGGGCATCTGCCCATCTCCGACTTGCTTGTGACTTTTGGACTTGGTCCCCTTGTTCCACAGGTACCCTAGATTGGAAATCCACAGTTGTTGCATTGCTGGTTTGTGTCTTTCCTGCATTATTCCTCTAACACGACTATTTTGTCCTTAGGGGAACTTTAGTGCACTTTGCACTCACTTTTCAGGGTCTTGGGGAGGGTTATTTTTCTAACTCTCACTATTTTCTAATAGTCCCAGTGACCCTCTACAAGGTCACATAGGTTTGGGGTCCATTCGTGGTTCGCATTCCACTTTTGGAGTATATGGTTTGTGTTGCCCCTATCCCTATGTTTCCCCATTGCATCCTATTGTAACTATACATTGCACTGTTTTCTAAGACTATACTGCATATTTTTGCTATTGTGTATATATATCTTGTGTATATTTCCTATCCTCTCACTGAGGGTACACTCTAAGATACTTTGGCATATTGTCATAAAAATAAAGTACCTTTATTTTTAGTATAACTGTGTATTGTGTTTTCTTATGATATTGTGCATATGACACTAAGTGGTACTGTAGTAGCTTCACACGTCTCCTAGTTCAGCCTAAGCTGCTCTGCTAAGCTACCATTATCTATCAGCCTAAGCTGCTAGACACCCTATGCACTAATAAGGGATAACTGGGCCTGGTGCAAGGTGCAAGTACCCCTTGGTACTCACTACAAGCCAGTCCAGCCTCCTACAATCTCCCATCTGGGAAACTCCCAAAGTCCATGCTCACTTTAGCCCAGGGTTTCAGAGTGGCCGGTTCAGTTACTACAGGGCAACTCGGAGGCTCTATTGACGTGATAATGCAGAAATGACATCTCCCTACCATTTCATCAACCTGAGTATCCATCCCCGGGAACCAAACTTTAGCCCGTAATCTTGCTTTGGTTTTAGCAGCCCCTTGGTGCCCTTGATGAGCCAACTCGATCACCTTCGACCAGAGACATTGTGGAAGCACGATTCGCCTACCTCTCAGAACCAACCCATCATTATCAGTAGATAGTTCATCACGCACCTTCCAGATACTCTGCATAGCCGCTCTTTGATCAGGGCAGGACATGTGGGTCTTCTCTAGAAAATATTTCCACCTTTTGTGACTTAACGCTTCTTTGACGTGACTCAACATTACATCTTCCTGGGTAGCGTTCACAATGTCAGTTACGAGAAGTGCATTAGGGCATGCCGACTGCACAACCATGCTAACAAAAATTTCAGTATTTTCTTCATCTTGTTCTTGATGACCATCAAACAACTTCGGAGGCGGGTGTCGAGACAGATAATCTGCAGGATTATTCGCACCAGGCCGATATACAACCGTGAACCTATAAGGTTGAAGTAGAACAGCCCATCGTTCAATTCTCAGAGGTGCCAAACGTGGACTACCCACAAACAAGGGGACCAACGGCTTGTGGTCAGTCACTACTTGAAACTCCTGCCCATACAAATACAGGTGGAAATGGCGGCACACCCATCGAATGGCTAGAGCTTCACGCTCAATCTGCGCATACCGGGTTTCAACCGCCGACAGTGCCCTACTAGCGTAGGCAACAGGGACCCACTCTTGATGCCTCTGTTCCTGTAAGAGCACAGCTCCAAGCCCAATGGGGCTTGCATCCACCACCACTTCAGTTTTCCTACCGGGGTTGAAATAAGCCATAGTCGCTTTATCCAGCAACGCATTTTTTATGTCCACAAATGCTTGTTGCGCATCCGGAGTCCAGTCCCAACGGTGTTGCCCTTTCGTGAGTCGTCAAAGAGGTTCAGACATGGTGGCAAGTTGTGGTATAAACCTTCCGCAATACGTGGCCATCCCTAGAAAGCTACGAACTTCCATTGGATTTTGCGGAACAGGGGCTTGACGGATCGCTTCAGCCTTCCGTGGGTCCACTTGCAGACCATCTTTTGAAAACACATATCCGAAAAACTCTACCGAGTTTTGATAGAAAGCACACTTCTTCTTATGAAGTGTTAGCCCTGCTTCCATCAATCGTTTCAACGTTGACCTTAGATGACGATGATGCTCTTTTCTCGTCTTGGAGTATATCAAGATATCATCACTTAAGTTAATTACCCCCGGTAATCCGGACAACGTTTCTCGAATCGCATTCTGAAATACTTCAGCAGCCATGACACTCCAAAACTCAGTCTCTTGTATCTTCTTAGCCCCACATGTGTCGAGAAAGTAGTAATGTTCCTACTTTCAGGGTCCAACTCCAACTGATGATACCCCGCATTAAGATCCAACTTGGAGAACCACTGGGCCCCATTCAGATCCGCAATGATGTCATCCATAGTGGGGGTTATGTGCCTCTCTCTCTTGATAGCCTTGTTTGGCAGGCGCATGTCGACACATAGACGAATCGCTCCCGGCTGTTTCGGTTTCGGTGCGATCACCAACGGTGACACCCATGGCGTAGGCCCATCCACTTTTTCAATGACTCCTTGTTCTTCCAACGACCGCAACTCTTTCTCAACAACCGGCCGTAGATGAAAAGGCACCCGACGATGTCGTAGAGCCACAGGAATCACATTGTGGTCTATGTGCAACTTGATGCATTTTCCTTTCAAACGTCCTAGTCCCTCGAACAACTGCGGGAATTCATGGAGAAGGCGTTCCACTTGAGTGTCATATATTTGACGCGCAAAGAATACCAGCTCTAACTCTTCAGCCGTGTGACACCCTAGCAAAGTGCCGCGATCCCCGGCCACGACATAAAACTTTGCCTCTGCTGATCTATCTCCACTGCTTACGGCCACTTCCACGATTCCTTTGAGGGGAAGGGGCTCTCTTCCCCCATAATTATATATTTTGGTAGCTGTCGACGTAAGTGGCGGGGCAGGTACTAATTTTTTGAAAAGGGTTTCATCCATGACATTGACGGACGCTCCAGTGTCAATGAGTACAGAAACCCATGTGCCATTGACGTAAACATCACTCATGGGCGGCGGCCTCTTTTTCCCTGGTTTTCCTCCCGTAAAGGATATTACAAAAATGTCCTCATCTTCCTCAAATACCGGACCACTCGCTGTCGCCTGATCCCTTACTTCCTCCGCACTTTTGGATACAGCTCTGACATTCGTGTCTCTTCCTTTCTGTTCACCTGGCTTGTTTCTCCTGGATCTGCACATTTTAGCAAAATGGTTCGGCTTACCACAGCGGTTACATGATTGCCCTTTTGCTGGGCACCCTGCATTCGGTCGATGTTCATAGCCACAACTTCCGCAGGCTCTATCACTGGGTTTAGCGGGGTTCAGCTTACGAGGTGTTGCCGGACGTGTCTGGACGGCATCCACTTGTTCCTCTTTGACTTGAACTACGCGAGACGATGACGCCGCAGCCAATGACTGACCTCTCACTGCCGCCATGGCATCTGCTCGTACCGCCGATAGTTCATGCGACCTCGCCAGAATCATAATGTCATCAAGGGACATTCCCTGTTGTCGAAGAATAAGTTTTCTCAAGGCATTAGACCGACATCCTTGAATGATCTGTGCTCGGATCTCTTCTTGTTGGTTGAGACCCATGCACGAGCTCACCAGTTTTCTCAACCTGGCGTAAAACATATCCATCGACTCGACCTCGGTCTGTTGCACCTGTCTTAGCTTAAAACGTTCGTAATCGGAGTTAAGTTGAGGATCAAAATGCCTATTCAAAGCAGTCACCGCTGCGTCAAAATCAGATTTATCCCCTGTATCAGGGAGAGAATCAAAAAGCTCCTGTAACTCATCTCCACCCATCAACAGCATCACAGACCTACGCACTGCTCCATCCGTCTCTCGGGTAGCACAAAAATAGTTTTCTAGGCGATTTATCCACAGACGCCACCTTGGCGCAGCTGTGGCCGGGTCAATCAGCTGGCTAAACGGTGGTAAGGAGGTAAGTGAGGAGTGAATACTATTATTTAGTTGTGCTGGAAGTTGAGGATTCCCTGGTGGTTGAGGAGGATTGGCATTATTGGCATTGTCTTGTGGTGGGGCACTCATGTTTGCACTGTCTCACTCCAGTGCTTTGCACGGGTTGATGATGTCTCTTTTCTTTTTTTTTCAGTTTTTTTTTCTTTTACTCTCTCTCTCTGAGGGTCTGCCTGCCAGTTTCACCCCTTCTTTCACTCTTGCGTCGTTTTTTTTTTATTTTATTTTTTTAGGCACGCCTTCCCCTCCTTTTATGAAAGATTCCCCAGCCTCGGGGAAAACATGTGTCAGTTTAAAAATTCCCCCAGCCTCGGGGAAAACACTCGTCGATTTCAAGATTCCCCAGCCTCGGGGAAAGCGCTCCTTAATTGCAGCTTTCGCAGCCCGGAGACGCTCATAAACAGAGCGCTCAGCTGAAATGACGAGCGTCGTCAATTTCAGCTGCTCTCCCGGCAGCAAGGACACGCCCTAGGGCAGGGCACTCGACGAAGCGATTCGCTCCCCGCGACGATCCTCTTCTGGGGGCGGAGCGGGGCAGGGCTCACCTTCTTGGGTTTCCCCGATCGGGAAACCAAACGGCACCATCCTCCGCCGACGCGAGGCACACCACGAGGCAAACGGGCTTCGCTCCTCACAGCATTGACGCCACACCGCGTGGTCTCCTTTATTTTCAGCGGCTGTCTGCACCACTCGTTCGGTACGTCTTTCCAGGCTTGTGCAACCTTGTATCTTTATAATTACAGCGCGATGACTCGCATCCCATCCTCGTCGCCATTGTACACGTGGCGCAGCGGCGTTTAAAGAACACGCAGAGACATGTATTGTTGCTGCCACACTCGGAACTGCGTCACCCCAGTTCTGTCCTTTATTTATAGCCTAGTGCTCCGTGCCCCTCCCGGACACGCTGAGCACGCTGCTGAAACACGGAGAGCCCGCATGGCTCTCCGTTCACTCTTTACAGACAGCACAGTAATGGCGGACTAACCCGGCATTCGTGTGGAGCTGGAGAAGGTGGCAAAGGGAAGCACTCCGACAAACCGGGTGACTATTGGATGGTGAGGCAGTGATTCTGGCCGTGGGGTTTGTGGCAGACCGGCCATTAGCACAGGAACTGGAGCAGGAACGGCAACCCAGAAAGAAAATGGGCTCTGTAGTGAGGCCACAAAGGGCATGGGCAGGTAGGCAGATGTAATCATTGGGCGTATTGGCTTCAGGGCCCACTTGTTCTTCATTCTGAGAGAGGCTGCTGCTCAGCGGTAAGTGTCGCTTTGCTAAATCGACCTCTAATGTAGATATGGGCATTCAGGCTCGGGTCCCTTTGTTGTCTCTGACTGACCATGCTCCAGCTCTTTCTTCTGCTGCAATGGCAGAAGAGACTCCTTTATTGGATCCGTCACTCCGTTCTCTGCTAGGTGCTATTTAATCCAAAGTTAGAAGTCTGGGAACCTCACAAGACCAGGCTCTGGTCCACTTTAAAAATAAACTTGATGGAATAGACCAAGAATTATCAAACATGGCTGGCAGGCTTGATGAATTGGATTAAAGGGCCTCCGATCAGGAATATGTGAATGGACAAAATTAAAAAACATTAGGGAGACCTGGACAAAGAGCTTAGAGTGCTTTGAGATGAACAAGAGGGCTTGGAAAATTATTCCCTGTGTTAAAATATCAGGTTTGTAGGCATTCCAGAGAATTTTGAAAATAACGGTGACATGATTTCTTTCACTGAACGCCTTATACAAAGGTTTATTCTTCCTAAATATATAGTTGACTTCATTATTATGAGGGCCAATCGGGTCCCTAACCAGATTCATAACCCATCTTCTAAGAGTCCACGGACTGTATTGGTTCATTTTTGTGATTATCGGATAAAGGAACATATCCTGGCCAAAACAATCACATTGAAATCGTTCGGCTCTGTTGAGGAATTCTCCTTCAAGTTTTTCTGAGTTATTAATATTAATGCTGGTAGAAGAAGGAAGGAATTCCACAATATGTTGGTAGCTTTTAAAGGCACTGGCTCACAGCCCACTTTGTGGCAGTCGTCCAAACTGAGAGTTCCTCATAAGGGACGTTTTCATGTTTTCGATGTTGTTGAGGATGCACAAGCCTTTTTAAAGACTCTTCAGAGTAATCGGAATGGCTTTGAAGCTCAGTTTGTCTCTGTATTCATGTTATATCTGTTTAACTTTGGTTGGGAGGATTGTGTTTTCTTAAGAGCTTTCACTTTTTTGGGCTTTGTTCTTCTGCTTTATGTGCTTTTGTCTCTTTTGCTGTTTTATTATCTTTTCTGGTGGCTTTCTTGCTCCCTTCCTGTGTGGTGACTGTGTGGGTGCAGTGTTTGGGTGACTGTCAGGAATAGAACCATGCGCGTCCAGGTCCCGCCCGAAACTTTGTTGCGCGGCTCTGCAGCACTTTCTGCGCATCACTTGTCATCCCCTCTTGCTCCAAAGGTGACCATCAGCGTCGTCTGCCCTGTAGCAAAGCTCATAGAGCTGCAGGTTTAGGACATTGGTGGACAAGATGCACTTATCAGTGCTATTCTATGAAGGGACTACAATTCCCATGTTTTTAGCGGCAGCAGCCATTTTGGGGTGTGGCAGGCCTATAAAGCCCAGCCACACCCAAGCACGTTGCTCACTATTTTGAAGACTTCGATGCAGCCAGACCTTTTGGGGGTTTTCTCTGGAGAAGAACAGAGTTCCTGAATGGCAGAGTGTCGTCTAACCAAAGAATCCTTGTTTCCATGGTGCATTAAAAAATGAGTAGGTCGTACTCGTAGCTGTAAGGCCTTGCTGAATCCAAGTTTAGAGGACGTCATTACTTCCAAAATGTAAAGTGCTCTTTTACACAGTAATTCAAAGCGTTTCAGTTCACGGATGTAAAGCGCTCTGGGCACAACAATTCAAAGCACTTCAGTTCACAGATGTAAAGCGCTCTTGGCATAGCAATTCAAGCGCTTCAGTCCTCAGGTTTAAAGCGCTCTTGGCACGACATTTAAAGCGTTTCAGTTCACAGGAGTAAAGCGCCCTTGGCACAACATTTAAAGTGCTTGAGTTCACAGGAGTAAAGCGCACTTGGCATGGTATTCAAAGCGCTTCAGGTCACAGAAGTAAAGCGCACTTGGCATGGTATTCAAAGTGCTTCAGTTCACAGGAGTAAGGCGCACTTGGCACGACATTCAAAGTGCTTCAGTTCACAGGAGTAAGGTGCACTTGGCACGACATTCAAAGTGCTTCAGTTCATTGGAAGTAAAGCACCCTTCGCACAGCAATCAAAACGCTTCAGTTCATATGAGTAAAGCGCCCTTGGTCCAATAATCAAGGCGCTTCAGTTTACCTGAGTAAAACTTTCAGGCCTTGGTGGCAAATGTGAAAACATCTCAAAGATAAGCAAATCATAGTTTCATTGTTTTTGGAAGCATAATATGAGAGAGACATATTTAAGTCTTTGATGATATGTGAGATACATATTTAAGTATTTGCAAATTTCTAGACGGAGACCAAACGTTTTATGTTTATGAATGCATAGTAGTTGCATAATTGATGTTCAGAGTATGTCCATGGTCCAAGCTCTTGCCTTCTCAAGGTTCGGAGGTCTCAGTTCGTTCTTGTTCCATGATTCAGAGAAGGACCACGCCCAGTTTTGTTTAATGCTCACGACATCTTGAAGTATCATGATTTTACTAATTGTTCTTGTTCCATGATTCAGAGAAGGGCCACGCCCAGTTTTGTTTGATGCTCACGACATCCTGAAGTATCATGATTTTACTAATTGTTCTTGTTCCATGATTCAGAGAAGGGCCACGCCCAGTTTTGTCTAATGCTCATGACATCCTGAAGTATCATGATTCTACCAACTCTTGCACCCACGGAGATGCCTTTGTTTATTCCATAAGGGTCTCAACTCTTGCATTCACGGAGACGCCTTTGTTTATTCCATAAGGGTCTCAACACTTGCTTCCACGGAGACGCCTTTCTCTATTCCATAAGGGTCTCAATTCTTGCACACACGGAGACGCCTTAGTCTATTTCATAAAGGTCTCAACACTTGCATTCACGGAGAAGCCTTTGTCTATTCTATAAGGGTCTCAACTCTTGCATTCACGGAGACGCCTTTGTTTATTCCATAAGGGTCTCAACACTTGCATCCACGGAGACGCCTTTGTCTATTCCATAAGGGTTTCAATTCTTGCACACACGGAGACGCCTTAGTCTATTCTATAACGGTCTCAACACTTGCATTCACGGAGACGCCTTTGTTTATTCCATAAGGGTCTCAACAGTTGTATCCACGGAGACACCTTTGTCTATTCCATAAGAGTCTCAACTCTTACACTCACAGAGACACCTTTGTTTATTCCATAAGGGTCTCAACTCTTCCACACACGGAGACGCCTTTGTCTATCCCATAAGGGTCTCAACTCTTGTGTTCATGGAGGCGCCTTTGTTTATTCCATAAGGGTCTCAACACTTGCACTCACGGAGACGCCTTTGTCTAAATGTATTTATGAATGTTAATGCTGTTATGAACAAGTATATACATACATGTTTAACCATTTTTCCTTTTCAGATCTCTCTCCCTGCTGTTCCCTACCCTAATTCCCTTACCCCAGACTGGCTTCACCATAACTCTGTGCTATAATAGCTTTCTGAGTTGGTGACGCCGGAAGGTGGGCCTGTTGTTCGGCGGCGTGCAGATCCCGAGGAAAGGATGCTGTGACAGTGACTTTGTTGGAGGGTGGGTCCCCTACTTCCTTAAGGGGGCAGGAACCTCTTTGGGGGAAGAGAGGGCATGGGGGGAGTGTGGGGATACCATGGTTGGGTAGCACTTGGGTCAAGGGTAGTTGATTGAGTGCAAGTTGAAACCTGGGTGGTTTAAGTAAATAAATGGTAGAATCTTCTGGGTTTCAAGTCTTGTTGGTGTTCGATAGTGGCATTTTTCCTGTTGGCAGGATGGCTCACCATGGAGGTAGTCAGGGTGGTGTCTTGTATTATCAATTGAGCAAATAATTGGCCCAAATGTAATGCTGCTAATAGTTGGTTAGCCACTCTTAATCCCAATGTGATAGTCTTGCAAGAAATCCATCTTAAATCTAATTCTCCTGACAGCTTAGTCTCCTGTTACCAAAATGGATTTCTCTGGCTCAGTTTGCTTCAGCTGTAACTTGCAGGGGGTGGCTATTCTTTTGAGACATACATTGAAGGTTGAGATTATTATTTCTTTTAAGGTCTCTGTGATTCAGATGGCTTTGGGTCACCACCCTGGTAGGAGTGGGCTGGTGTAATTTTGTAAACTACTATTATCCCTTTCCTGATCAAACACAGTTTCTGCAGCAATTGTTTTCCCTTGCTGTCCATTCTAACAGCCCTTTTATTATGGGGGAATTTTAATTCTCTGCATAATCCTGACTCAGATGCCTTACGGAAGAAGTTAAGGCAATTTAAACCCATGACAGCAGGCTTTATTGCTACATTCAATTAGACTTTAGCCTTATTGGTCCGTGGCGCTTTCAATTTCCATTACTTAGACAGTATACCTGTTTTACTGCAAGGCATATTGCGGCATCTAGATTACAATTTTTCTTAATTTCTAAATCTATGTCTGGTCTAGAGCCCAGAACTATTACAAATAATTTCTCCAACCATGCAGTGATCTCTCTGGATTTCAGATGGGACCAGGCTCCTCACTTAGGGAGAAGGTAGACTTTTGACAAACTTATGTTGTCTGATCTCGATTGAGTTGTAGCAATTCATCTGTTTATGATGCAGTTCTTTCAATTTATTTTGGATTCTGTCCCTCTTTTCTCTGTGTGGGAAGCTTTTAAGGCTGCATTTTAATTTAAGGGCAAGCAACAGTGCATTCTGAACTACTGGCAAAAAATACAAAGAATTTGCTTTTAGCCCTTCAGAAAAAGGTTGATCTTGCTTCTTTTTCCCTAGGATCAGCTATGACTCCAAATTTTGAGTCTAATTTGCAGCAGTTGGAAATGGCCATACAAAAACCTAAGGATTTATTTATGGGATAGGAAATGTTGAGGCAGAATATAAATCAACACTGTAATGAGAATGCGCACACTGGTAAATTGTTAGCCTGGCCAATCAAATCCAATACTGTAGTAATGCAAATTCTGTGAAATTTATAGAGAATCCAGCCTCTAATCAGCTTGTATGTGATCAACATTGCATTCAGAGGGTCTCTTTGAACCGCTACAGGGTGCTTTATCAATCAGCCAATTTTAGGGACTCAGTCAGATTTCTATTTTATTGCGTAAGATTACTATCTCACAATGTCAACGACTCAAGGGTCAGATCTCTTCTTGAGAATGTGAAGGCTGTTGGGAGTGATTGGTTACTGGCAGAGATTTATAAGGCCTTTTCTCCTATACTGCAGTGCATTTGGTTAAATTATTTAAGCAGTTTAAGCAGTCTTGAAAGGGGATCAAGTACTCATCTCATTTACTGAAGTAAATGTTATTAGTATCTTGAAGTAAGATAAATCAACTGTCTACCCCAGCTCATACCACCTGATTAGCATTTGTAATTCAGAATACAAGCTTTTCCTGAAAACCTTGATGACTAAGATCATGTTGGTGGCTGCAACGTAGATTCATCCAGATCAGAATGGGTTTCTGCCAAATAGATCCATTTCAGTCAACAATCATTACTTGTTACAGGCTATTTACTATTTCACTCAGAATAAACTTCAAGCTGCCATACTGATGTTTGATGCCTGTGATTTGGTTTGTTGGGAAGCACTGTCTCATATCTTGGGGGCTTTTTCATTTCCTTCACGGTTTTTATCTTTTCTTAAAAAAATGTATGCAAATGCTTCAGGTGCGAAAATAAACTTGATTGAAGCGGGCAAAATTAGGGCTACTTGGGGAACAAGAGAAGGGTGTCTGTTATCCCCAGTGCTGTTTGCCCCATTTATTGAACCCCTTGCTATTCAGGAGGATGAGAACATCTCTCCTCCACTCCCTGGTATCTCCAAATGAAAATTATATGCAGATAATTTGGTGGTGTATCTTAAGGGTGACAAATCTAATATCCACAATTTACTTGACAAGATTAAGGTATTCACCTTGTTTGGGGATATACAACAAATCTGGGAAAGCTAAAATTCTCATTTTTAATGCTTCTACAGTCAGTATCCTTCCAGGTTTAAGCCACAGATACACTCTAAACTTAATTATATGGCCATGGCATCCAACGTACCTTCCAAATGGATTATGCTTCCAATTTCAATCATCGTGAAAGTAGATTTAAGATGCCAGTTCTGCCTCTCTTTGTATTATTTTCAAATGTTTCTATTAAAATACAAAAGAAATGTTTTGAGGGGTTGACCTAATTTTTTGCAAGTTTATTTGGAATAACCAACAGCCCCGGCAGAGCTTACCTAAGCTACAACTAAATAAAGAGCATCAGGGCTTTGCTGTGCCCAACTTTGTGAGTCTACTATCGGGCGGCTCTATTAGATACTCTTTTGCATTTGTATGATATGCTATTGGCTCTGATTTTTGATAACTGTCTTATCTATGCTATATTGGCCGATATAAGGGCTTCTACACCAGAGTTTCTGAAAAAAAATTATCTCCCAAAAAAGAGTAAATATGAAGTAATCTAGGACTTACTTTAGTGCAAAAATACAATTTTTAAAGGATTGACCAAAAGAAGAAAGCATTCAACAGCCTCCAAGCAAGGGCACCACGAAACGCACAATTAGCGATGGCACATGAATAAAAAAAATGCACTTCAAATTGAAAACATGAAAGTAAATTATTACTTTTAAAGGGGGTAAGCATGCAAGTAGAGGAAAGCCCCCCACAAAGCAGCAGTGCCACACCCCGCCTGCCAAAGAGACCTTGGATAATATTGCAAGCACTTAATGTAGTTAGGAAAAAAGGCTGTTCAAAGAGTGGAACAAATAGGCTCCAGTTAGTACCAGGGTCTAGCATTAACAAATATGACTGACTACCCACCACCACTGCACTGCCCCTTGGGACATCGCATTCTGGATGAGCAATGTCTCACACCCACGACAGCATAGCCTCATTTCAGCAAACTGATTGATCGAGCCACTGCAGCCTCCCATTGGAAAACATGGGTGGGGTGCTTAAAATAACAATTTCAAAGCCACTTGGGAAACCAAGAACACACCTACACTTGGCGGGAGAACAGGTGTATAGGCGCTTTAAGTACCTTCCAGAGACTTTGGCTAACCACAATTACGACTCGGAAGCAGTACTGAATACGCACTTTGGTAATCAGCTTATCCCCGGTTCTAGACATTTATGCTGTGCCAAGCTTGCAAAATAGGAAGTACAAACGATAGAGGATTTCTACACTTGACTGAGGAAGCTAGCGAGCACATGCACAGACGAAGACCAACCCAAAGAGGTGAGAGTACAGATCATTCTGAGATGTCGGTCATCAGTGCTTAAGCGTCCAATACTGCACTAATCGAGTTTCCAAATGGAGGATATTCTCATTCTGGTGAGAATCCCCCAAGCTATTGAAAGGAACTTGCCCTAACAAAGGGCCCTCTGCACCCAACCATTCTCAGGGCAACAAGGATCAAAGAGGAAACAGTTGACACCATCCAAAAAAGTCCACCTCGCCCTCAAGCGGCGAAGAGGCAGTACCCCCACAAAGCAAAAGCCGAAACTGTGGTTTATACTTCCACACCACTGACACATGCCATTCCTAGAGCAAAGCTTGTTCTATTTGTGTTAAAGCCAATCATTTCCCCAAAGTGAGTCAAAGCAGTGAGACAGGATGAAGACCTCAAGTGTACTTATGCATTAACTCACCCTTGAGGCAGCTGATGCTTGAAGATCAACTAAACACAGCGAGAGCTGGGCGACCATAAAAAGCTTGGGGCTTAGACAAAAGATGATGATGAAGAAGCACTCATGATCTTGCATGCCAGGCAAAGTGGGAACTGAGAATGACGCCTGGCCCTCCCATTTGTCCTGTGATGATCACAGGCTCACTAGTACAAGAACCGTCATTGATACTGGGGCATCAGTCAATGTTATGGACCTCGAACAGTATCAGACCCTTAAGCTCAAGCGCACCCCGTGCATCTACAAAAACAAGAAGTTATGTGTATGGAGGGCGGCAACCACTCTCACTAACAGAAGTGACAGAGGTGACAGGAACAATAACATTGGTAAATAGGTCCGCTTCCATGCCACAAAGGAAGGTGAGAGAACACTTCAAGGATGCCACATGGCAAAGGACCTAGGACTGGTATTTTTCATGAGAAGAGCGTATGGCTGGCAAGCATGAAAATAGCCAGAGTTCTCACTATTCGAGGAACTTGGATGTCTGTAAGGCACAACAATCAAGATCCTCACTGACCAGACCATTCGACCAACAGCCCTCCTGTTATGTTTCACATGCAAGTAGTTGTATTGATGCGGCCATAGTGATGCTGGTGGAATGTATGTATATCACACCAGAATACAGAATGTTACTGGAGGGCAGTTGGAGTTGCCATCATCTGTTGCAGATATGTTGGCCTGTATTTGAAGGGGTTTGGTAGGAATGGAGTGTTGCATGGATAGATGAGAAAATCACTTGTGATGCTGTAGGTGACAAAGAATGGAAGAATGTTTGTTTACAAGACAAAGTTCTTGGTAGCATCAAAATATATATTGTGGATGGATGGCCCAGAAAACAACTTTAAAACATGATGTAATTCATTTTTGGGTAATACGCAATTAACTTTCTGTGATAAAAGACAATGTGATAAGGTGTGAAAAAATGATATCACCAAAGAGTTTGAGAGAAACACTGGTGAAACTGTGTCATGAAGGATATCTAGGCATAAACAAAAGCCACAGGGAAATTAAAGAAATGTATTGGTGGCCAGGTCAAGATATGGAGGTGGAAAGAATTGTCAGACAACATAGTCTGTGCATGAATGCAGACAAATCTCAAGTGTTGTTGAAATCCCCATTGCCTCAGTTTCTCTGACCTAGAATGGCATGGGAAACTATTGGGTTGGATTTTATGGGGCCTATAGTTGAAAAGAATGAAAGTTGGTATGTTCTAGTGGCTATAGGTTATTTTTCGAAGACTCCTGAAATTCAATTTGTGAATAAGGCAATTACTGAAAATATGATTTTGTTCATGGATGAGTTGTTACAGAGGGAAGGTGTGCCTAAGAGGGTGATAATAGGCAATGGGGCAAATTTTAAGAGTATGGCAATGGAGAATATTTTGAAGCGGAATGGCATTGAACATATAAAAACTGTAAACTTTGCACTTGTATAGCGCACTACTCACCCGTCAGGGTCTCAAGGTGCTGTACGCATACCGCTTTGGAACCCCTCCTGACTTTTCCCCATGAGGTGCTCACTCCTGGGCACCCCCAGGGTGAAGCCAGGTATCCAAGCGTTGTTGGGGCCGTTGTGGAGATTAAGCAAGCTATTGCCCAGAGTGGGACCCATTAATTAGATTAGGCACCGAGGTGAGAATTATCTGGTCCAAGGGAACTGAGCCTAAGACCTGGCGAGGTGGGACTTGAACCCTGGTCCTGAACCAGATCTCTGCTTCAGGGTCTGCCGCTCTAACCATTGTGCCACACTTCTCCTTCAATCTATCATCCTAATGGTAACAGAGAGATAGGAAGGTTTAATCGGGTGGTAAAAGTTGCCTTACAGTTAGGCAAGAGTAAAAATCTTGGCTGGAAAGTGGGGATTACGAAAATAGTATGGCTGTACCATACTTCACCAACAGTTACTGATATAATCCCTTTACTATTATGGAGTGAGAGTTCCTTTAACTAAGTATAATCAAGGATGGTTACTCAATTCAAGGCTTAAACAGTGGTCTACCATGAAGGTTATGAGGAATATTCAAGAAGCTCAAGAGAAATTTAAGAAGTATAAGGATAGGACGTGTGGAGCAAAAGAATCTTGTCTGAAGAAGGGAGTTGTGGTATGTGTTAAATTACCATATAAGGTCAAGAAATGAGGAAATAAATTCTCTGGTCCTTTGGAGGTCTTAGAAATGTTCACCAATAGACTGACTAGACTGAGTGATAGACATGTGTGGCATGTGAGTTGTTTTGTGAAATAGATGGGAAGTATTGAAGATGAGGATGTGAATGAAAAGAAGGACTATAAGTGGCTGGAGACACATAGCTAAGGATGGTGAGGGTTCTTATGAAGTTAGTCAGGAGAATGTTGTGAGTGGAAGTGGTGTTCACTAGTTTGAGGAAACTCAAACCCACACTCACTGAGAGACTTCATCCAATAGCTGATACGGTAGAGAAATGAAATGCCTAATATACTTGAAAGACGATGTGACTTAGTTTCACATAAGAAACAGTATTATGTGGTTATGTATAATGTATTAGTTATTCTAAAAGTATAGTTTGTATTTTCTACAGTATAACCTGTTTTTCTCCACAAACAGTTGTTTTCCTTTTCACCACTCCTTTATGCTATTCTTAATTTTTATAGAGATTTGTGTTTAGGATGTAAAGCTTATATTTACATAAGATATTTTATGGAAAATGTTTTTTTTTCTTAAGAGGAAGATGTGTTATGTTTCACATGCAAATAGTTGTATTGATGGGGGCCATAGTGTTGCTGGTAGAATGTATCTATTTCACACCAGAATCTTGGAATAGAACGTTGCTAGCTGGCAGGTGGAGTTGCCGTCAGCTGTTGCAGACATGTTGGCCCGTACTTGAAGGCGTATATCAATAAAGAACAAATTGATTTCAACCTGGTCAGAGTCTTCACAACACCTCTGACAGTGCAGTGTACCATTCCATCTCCAACATCTGATGAAAGAAGAGCTTAACAGACTAAAACAGGTTGGGGTAACTGAAACAGTTTTGTGGTTGAGCCATTTTAATGATGTCTGTGGGCACGTTATTTTAGCAAGTAGACCTGCGGCCTGTGCCCATTAGCCTAGTAATGTTTCATTTTATTTAATTGTTTTAGAAACTATCACATATGTGGTGATGTTTTATTTTCCTTTATCTTGCTGTCCTTTTGCTTAGGAAAGCGTTTACATTTCTTAGAATGCCATTCTTTTACTCTGTGCTTTCTTCAAGGCTGCAACGAGATAGGATTGCCAGCACTAGTGGTACACCGTGTCTAACCTTTCAGAGAAACATACGTATTTTTACACTGAGACACTTTTCTCAGAACACTAGCTGTTTTTTTATAAAAACATCCCTCGGTTTTGCTGCACGCTAGAGGGAGGTTCCAGCCAGATGACCATGACTACAGGCTGTCTGACTTTGTTTCAGCTTCTTGCTGAGTCTGCCGGTTTCCTGGCCTACATGGGTATGACGTCTCCATAAATGACAAGTTCCTTCACTACTGTCATACCTGGGTATAGGGGATGATGTCTTCCCGGGGATCCTGAAGGTGGATTAGGGCTTATCCTGCTATGCTCTAACATAGATCATTAATAGCATAGGTAGAAATCACACGTCTTGCATAGTTGACAGTATGGTGGGACTTTTCTTGTGTTTGACGTCTCTTGTCACCATTCTGCTTCTAATATGTTTTATCATCCTAATTATTGCATTTCATGTTATTTTATCTAGGATGCAATTGATTCAATAAATCTTATTGAACCATTCCCTGCTTCTGTTTGTCTTTGCATATGTGAGACAAATGTAACTGAGAGAAAAGGATGAGATCTGATCCACCACGATTTCCCTGAGAAGTCACAATGTCCACCCGGTTGCCACATATCACCCCTGCTCTTGGACATAGGTGAGGCTCTGCTGACTGGCTGGAAACGTATTAGGCTGACTCAGTTCCCCACAATTCAGGTGAGGCTGCTCCCCAAATCCAGCAGCTTTATTGGTACAATCAGAGCCATTGCAACAGTATCAGGACCTACCACACAGGTGTCACCTATGGTTGTTGACTTCAAACTAAAGCAACAAGGGACTATCTAGTTATGTATTAACATGACACTCCCCGACAAAGTCATACTCTGAGAGAGACTACTGACTCCTACAATGGATGAAATAATTGCAGATTGGAATGGGGCACCGTAGTTATCTAAGCTAGGCTTAGCACCGGATACCACTAGCTGATGCTGGATCCAGCTACCCAATACATTAGTATGTTCTACACACACCTGGAGCTGGGGAGGTACTGAAGCCTTACCTCTGGGATATTGTTGGCCATTGAGATATTGCAAATGCAATTAGACTCTAATTATTAGAGAGGCACTTGGAGGTTGTATTGAATATTATTAACAACAACAAGCAAGTCGTTGAGCTCACTCATCAAGATCATCAAGTAGTAGCCAAAACCAAGGTGTCTGTGAGACAAACAGTGGTTCCCATGTATGGGCAGTGCTGGTAAAGAGCTGGTGCAGATGTGCAACGTATGCCATATAACTGGAGAAGCAGCATGCCCTGCCACGTGCATGATAGATGATTCATGAAACAAATTCATGGACTAAAATCAGTATGGATTTTAGCAGCTTCCCAGATAGCCAAACAACCATGGCCATGATAGATGGGCAATCAAACTACCCTGTTGTCAAACTAGATTCTTTCGCAGCATTCCACAAGGCATGATCCCTATTGGAAAAGTGCTTTGCAACAAGTGGTCCTTTGTCAGAAGTGAAGACTGACAACATACCTGTATTCATGAGACAAAATTTAAAGTGTACCTTGATTCTCTAGGGTTCAGCACAGAAAGGTGACACCACTGTGGCCACAGTTTAAGGAGGAGGTGGAGCGTTTTGAAAAGACTGTGAACAAGGCTCTCAGGACCAGCGTGATCATGGAGAACCTTTTGAGTGATGTTTACACCACTTCCTGTGGGGATACAGATACATACCCGACAGCAATGCCCACCAATTGCACGGATGTCCAAGTAACAAACTGGAGACAGCCTCCCAATGGGGACTACCTAGCAGCCAGCTGTGGTATTCATATACCGGCAAGGTTGTGTTACCAATAATTACAGTTTTAATAAGTTTTCACCTTTCCTAATGTTCCTTCCTCTGCCCCTTTATTTCACCTCCTTTATTCCCCTCACTCATTTTTATGGACAATGGTATGTGATTGAGAACGTTGGTTATGCAAGCATGTGAGTGATGGTTTACAGGACACTGCAGTGCCGAACTTTGCTTTCACATGACGTGAATAAAGCTGGGTGTTTCACTTCATGATTTCTTGTCGTTAATACAGGATACCTGCTTCCTGTTGCCACCAATGTCTGCGAGGTTAAGACGCAGCAGAGAGAGACTGAGCCTCGCATGGAAGAGTCAGTGAGACACATCTGTACAACCTCTAATCACCTTTCGGAACATTATAGCACCCACCCTTTCCTGTGGGTGTTCCTGAGGTTTGCAACACTTTCTAAGGTACTCAACTCCTTATTTCTGCCGTCAGCTCCTGTTTTGGCTCACCTTCCACCCTCCCAGATACCGCCCTTATCTAGAGAAGTTAGTTAACCTCTTGTGTACCACGCTCTTAATATCCTAGTTTATGCCTTATGTGGGAAGAATTGAATACGTTATTGTCCGAGGAGATATTGGAATTTTTATTTGATGAACATGTCTTATCTGCTTGGCTAACAAGTTTGTTACTCATCCTACCACAGTGTTCCTGTGGAATCTCATTGCATATAAATTGGCTCTAATATGTTTAAACAATTTGAATAACGATATACTTGAGTTCACCTACTTTTGGAACTTGATTGATTCACAATTATAAAGTTTGATCCTCAAAGGATTTTTTTTTTTTTTTAAACAAAATAAAGAGGAACCACCACTTGAGTGGAAAAAATTAAAAGAAGAATTTCTCACATATATTACAGCTATAGACACCAACAGAATGCCAGTGTAAAGAAAGAAATGCATGTTGTTGCATCTTCTGGGTTCTGAGGGTCAAGAAGTATTAAGGTCATTACCCAAGTATGAAACAACTGCTGGACAGGTTGACCTTGAAGAGTAGAGGAAGCATTGCTGAAACTGGAAAACTATTTCAAGCCCATGATAAGCAAAACACTGGAGAGATATCACTTTTATACCCATCGTCAAAAAGAAAACAAAGGTTTTTATGAATATTTGACTGCTTTGAGAAGCCTTTCTTGCGATTCTGGTGTTGCTACTGATGAAATGATTAGAGACCGACTATCAATTAACACAAGTTGGGGGGTGTTGGAACTGGTCCTTTTACAGGGTCATTCCCCAGACTTTTTGCTTTTTGTCTCCTTATTTTACTGACCTTTGTTGGCTGACGTTTTGACTCAGAGCACTTTTTCACTGCTAACCAGTGCTAAAGTGCATGTGCTCTCCCTTACAAACTTGGCATGATTGGCTTATACCTAATTGGCATATTTAATTTACCTATAAGTCCCTTGTAAAGTGGTATCCCTATACCATGGGCCTGTAAATTAAATGCTACTAGTGGGCCTGCAGCGCTGCTAGCACCACCCACTGTGGTAGCCTGTCAAACCTATCTCAGGCCTGCTGGTGCAGGGCCTGTGTGCGCAGTTTTCTGCCACAGGGACCTGGCATCTAAATTAATTTGCCAGGCCCAGAACTCCCCTTTTACTACATGTAAGTCACCCCTAAGGGACGCCCTATCTAGCCCTTTGGGCAGGGTGCCATGTATGTAGAAGGCAGGACATGTGACATGTTGTGTGGCTTGTCCTGGTAGTGACAAATAGCCTAACTTGGTGTCTCACTGCTGTGAGTGCTGCCTTCTGATAGGATTGCATTGGAAATGCCCTGCCTTATGTGTAAGGGGTATTGTCTGATTTATGAGGGGTAGTGTAGGCATGTTTGGTATGGTTGTGATAGTGGTGAGAAATGCTGCTTACTGGTGTAGGTGTATTTTTTATTACTATCACAGAAATGCTACTTCTAGAAAGTGCACATTTATCTGTACTTATGACTTTGGTGTTTCGCAGCTTGCCTCCAATCCACGTCTGGGCGGACCAACAGATGGGGCTTTGTGCATACGTTTCAGACAGCCTGAACACAGGGAGGGTGGAGGTGTCACAGAGGTGCATCTACATATTGTAAAGCCTTCCTGGGCTGAGAGAAGGGAGAGGCAGGGCACACCTGCATTTGTAAAGGCTGTGCCCTGGCCTCACACAATTGGGTCGTTTACCCCCCACTGATGGTTGGATCCTGTGCTGGAGGAGAGAAAGGGCACTCCCAGAACCAGTTGTAACAGGTTGGAACCACCTCCCCTCCCCATTTTAAAACACACTTTAAACCTAGTATAAGTACAGGGCAATTTTCCCTACAATTTAAACATCATTGGACATTCTTGGAACTCCAGGAACTTTACCTGGAGCTGGACGCAGGACGCTGTAGAGAGGACTCACCAGGACTGCTGCTTCTGTGCTGACCTGTGACCTGCCTGGTCACAAGGAAGAACTGCCACAGCTTGCACCCCCTTGTTTTGCTGACCTGCTGCTGGGTTCACCAGCCCTGTGCCCCTTTCTTTATTTGTTGTCTCCAGAGGCAGGGTGCTGTGGCCCCTGACCTCTGTAACTCACCCCAGCACAAGGAGTGCTGATTTGCCTCTCTATTCGCTTTTTGGGGAACGCTCCTGTGTGACTTTTCTGGCGCTCCCTGGCTGCCAGAAGTCACTGCCGCAGCCCGGGGTCACCATGGGGCCCCTCGCGCTTTTTGGAAACGCTCTACGTGCCCAACATTCACCGCCGGGGCCGAAGTACGAGGCTTTGCCCTTTGAAAAATGCTTTTTAAGTTGCTCCGACATCACCGCCGCAAGCCCGGGCTCGCTTTCAACTTGAAATCCTAGCGCGTTGGAGACGCGCTACTGTAGGTGCCCCTGGAACACGGGAAGTCGTCGACCGGAGCTGCCAGGCCTTGTAAAGTCCCCCTGGGTTGAAGCGCACTGAAGGAGGCGCCCACGGGGGACAAGGCGGCCCTCAAAGTACTGCCGCATCAACATAAGGAGGCACCAGGCTCAGGAGAGCTCACGGTGCGCCTGTTTCCATTCTACCCTTCGGAAGGGCCAGCAGGGGGAACGGAAGCCTCATCAGAGGCTCCCCTGCATTGAGAGGCCCTCTGCCGGATCCCTGAGACTGCGGGCGGGGCAGAAGTCTCACCAGAAGGCCCACGCGCCATGAGTCTTGATCGGGGTGCCCTACCCCCGGGGCTTTGGCACACTGGGAAGAGAGGCCTCACCATAGGTTCCTTCCTGTCGGCCCCCTTGTTTTCCTTGTTGGTCTTGCCTGCCTCCCCCGCCCCTTTGTGCAGAGAGTGAGAATGCCGAGGGAGGCCCCCACTGAGATTGGGGGCCCCAGGAGGGGCCGGATTATTGCAATAGAAAGGGTGCCGTCCACCACTCTCCCCTCACAGAGACCTTGTGGCCCCCCTTTTCGCGCATAGGAGCTCCGGGGGCCCCTATGCACATCTAGGCACTAGGAGTGCCTCTTCTTCATATCCACCAGGTACTGTGGGATACATATTTTTGCTCTAGAGGCCTAGTATGAACCTTGGGGGGTTTATCTGGTTTTACCTACTTTTCCTGCCAGTACATATATGTGCTAATGTTCCTTTTATGGGCATGATTTGCTGATATGCATTTATGTGACTTGTGAGATGTTTTCTAATGTTCCTTTTATGGGTATTTAGGAGTTATTCCTGACAAGTGCATAGAATTCTTACTGTAGTTCCTGACTACTGCTTATGTTGCAGAATCCTGAGTACTTACGTGTTCTAATGTGACAACTGCGTATTCTTGCAGAGTACTAGAAACTGGTGTAACATTCTGACAACTGCTAAGGTAGCAGGGTATTACTAACGTGTAATGTTGATCTAATTATGTTTTGTGTAATACAGTTTATTTTTACATAGCTCAGTGTTGTGTTTACTTTGTGGTGTACATTTTGCGTCACGTGTGTTGTGTGTGTTGTGCAAACGCTTTACACATTGCCTCCGGTTAGGCCTGACTGCTCATGCCAAGCTACCAAGGGGGTAAGCAGGGGTTATCTTGGGCGTGTAAGTCCCTTGCCCTGTCTAGAGTGGATGGGTTCTGCCTGGCTTAGGTGCATACCCTAACCAACCAGAAACCCCATTTCTAACAGGGGGCGTGGCCGGCAAGATGGTTGATCGGAAGCACTAGAGGAGTGCTCTCTGCTCCGGCTTCTTAAACCTTTATCATCCTGCCTCCCCAGGCCCCGTGGACCCTACGGAGAAAATTGCTGCGATCAAGCCAAAAGGAAGCGCTCGTGGAGTGCGCCTGACCCTAGGATGGCGCCCACGATCGCAGAGTTGGACTGGGCTGACAACTGCTGAGTGCTGCGCCCGTTTGGTGGAGCACAAGAGAGTATGGCCCCGGCGAGAGATCATCTGCAGTGAGGAGTTCGACGCAGCTTTTACACCGCGTCCCCTTCACCCCCTTCGCAGAGGGAGGAGTGCTGGCGGTGGGCACCCGGGCAAGAGACAGTAGGTTTGTGGTTTAGCGGAGGCAGGAGGGCCCCCTGGTGGGAGACTAGCCCTGTGGAGGATAGTGTGACAAGGGGGGTGGGGCACACCTGCCCTGTTGATTGTCTTCTGAGGTGGGCACCTTTACTGCAGGATTCTGGTGACTGTGGAGTCGCACCTGAATTGCGGGGGCAGCTTAGGCCCATCACTGAACTGGTGATACGGGCGCGGTCTCCCATCTGCAGCCCCCTGGCTGGATAAACCTTTGTTGATCAGTCCCTTGGGTGCGGGCCGGACGGCTGAGAGGACAGCATACTGTGGCACGAAGAACACCAGCGCTGGTACAGCCTATGCTGGACCCTGACCTGGAGTGGTTCGGAGAGAGCTAGCCCCTTGGTGCCCGTGATGCAGTGAGTTGTGAGAGTGCGGAGATCGAGCCATTGAGCTGCTGCCGGCATTGGGCCCTCCAGTACCCGGTAAATTCAGTGTTGGCTGGCGCTTCGCACGGTGTACAACATGGGCAAAGACAGATCAAGCAAAGGAGTGCAGCAAACCCGGATGGACCAATACACAGCCCAGAACGCAGGAGGGAGTCTGCAAAAAGATTCCTCTGGTCCCACGGAAAAGGGAGCTGAACCCACTGGGGCACAAATCCTGGCTGCCTTTGAGGCATCTGGTCAAGCGGTGCAAACAGTAATTGCGGCCATGGCGGTCAATGTCAATCTACTGAGAGCTGACTTGAGGGTAGTGGCAGAACGCTCAGTGGCCACTGAGCAACAGGTGACATGTATGCAGTCTGATGTAGATACACTGAAGGCCTCAGTGGCCACCCTTGAAGTTAAAACGCACAAACTGGAGGCAAAGGTCGAGGATGCGGAGGGTAGGGCGACAAGATGTAACCTTCGAATAGTGGGCTTCCCCAAAGGCGTGGAGGGGCGAACGTGGAGGCGTTTTTACAGGACTGGATTTAAAAAATGCTACCTGCCGCCCCCTTATCATCTGTGTTCGTGGTAGACCGTGCACATAGGACCTTAGCCCCACCTCTGCCATCGGGAGCCCCTCCAAGTACGATTATAGCCAAGATTCTCAACTATAGGGACCGAGCCGTTATCTTACAAGAGGTACGCAAACATGGAGACCCTCCCTACGAGAATCACACCATTCACTTTTTTCCCAGACTACACTAGAGCGGTGCAGCTCCAAAGACAATCAGATAGCGGTATTAAGCGAAAATGTAAAAAACTGGGTTATAGCTATATGCTGCCACATCCGGCTAAATTGAAGGTTCTCCATGCGGGCCGCTCCCATTTCTTCTAGTCGCCTGAAGCAGTTTGAGACTGATTGGAACGGAGTGATGGGGCAGGAACCCTGGAATCCCCACACGGGTAAAGATGTAGGAGAAATCGGGGGGAGGTGCAGGCCACTGCACGCAGAAACAACAGATGCTGTTCCACCGACTGTGGAGACAGATTGATAGTACACCCGGATCGCTCCCTGAGTCTTGACCGAAGAAGGCAGGAGCGCAAGGAGGCTAGGCTGCTAGTACAATCTGTCACATCGGAGTCACCCTCGCGATCCAGTTCACCGTGTGGCACAGATAGACTATCTCCAGAAACAGATAATGCTGACACCTGAGGGATTTTGTGGAAGCTCAGAACTGAACAGTGAGAGTTAGACTTGTCTCATGCATGGAATTCATGTAATTCCCTCTTTTTGTTCTCCTTCTTCATTCTTGCCCCCTCTCCTCTATATCCTGCTGCCTTTTGGTGCTGGGGCAGCGGGGGTCTTGAATGGCAACTAGACACAGGGCTGAGACAGTGTGGTGTATTTGCTAAACCTTCCCTGTTATTGTTCACTGTTAACCCTGTTTTTCTATCTACTCTTTCTGGAGTGAATAATTCAGCTCTTTGGGTACAGTGTGTGTGTGGTTCAGATGGTCTGCGTGAGGCGGGAATGTCGGTGCAGACCAGAACCTGGCTATCGAGCAGGGACTCCGATTACTTTCCCTTTCTTCTGGACACTAGAGGAGATAGCGGGGTACGGACACGGTTTGGGCAGACACTAGTTGCGGGAGGTGTTTACCTGGGGTGGGATGGGGAAATTGTATGGGGTTTCTAATTGGAGTTGGAGTTCTGTTTTTGACACTGTGAATACTGTATGCACTATAATGAAGAAGAGACATGGAGCTACACTTTTGCAAGTACACCAAGCCATTGGGCTGCGATGGGGGGGGGCTGCAGTTGTGGGGGGGGTCGAGTACTGACGAGATGCGTGTGTGTTGGCACTAATCATGCCAGGTACCCTAACGCGTATAGTTACATGCAATGTGAGAGGGCTGAACTCCTTTGAGAAGTTCTACAGAGTACATACATATCTTAGGCAGCTTCGTGTGCATATTGCTCTACTACAGGAGATGCACTTGTTGGAGAATGAAGCGCAAAAATGATAGAAAAAGTGGCTGCCCAGCTTTATTCGGTGACATATTCATCCTGCGCCAGGGGGTTGTCTATTTGGGTTGCCCCTGGGACTCCCTTCCAACCAAAAAGTCTAGCGGCGGATGTGCAAGACTGATACATATTTTGATATGGAGTATTGTATGGCCGAGAGCTCTGCATTTTAAATATTTACACCACTAACTCAGATGATGCAGAGTTCTATCAACGGCTCCAACAAGCATTAATACCTTACACATGGATGCCCATCACGTGGATGGGTGATTTTAATTGTGTCTTAGACGGCACTCTGGACAGAGACCCACCGAAATTGGGCACTAAGACGCATATGACTGCCAAGCTCAGAGACATTATGAGTAACCTACACTTCGTAGATGTGTGGAGAGAAATGCACCCCACATCCAAAACATTTTCAAGTTACACACCTACGCTTGGGGTATATAGCAGACTAGATAGATTTCTCCTTGCTAATGATGGCACAATTGATATCCGCTGGGTTGTCTACCAGGTCGAATTCCTATCGGACCATGCCCCCCCGCTATTGGAATGTGAGACACACACACACAAACCAGCAATCCCCCTATGATGATTGCGACCTGAAATACTTGGAGACCCTGAATATAAAAGGGACATTCAAGATGTGCTGAATGGATATTTTAGTGTAAATTGGGGCACTGCCAGGACCCGTGGCATAGAATGGGAGCCCTAAAGGTAGTTATCAGAGGCAAAAGCCTTAGTAAATCATAAGGTATAAGGAATAGGCTGGACCAAGAGCTTACGCAGCAGTAAGATGCCCTATCGGCCCTGCAGCGTCAAGTAGACAACAGCGATGCATCAGAGTTTAACTTCCTCGTGGTGCGTGATAGAATAGAAGACCTTGGGGGGCAGCTCGATAATTATTTCCGCCGGGACTTTAGACAGCGGCTGTATCGCGAGGAGGACCATTCGGGCGTATGTTAGCTTGGCTACTCCGGCGTGAATGCCCCATCCCCATCATCCTTGCTCTTCGCAGATCTTCTGGGGAAAAGATTTTAGGACAGTTGCAAGTGAACTTCCATCTGCAAGAGCACTTAAGGAATATATGTACCTCACCGAAGAGCGTAGGTAATTCTCAAATGCATGAGTACCTAGATAGACTCCTGCTACCCCACCTTACCGACGCTCAAGTTGAGGAGTTGGAGGGGGAGGTGTAGTTGGAGGAGCTACAGGAGGCACTGGGGGGGTATGGTGTCTGGGAAAGCGCCTGGCCACGATGGGATACCAGTTGAATTCTACCAAACATATTCTACAGTTGTTCTTCCCCGTTTGTTGGAAACACTTCATGAGTCATGTAGTGAAGGCTTTTTATCAACACACATGAGGGAAGCATTGATAGTTATGTTACCGAAACCAGGGAAAGATGTAGAAGATCAGGGCTCTATAGACCGATGTCCATGCTAAACGTTGATGTTAAATTGCTAGCTAAGGTACTGGCAACTCGAATAAGTCGAGTCGTGACACATTTAGTGCAGGGAGATCAATACGGATTCATTCGGGGGAGGGGAACCCACATGAACTTACGACGCCTATCGCATATAATGTACAAGACTTGTGACTCTGCACTTTACACATCACTGGTGGCCTTAGATATAGAGAAGGCATTTAGGGCTAGATGTAGCAATATCCGAATTTGCGACTCTCAAATTGCGAGTTTGAGTGACTCGCAATTTGAGAGTCGCAAATTCGGATGCTAGATGGTGTCCCTGACACCATCTGCGAATCGGAAGGGGGTTGCAAAGACCCACCTCATTAATATTAATGAGGTGGGTCGTAATTTGCGACCCCCTTTCGATTCGCAGCACTCACAGGGATGGTGGCCTTCTGGAGACAGCAGACCACCATGGGTCGTAATTTGCGACCCCCTTTCGATTCGCAGCACTCACAGGGATGGTGGCCTTCTGGAGACAGCAGACCACCATGTCTGTGACTGCTTTTTTAATAAAGCAGTTTTTCTGTTTGTATTGCCGCCCGTTTTCCTTAAAGGAAAACGAGTTGCAACACAAATGAAAAAATTAAAAGTTTGTATTTCATTTTTTCAGAGCAGGCAGTGGTCCATGGGACCACTGCCTGCTTTGAAAAAATATTTGCATGGCCATTCACAAAGGGGAAGAGATCCCATGGGGACCCCTTCTCTTTTGCGAATGGGTTAGCACCCATGTGAAATGGGTGCTAACTGTGAATTGCTTTGCAAGCGTGTTCACGGTCACAAAGCAATTCTACATCGCAATGCGAATCGCAAATAGGAAGGGGAACACCCCTTCCTATTTTCGAGTCGCATTCCCATTTTGCGAGTCGGTAACCTGGTTACCAACTCGCAAAATGGGAATGAGCATCGCGATGTGCGTTTTGCATGGCGCAAACAGCGAAATTCGCTGTTTGCACCATGCAAAACGCTTGCTACATCTGGCCCTTGATTCTTTATCCTGGGAATACCTATGGGCGGTGCTGCACAGGATGGGCATAGGTCCGACTTCCTATCATGGGTGCGTCTGTTGTATGCAGAGCCTCGGGCGCCGGTGCGTACGGGGCGATAGTGTCAGACTCCTTTACTATTGAACAGAGCACGCGGCAGGGATGCCCCCTGTCACCACTGCTGTTCGCCAAGAAGCCCCTGGCCATACACCTACGGACGGGCCTGGATAGGTGGGGCATCCGAGTAGGGACAAAAATACACATTATATCATTGTATGCAGATAATGCTCTAGTGTACGTTACAGACTCGGAACAATCCGTCCCTCTCTTGTTAAGTATGATGGATGTTTTTGGTCCAGTATCGGGCCTCCTGGTTAACCGTCAGAAGACGGTGTTATTCCCAATGGCGGGTCTGTCAATGGTGGCGGCATCAGAATTACCACATTTGGATCTGGCTTGGGAAAATGAGTCCTTTCAGTATTTGGGCATACAGGTAGCGCATTCCCCACAACTACAATACAACTTGAACATGGGGAGAGTGAAGGAAGGCCTCTGTGCCTCTATCCAGTTTTGGACCTCCCTCCCGCTATTAGTTATGGGTAGAATCACACTTAGTAAAATGATCTTGCTCCCATGGTGCTTGTATGTCATGCAAAATTCACTCTTTGAACTACCCCTGTTGCTGTTTCGACAGCTACTACTATCTCTAGTTTGGGCAGGTAAGAGATGCAGAGTCCGCATGGAGGTGTTAAAGCTGGAAAAAAGGACATTTGTGTTCAGCATTCCGTCCATCACTTTTTCTTTTTGCATTTGGTATTGAAGCTGGACCTAGTCGATGGGGGTCTGGGGCTGCCAGACCTATATTTATATTACTTAGCTGGGTTGTTACAATATGCAGCCCGGTGGTGTGACGATGCCTCCCAACTGGGAAAAAGAATTGTTAGATGGCTCTATACGTGTGTCATGTCTACCGTACCTTCTAATGGGTGGCTCTAGGCTTCCGCGGGATGCCCCCTACCTGGTGGAGCAGGTGTTGTGGGTCTGGGAGCAGGCAGTTGTGCAGGTTCTGCGCAGAGAGCCATACGCGCGTGCCTGCTTCCGCTATGGTGGGCCCTTTGCCAAAGCTACTGACATGTTGGACTTTGTGCAATGACGTGCAGGGGGTTGTAATAATGCAGAGGATTTATATCAAAATGGACCGTTTATTACAAGGGAGGAAGCTGAATCCCTTTTTGGAATCAATCAGAGACAATTCCTGCAATATGCAAGCATATCGCAGACAGCCCGGGAGATTTGGACGTCCTTTCCCGAGGAAACTGCTGAATCCCATCTCCTAGTGACACTTATTGACCCTGGCGGTGACCGCGGTCTCCTCTCTCGAACATATAAGGCTCTAAAAGGAGATAGGTTGATAGATATACAGGGGACTAGGGACAGCTGGGATGCAAGCCTGGGAACACCACTTACGGATGGGGAATGCAATAGGACTTTTTCCCTGATACGGGATGCGACTAGCAACGCTAAATTTAAGTTGACACACCTTTATTATTTGCATAGAGCATACCTGATGCCTCAACGCTTGCATAAAATATTCCCATCAAGACCTGACAGCTGTGCTCACTGTGGTGAGCCTTCAGCTTTGTTTGAGCACATAACGTGGGTCTGTAGCTCTATCCAACCCTTTTGTCGTCGGGTGGTGAAGACACTGAGGGAAGTGACGGCTGTTAGAGTGAAGGTCACAATGAGGCATTGCCATCTGGGTCTACTCCCCATTTCCAAAAAAGGACGCAAAATGGCAGATAGATTTGTGCAGTTGGGGCTTATTTTGGCGAAGAGACGCATTGTGATCCGGTGGGCCAGCCCGATCACCCCACTGCATATTACTTGGCTATGTGATTTTGTTGACTGGGCGACTGCGGAGTGCCGCTCCTGTGGGGTTCGTGTGGATGAACACGCTAAGCGTGATTTCGAGATCTGGCTGAGTATGATTGATGGGCTTCCCAGAGAGCATATGAGCAATGGGGCGGACTCCTTAACAGATGCTTCCACTAGTTGAGTTCTGACCCTGGTTAGGCCGCTCGGGCAATGGGTATGTGAGCTATGGGTGCATGGTAGTGAGTTTTCGAGGGGAGGGGTCCTCCCGCCCCTCCCTCTTTGTTTCTGTGTCCCCGTGAGATGTCACTCCCCACTCTCACCTATAGTGTAGTCCCTGCTCATCTGCAGGCTGGTGTCCTGCTGCCCACCCCCGGGCGCCTTTCCCATATGTACCCGATGGCTTGGATGATTGGATGATAACCGTTGCTTTCTCTTCAGGTTTGTCTCTGATAAAGATTTAGGGGGTCATTCCAACCCTGGCGGTCATCGACCGCCAGGGTGGATGACCACGGAAGCACCGCCAACAGGCTGGCGGTGCTTCCCTGCCCATTTTGACCGTGGCGGTAAAGCCGTGGTCAGAAAAGGGGATCCGGCGGTTTCCTGCCGGATTTCCCCTGTCTGGGCTGAATCTCCATGGCGGCGCTGCAAGCAGTGCCGCCATGGAGATTCCGACCCCCTTCCCGCCACCCTGTTTCTGGCGTTTTTTACCGCCAGGAACAGGATGGCGGGAACGGGTGTCGTGGGGCCCCTGGGGGCCCCTGCACTGCCCATGCCACTGGCATGGGCAGTGCAGGGGCCCCCTAACAGGGCCCCAGCATGATTTTCACTGTCTACATAGGAGACAGTGAAAATCGCGACGGGTGCAACTCCACCCGTCGCACCCCTGCAACACCGCCGGCTCCATTCGGAGCCGGCTTCTATGTTGCAGGGCCTTTCCCGCTGGGCCGGCAGGCGCTCCTTTGGCGGGCGCCCGCCGGCCCAGCGGGCAAGCCAGAATGGCCTCCGCGGTCTTTTGACCGCGGAGCGGCCAAATGGCGGTGACCGCATGGCGGCCGGCTACCGCCGCCCGCCGCGGTCAGAATGACCGCCTTAATGTATAATGCACTGCAATATTTGTAGATAATGCCGCTACTCTCTATGATTTCCCAGTACTGCCATCATTGCGTTGACTCTCCATACACACTGTGCTGTAGCATTATATGCAGAGATGGAAACTAGGATGCTAAAATGGATTGGAAATTGGGCCTGTACGTCTGAACTGGAAGGTAGCTCTAAAGAAATGTGGTTACAGTACAGTGCAACTTTGAATGCATTCTTTTATTTTGTATAAATAAAATAAAATAAAAAAAATAATAGTAATAATTAACACAAGTTGTAAACTTATCCAAGAATTTATGGGTTATGGGTGATCCCACATTAAAAGTAGTGATAAAGTCAGCTAAAGCCATAGAAGAGTTAATATTGTGGGTAAAGGAGGTGAATGAGGACAAATACTACAAGAAAGAGAATGAAGTATGCCATGTCTGTAACAAAACGTTTAAAAAGACGTATGAGAGACAAATGAAAAATGACGCAAAATATATTTGCCAGAGGTGCGGAAGTGACTCTCACCTACCTAAAAACAGAGTCTGCCCTGTTATAAAGAAAGAGTGTGTGATCTGCAAACAGGTGGGCCATTTTATCAAGAAGTGCAAAGACAAGGGAAGAAACAAGAAGATGCAAATTTCACAGATAACACAATTACATTTGAATGATAATGTGAATGAGGAAGAGGATATTGCAGAAAACAAATCTAAATGGCTTAAGACGCAGGAGATACGCTGTCTGATAAACCATCCAAGCCCCCATGTGTAACCTAACTGGGAAAGGTGTAAATATAATGTTCTTGGCATATTCTGTATCTCCAATCACTATTATTTCTAGAAACATGCATGAAAGCTCATTGTCAGGAAACATCACAGGTTAACTGATCCTGGTGTCAGAGAGGAAACCTATGATGGTAATGTGATTCAATTCTATGGGTATTTTTAATCCAAGGTTGAGTTCAAAGGAAGATTCACCAGATAAAGATTTATGGAGCCAAGAAAGGAGTGTTAGGATTGGGAGATTAGGATGTGGAGACTAAAATACACTAAACCCATGTGCTGCAGACTCTATACTAGCTATCTATGAAGAAGAATTGTGCAATAAAATTAAAAGATTGTATCTTGAAGTGTTCAACAATGACATGGGAAGACTGAAGAGAATTTCTCTCCACATTAAGCTGACAACCGGAGCAATTCCTATAAAGTAAAAGTTAGGAAATGTGCCATTGAGCTTACGCAAGGATTTGCTAATTCTTCTAGATAATCTACAAAAGGAGGACGTTATCGAGGGGCCAATTGTGCTGACAAAAAAAGTAATGGAGGTCTTATGTTGTGCCTGGATCTCAGGGCATTTAATGCCAACATCACCACTGATAATCACCTCTGCCTAGAGTAGATGGTTTGTTGGGTATGCTTGATGGAGCAACCACCTTTCTACTTTAGGTTTACAAAGCGCATACCATCAGGGTAGAGTTGGCTAAAGAATCAAGACCATTCACATCGTTCATAACGCCCTTTGGAGTCTTACAGTATAAAAGAATGCTGTTTGGCCTGGCATTGGTGGCATCAGTTTTTCAGTATGTAAAATATCACATTCATAAAGATTTGGAAACAATTGTTAAATGTTTCCAAGATGACATACTGGTTTTCTCCAGGGACACAGAAGACTATTTTGCTATATTAAAAGAGGTATGCAAAAGAGTATTTTAGCAAAGGGCTAGTGCCTTGTTCTGACAAATGCAAGATGCTTAGAAAACAGGTAGGCTCCCTGGGGCATGCTGTGTCCCTGAGTGGTGTGCCCCCAAAAGAATCATTAGTTGATGCTATTCAAAATGCACCAGCATCTGACAATAAAGATACATTGAGATCTTCAATGGATTATGTAAGTACTGTGGGAAATTGTAAAGAATTGTGCCTTGTTGCTAGAGCCCTTGAGAAAACTCATGAGGTATAACATTAACTTCATATGGACCACTAAGCATGAAGAAACATTCAGCAACAAGTAATACGCGCACCCACTCTTCAACCCTTTGTTAGCAAACAATGCATCATTTCTATGGATGCCAGGACCTATTGTATAGTTGCAGTACTATTCCAACAAGTTGGACAAAGCAAATGGGCTGTAGCATATACAACTAGGACAGTAAATGACACTGAAACAACTGTATTCTAACATTGAAAGTGAACTACTCGTATGTGTTAGGGCAGTTAACCACTTCAGACACTTCAATTCGCAAAGTATAGCAAGCGTGTTCTCCAGAAGGTGTAAGAGAGATTCTTAGAGTGCCACCAAGGCCATTTGGGCACACCCTAGTTGAAAAATCTTTTGAGAAGTCATTTTCGGTGGCCAGGGATGAAAGCTGAAGTGGAAAGATGGGTGAGAGAGTGTCCCGCATGTACTACATCAGACAAAATGTGCAAAACCAATATTCCACCCATGAGCAGCCTTTCTTGGCCCTCTACGCCATGGCAGAAAGTGAGCCTTGATATTTCAAGACCTTTTAAGGCCTGCCACAAAATATGCAGTATGCCATAGTTATAATAGATTATCACTCCAACTGGCCTAAGGTTATGTTCACTGAAAGGAATTTACTGAAGTTTTGTTACATTCTCAGGGATGTCTTAATTCATGAGGGGTATCCAGAAAAAACTGTCACTGACGGTGGTGTGAAGTTCATATGAACTGTTCTGACCAAGTTTCTAAGTGCACTAAATATCGAACATGCCCGCACTGCTCTGTACAACGCTCAAAGCAATGGCCTGCTTGAGTGCTTCAACAGATTTCTCAAAGACAGTATACATCTAGCTAGCTTTTTAGAAGCCATGAGGAGAAGGCATTGGTTGTATAGAATATCTCCTAATACCTTGACAGGAAAATCACTTTTAAAAGGAAGGGAACCAACACCATCCATATGTCCAAAAATCATGCTATAGGTGTGTAGGATGCCAAGCGATATTGTATAAGCCTCTAAAAATATTCTACATCACCAGTAAATGTCAAAGGTCCATTGTGACAAATGCCACAAGGTTATTAATTCCAAATTCAATGTAGGAGAACTTGTTAGAATCTGATTTCCTAGGAGGGTTCAAAAAGCTAATAGAAGGTTTTACAAACCCATTAAAGTCAATAAGGAAAGCGTAATTGGCCAGGATGTGAAATGTTGGAGTTTTAAGAGATAGTTTAAATGCTCCAATGGCTTGAAATCATGCTGCCTAAAAGAGTTGGGAGGTGATTACTCTAATAGGGACCACAGTTTACGTGTACCCAGTACTAAAAGAGACCCAATGCGTACAATTGTAAGAGAAACCCCATCAAAAACCACACTTTCACATTTACCATCAGTGGGTACATCCAATTCACCTGAAATTGTTGACTCTCAGAGAAAACCCATTTTGGTAGCTGACCAATTCAAATTGTCCCCTCCTATGAGATGGCCTTCTTGGAGAATTTTACAAGATTACTGATCCTTTTATTGTACAAAAGGAGGATGTGTTGTATTCATATACCAGCAAGGTTGGTTGTGCTACTAATGATTACAGTTTTAATACATTACACAAACCTTTCGTAATGTTCCTTTCTCTTCCCCACCACTGCTTAATTTCACCTCCCCCCCACACCAATCTTCATGTACAATGGTATGTGCTTGAGAATGTTGGTTATGCAAACGCATGAAGATTGTTTACTGAACTCTGCGGTGCTGACCTATGCTTTCACCTAACAAGAATAAAGCTTTCTGTTTCACTTCATGATTTCTGGTCATTAATACTACACCAGCACTATTGGATATCAATAAAATGCAGCAGAGGAGCTGAGACATGAACAACCCTAATCAGAATCAATGACCAAAGAGAGGTGGTGTTCCTGTAAGAGAAACGTTAGATGAAAGGTTGGGAACAAAGAAGCTGTGAGAGAGTCCCTATACTCAAGAATTGGTGCCCTCAAACACCCAAATGGGTATCATGCTTCATCATAGGGCAGGCTCCTCGTCCGGCATGTGTGCAATGCCCGACGGGCCCTGCGAGAGGGCGCCTTCTCCGAGATCTTCTTAATTCTTTCAATAATGATGGTCTAGTGTGTACACTGTGTAGGGTGCTGTGGATGTAAGAAGTGTTAAGTGCATTAAAACTGTCTAATGGGTACCTAAAAGAATCTTTAATGTTGTTGTCCCCTTCGCAGAATTAAAAACAAAAACAGAATGCCACTCCACCGGCCCAATGTGCACAGGTAGCCTTTAGTGTGAGTTCTGTAGGGTCAACATGTTTTGCACCCTTTGGTCCTGCCAGATCCTTGGTGCTTCGTCAGGTCCAGAAAAATCTCTACCCCTCACCTAAATAGGATATATAATAAAGGATGTTCCCTAACAGATAAAAAACACCTCTCTGTGGTATAATCCAACACTGTTGGATATGTCTGTCAGGCCCCTCAGGTCATAATTGTGTATAGGGACTCCTTCACAGTTTCTCTGTTCACATCCTTTTATCTTCCGTTTCTCTTATAGGAACAACACCTCTCTTTGTTCATAAATTCTGGTTAGAATCATGGGTGCTGGACCTTTATTAGCTCCCTCTCCCGCCATTTGAATTTATAACACAAATAACCCTGCCAGCAGTGATGGAAGAGCAAAGGTACCCAGTTAGACCTGGGAAGAAAATTCTGAACACTCATCGAGATGGAGCCATTGCCCCTGCAGGATGACACAGTATCCCAAAGAAGCAATTGTAGCACGGAGTGTCTCATGGTTTAAAAAAGTGCTAGTCAGAAAGGTGCGAAGGGATGAAGAGTCATTTGACTTCATGGAACATTTAGCACTGCCAATAATTCAACATGCGCCACCGAGGCTGTGCGCACCCGGGTGCTTAATAAACAAATGTTGGCAAAGCCAATAGGTCTCACCTATGCAAGATCTATTTGCTTTGATGAGGTGTTTTAGCCATGTTGTTCACCAGCGCAACAGTGACAGATTGCAGTTGTGTGTAGTGTCCTGGTGTAGAGTGTAGTGGTTAAGAGTAGAATGGTGTTGAGTGCAGTGGCACAGAGTGGAGGAGTGGTACAGACTGGAGTAGGGTGGCATTGAATGCAGTGGTGTTGAGTAGATTTTTTTCCAGAGTAGAATGAAGTGGCAAAGAGTGCAGCTGCATAGAGTGTAATGGCAGAGAGTAATGTGGTGTAGAGTAAAGTTTCCTAGAGTTCAGTGGTGCAGAGAAGATTAGAGTGGCGTACAGTGCAGGGTCCTAGAGTTGAGTGTTACAGAGTAAAGTGTTTTGGCATTGAGTGTATTGGCATTGAGTGCAGTAGTGTTGCAGACTAGCATAGAGTACATTATTGTAGAGTGAAGTTGTGTACAGTAAATTAGTGTGGCCTAGACTGAACTGGCATGGAGTGCAGTGGTGTAGAGTAGAGTTGCAAAGAGCACATTGGCATAGAGTAGAGTGGTAATGGGTAGAGTAGAGAGGTGTAATGTAAAGTGGTGTAGAGTGCAGTGGCATGGAGTGGTGTAAAGGGAAGTGGTGCAGATAAGATTGCAGTGGTGTGGAGTGGGGCAGAGTAGAGTAGAGTAGAGTGGCATGGCATGGCATGGCAGAGAGTGGAGTATTCATGGTATGGTAGCACACTGCCATTACAGGCAACACATTTTCAATTGACATGACCATTACATTTGCACAGACATACAGCTTTATTAATAATATTATGCAGTGCATAGACAAAAATGTGTGGAAATTGCACCACCTAATTTAATGATTAGTTTTGGTCATATTAAAGTACTTGTTTCCAACACACTTCAGAAATAACAAAAAAAAAGTGCTTCATTTGTGCATTCATAATTCTTATATATTCTGAAATAAACAGTTAATTTAAATGTTGTTGTGTGCTAGGAAAAAAACTCTTTCCTACCCCCAGCATCCTGAAAGAATGCCACATAAAGTCTCTCACTTTGAAGCCAAAGAAAGAAAAGCAAACTAGCACCCTTGGAAGACAGCGCCTGACATTTGACCTCGGCATTTAAATGCACACCAAATGTGATGATAAGAGCAAGATTTACAGGCCTGTTAACAGAAAGTTCGTTTGTGGAAGAATACAGAAAACGCAGTTTAGGGAACGGAAGGGGTGAAATGAACTGTTGTAAAACATAGTTCAGTATCATGCCTTCATTGTTATGGAAGCTGTAGGATCCTATATGAGATTTAAGAGTGGATGTTTGAGTTGGGCAGTTGATTACTGGCCAACAGGGAAGAGTACACTCCAAGCTGTTGTCTTAATAAAACAACTTACCTTTTTCAGTCTTAAGTGTGTATGATGACGCTCATTCTCCAACAATTTTGGGGACGAGCTGGCCAGTACGGCTAGGAGTCTTGAGTGGATTGCGGACTGCACTCCTAAATCCACTCGATGGTGACGACAGCGGAGTGGAAGAGAAACCAGGGACTATGGAATGAAATGACTCAGAGACAGAAGTGAGCAGGGAATTGATGTGCTGGGCATTGCTGCTAAGCAGGTAACATTTTGAGTGAATGATGGACAGACGGGTGATTGCTTAATTTGGGAGCCACAGACAGAAGTGTGACGTAATATGTTGAATACGCACACAGCGGCCCTCTCAGTTTTCCAACCAACAAGCGGGTATAGAGTAGACAGCTTGTGGTCACAAAGTGGTCCAGCAGTACAATGACACAATGGCCCTCATTTCAACCTCAGAGGTCTTCTTCGAAGACCACTGAGGTTACTCCGGGCCGAAGACCTCCAGTGGTGGTGGTCTTCCGCCAACCGTATCATGACTGCTGGCAGCCCCCCGCCCTTTTTCGGACGGAGAGCCGCCAGCAGCCATACTGGCAGTCGGCGGTGAAGTGGAGGCTGCTCCACCTCCACTGCCATGTCATCAGAACACCACCCACCGAATTACATCCCAGTATTTGGTGTGGCGGTGTTCTGGTGATGGGGTGCTGGTGGCGGAGCAGCCCCCATGGATCCCGTTCCCTTCCGGAGTATCACCGGAACAGGTAAGGTGATCGTCCGTTAGGGGAGGGGGTGGGGGTGTGTTGTGTGTTGTGTGCGTGCATGGGGGTGTGCGTGTGAGTGTGTAGAGTGGTTGTGTGAGTGCTTGTATGCATGCGGGGTGTATTGTGTGTATGGGAAATGTGACGTATATGTCTGTGTGCATGTATGTGTGTGTGTATGTGTGCGTGTATGTGTATGAGTGGTGTGAGCGTGCGTGTATGGGTGTGTGGGGGTTGTGGGTATTTCTGTAGGGGGGTGGGGGGAGGGTGTCCTATCACCTTAGGGGGGTGGTATGGTGGTCGTGGGTGTTGGGGGAGGACTCAGGGGAGGGGGTGGGGGGAGACCCCACTCAGTGCCAGGGAACAAATTCCCTGGCACCTGATAGTGCCTACTGCCATGGATTTTGTGGTGGTACAAAACCCCATGAAATCCATTGCGGTATGCGGGGTCCTGATACTGCTGGCGGTCTAGTGACGGCCGCCGGGCTGGAGACCGAAGTCTCCAGCCCAGCGGTCATTACCACCCTGGCGGTCGATGTGTAAAAGTGGCGGTTTTGCATGGCGGTAACCACCGTGGTCATAATTCTAATTTTTTCCGCCGGCCTGTTGGCTGTATTACCGCCGCTTTTGCACCTACCGCCAGGGTTGTAATGAGGGTCAAAATGTCAAATCATCATTGCGGCCATCTTAAGTACATTACTTTTCGTGCACACTATGAAACAGTGATGTGCACACCTATTTAATTCCCTTGTTGAACGTGCATATTGGTGAGGCATACATCATCACAGTGATGCACACACCTATTTAATTGTCTGTATTTTATGCAACGCTCACATCGGTGATGCGCACACGTTGAACATTGTACTACAATGAAACAGTAATTTTATGGTATTTAGATGAGTTTGTAGCTTGGCTATGTGAGCTATCTACCAAGTGCTCTTTTGGACCCATGACAGATAAACTGATTAGAAATCAAATTATTGTACAGTGCAACAACAAAAAGATTCAAGAGAGGTTACGGGCGGCCACAAACCCTACATTTAGTGATGCCATAAGAATTGCTCAAGTACTAGAGCAATCAGATTTATGCATGAAAGAATTAGAGAAGAAGAATCATGGAAATTAAGTCTCAGACATAGGGGCTGTGAGCAAATCTTGTGTCGAGTCAATTATCGCAGAGAAGCCTAACAATTCAAGGGGAAAGAATTATACACAATCCAAACAAGTTAATAGGCGTTGCAATCGATGTGGAAGTATGAGTCATACTTCTGACTCAAAGTTTTGTTTTGCATGAAATAAGGCATGCAGAATATGTGGCCCTCTGAGGCACTTTGCCAGAATGTGTAGAGGAGTAGGTCGTGAAAGGGTAACTTATGTAGCTGATATATCCAATGAATCGCTGGAGATGCCTGAGAAGATTTTAAGTGTAAATGGTTACTCTGAAGATATAGGTGAAAACCGGAGGAGGGATAGACCAAAAGCAATATTTAAAATAAATGGATTTGGGATGCAACTTATGGTAGACACTAGTTCAAAGTACACCATTGTGCCAAAAGGCATTTTTGAGCAATTGTGGAAAGGTACAATGCTGCTACCCAAAGACATTTCACCAGCAGGATAACAAGGTGTTGTTATTGATATTGTGGGCTGCATGAACACTAGCATAGAATTTGGAAGTACAAGCATTCAAGGCGAATTATATATAGAAGAGGAAGGTCCACCAATTTTTGGACTGGGCACACCAGTACGACTTACACATTATTGTAAACCGCAGAGCACCTTTACAAGTCATGATGGTTGAGGAAGAATCAGTTACTGATTTCTTAGACTCAGTGAGATGTGTTTGAAAACATGTTGGGTACACTGAAAGGATTTGTACATAAAATCATACTCAAAAAGGGAGCTGTTCAGGGTCAGCACAAATTGCGAAGAGTTCCAGCTATTGTTGGGGAGGGTGTGAAAGAGCTAATAAGGGAAATGTTACAAGATGGAATTACAGAACACATAGAAGCTTCCAATTGGTTGTCCCCAGTTGTAATCACTAGCAAATCTGATGGTTGGCTGAGAATCTGCATAGACTTTACATCTTTGAATCAGAACACTGTAGCCAATACCTTTCTCCAACCCAATATTTATGAACTCGTCCTTCTGCTAAAAGGGGGGAAGTATTTTTCTAAACTGGACTTAAAAAATGCATGTCACCAGATTACGATCCATGAGCATTCTAAACCACTCACAGCATTTATAACAATAGAAGGAAATTTCCAATCCACATGCATGCCATTCAAATTATCGTCAGTGGCAAGCATTTTTCAATGCATGATATCAGAAGTGTTCCATGGCATGAATAATATACTATATTTTCAAGATGACATACTAATCTTTGGTAAGAATATTGAGGACCACAACACGTTGAAACAAGCTTTACAACGAATGTTGAATGTAGGTCTTACATTACATAAAGAAAAATGCTGTTTCTTGTCTGAACAAGTAGAATATTTGGGGTACACACTGTCAGCTGGAGGCGTCAGGGCAAAGAAAAATCTGTTGAAGGCCATTGAACTGGCCCCAAGACCCAAAGACAAGGAACAACTGAGGTCGTTTATGGAGCTCATAGAATATTACCCAAAATGTATGCAAGGGTTTGCTTACAAAAATGAAGCGTTGAGACTATTGTTGAAAAAGGGTAAAACCTACAAGTGGGAACAAGAACAAGAAGACTTTTAATATCATTAAAAAAGAAATTTGTGAGGCAGGAATTCTTCTAGTATTCGACATAAGCCAATGCAAGTGCAACAGGCGTGGGTGCCATACTGTCATAAAAACATAATGGTGGGAAAAAACTTTTGTCTTTACATCAAGGACATTAACCAATGCTGAAAGAAACTACTCTGTGATCGAAAGAGAGTCCTTGGCTTCACGACTAGTGATATACTATGCAACAAATACAAAGCTTGCGGAACACACAGGCTGATTGTTTGCCCCGGTTGGCAGTTAACTGTGAGACAAAGAATGAATTTGATGAGTGAAGTGGCACATATGAAGAACCAGTAACCTCTGTGCAAGATACTCTGTTGGAAGGCACTGATGCATTTTCAATAGATGAGTGGTGCCAAGAAATGAATAATAATGATATCCTTAGAGACGTCTTGAGAACGAGAGTGGTGGTTTCTGGATGCAAAAGAGAAAGTTGTACGTACTTTTCTTAAAATTCTTGATTAAATAACTATGTGTGGTGATAACATTTTGATGAGGGGAGCTAGGTTAGTGCCTCCAATTGGTTTAAGAACTAAGCTCATAAACAATGCACATGAGGATCATTTGGGACAGAGTCTAACACAATGTCGCCTCAAAGCTTAATTCTGGTGGTCAGGCCTGGATGATCAAGTCACATCAATGGAGGAAAAATGTCATGTATGTAAGGAAGGGGAAAAAATACTAGCATTAGAGTGGGCAAACGATCTTTAATGGGGCACATAACTGATCCTGGTGAAGCTTGGCACAGTGTATGCATTGATTTTATAGGTCCAATGTCTGATTTGGGTAATAAGTGTACATGTGCTTTGGTGGCTGTAGATGTATTTTCCAAATGGTTAAGTGTGTTTTTAATAAATGAGATCACCATGAAAATCACCATTACAAAAATGTTTTTAGAAGACGGAGTGACATCTAACCTTATAAGTGACAATGCCACACAGTTAAAATCCTATGAAATAAAAATGTTTCTTCAACAACATGGTATCAGACATCACTGCACATCTTTTTACGATTCACAAGGAAACAGCATTGTAGAGAGACCCAACAGAAATGTCGAGCGAGTTATACAAATGGCATCTGCAGCAGGACACAATATCAATAAAATTGTGGAAAATTTAGTATGAGCTTACTGCACTACAAAACAAGAAGTTACGTTGAAGTCTCCCTTTGAATTCATGAGAGAGCTCTGGGTTCCAAGATGGTACCCTCTTGGATGAAAGAATGGATACCAAAGGATGGTGTGCAAGAACTCAAATCTGAGAAAGAATGCTTGACATCAAGAAGTGCATTTGAAGGGTGTGATTGGATTAAAGTAAAAACAGGATCGGTGATGACAGTTGTATCAAAATTTAGAGGTCCATATAAAGTGGCGCGTGTGTAATATTTTGTAGTTTTGAAGAATGGTGAGCGGTTGAATCGACGCAGAGTTGCAGTATGCCAGGAAGGGGGTGAATGTGAAGTGAAGAAGTTTGATGACTGAAGTGGGTACATGATGATGGAAGATTGTGAATTTGAACCCGTTGTGATAGAAAGGAAAATGTGCAATGATATACCATTCACTCTTAAAGAAAACACCAGTGATGGGAATGGCAACAGAAGTTGTTATGGGACAAGGAACACAAAAGAACACAGACCACAAGCATATTTGAAAGATTATGGGGGTCATTCCAACCCTGGCGGTCGGTGTTAAAGCGGCGGCCAACCCGCAAACAGGCAGGCGGCCCAAAAAATGGAATTCTGACCCTGGCGGGAACCGCCAAAACAGACCGCCACTTTAACACTCCGACCGCCACGGCGGGACAAACAAACAGCGCGGCGGTCACCGCCAACAGACAGGCGGCAGACAATGTACCGCCCACCCTATCACAACTCACCAATCCGCCACCTTTTCCGGGGCGGGAGCCCCGCCGATAAAAACACGGCGGAAACAGACTACGAACGGGAAAACGCTCACCCTACACACTCCACGAGGAATCTGGACAGCATGGAACCAGAACTACACATCCTACCAGCAATTGTCTACCTGCTCCTCTACCAGGAGCACGAACGCCGGCGCAGAAGACAACGGTGAGTACTGCACCTACGACACAGGGGAGGGGGGAGGAGAAAAGAATACGGGCACACACATACGCGACACCCCCCCCCACCCAACTACCTACACACCAATGCAGAGCAACAACTCAGAGTGACACCCCCCAAACCCCCCGGAAGAATGCAAAGACAAAATAATATGTTATTGGAATTCAAATATATTGTAAGCCTAAGTAAATAAGTAAGTTGAACATCCCATAACTATATACACATATGTAAATTGTCCCGTCAAAATTGGCTTTCTGTCATTGTACGTGGGCCAATGGTCCTCAACACATGGGCAAAGCCCACACATGAGACCCGAATCCATTGGAGAGAACACTGCAGGGGCATCAGATAGGAAAACTACAGGCACCTCAGGGGGAAGGAAAGGGGGGGCACTTCAGCCACATGAGTCCACGACGCCAGATCCACGAGGGGCCTCCATGGCCACTGTTCAATCCTGGGGAGTGCAAAGCCACAGTCTCTCAAGTCCAGACAGTGGGTGGCTTGCCCACTGTGCCATCCTGGGGAGTGCAAAGCCACAGTCTCACAAGTCCCTACAGTGGGTGGCTTGCCCACTGTGCCATCCTGGGGAGTGCAAAGCCACAGTCTTACAAGTCCCTACAGTGGTGGCTTGCCAACTGTGCCATCCTGGGGAGTGCAAAGCCACAGTCTCACAAGTCCCTACAGTGGGTGGCTTGCCCACTGTGCCATCCTGGGGAGTGCAAAGCCACAGCCTCTCAAGTCTCTACAGTGGGTGGCTTGCCCACTGTGCCATCCTGGGGAGTGCAAAGCCACAGTCTCTCAAGTGGATGACAGACTCCAGCGGTACTGGAGGAGTCTTGGTGCCCAGAGTGTATCGTGCAGCCCTGTCCGACACTGATCCGGGCCTGCCCCTTCTGCCAATGTGTCAGCGGTGCTTGAGTTGAAGGGCCCAGCGGAGCGGTGCTTGAGAGGAAGGGCCCAGCGGAGCGGTGCTTGAGTTGAAGGGCCCAGCGGAGCGGTGCTTGAGTTGAAGGGCCCAGCGGAGCGGTACAGAGACGGCGGTGCCCAGCGGAGCGGTGCTTGAGTTGAAGGGCCCAGCGGAGCGGTGCTTGAGAGGAAGGGCCCAGCGGAGCGGTGCTTGGGAGGAAGGGCCCAGCGGAGCGGTGCTTGAGTTGAAGGGCCCAGCGGAGCGGTGCAGAGACGGCGGTGCCCAGCGGAGCGGTGCTTGAGTTGAAGGGCCCAGCGGAGCGGTGCTTGAGTTGAAGGGCCCAGCGGAGCGGTGCTTGAGAGGAAGGGCCCAGCGGAGCGGTGCTTGAGTTGAAGGGCCCAGCAGAGCTGTGCAGAGACGGCGGTGCCCAGCGGAGCGGTGCTTGAGTTGAAGGGCCCAGCGGAGCGGTGCTTGTGAGGAAGGGCCCAGCGGAGCGGTGCTTGAGTTGAAGGGCCACGCGGAGCGGTGCTTGAGAGGAAGGGCCCAGCGGAGCGGTGCTTGAGAGGAAGGGCCCAGCGGAGCGGTGCAGAGACGGCGGTGCCCAGCGGAGCGGTGCTTGAGTTGAAGGGCCCAGCGGAGCGGTGCTTGAGAGGAAGGGCCCAGCGGAGCGGTGCTTGAGTTGAAGGGCCCAGCGGAGCGGTGCACAGACGGCGGTGCCCAGCGGAGCGGTGCTTGAGTTGAAGGGCCCAGCGGAGCGGTGCTTGAGAGGAAGGGCCCAGCGGAGCGGTGCTTGAGAGGAAGGGCCCAGCAGAGTGGTGCTTGAGTTGAAGGGCCCAGCGGAGCGGTGCTTGAGAGGAAGGGCCCAGCGGAGCGGTGCTTGAGAGGAAGGGCCCAGCGGAGCGGTGCTTGAGTTGAAGGGCCCAGCGGAGCGGTACAGAGACGGCGGTGCCCAGCGGAGCGGTGCTTGAGTTGAAGGGCCCAGCGGAGCGGTGCTTGAGAGGAAGGGCCCAGCGGAGCGGTGCACAGACGGCGGTGCCCAGCGGAGCGGTGCTTGAGTTGAAGGGCCCAGCGGAGCGGTGCTTGAGAGGAAGGGCCCAGCGGAGCGGTGCTTGGGAGGAAGGGCCCAGCGGAGCGGTGCTTGAGTTGAAGGGCCCAGCGGAGCGGTGCAGAGACGGCGGTGCCCAGCAGAGCGGTGCTTGAGTTGAAGGGCCCAGCGGAGCGGTGCTTGAGAGGAAGGGCCCAGCGGAGCGGTGCTTGAGTTGAAGGGCCCAGCAGAGCTGTGCAGAGACGGCGGTGCCCAGCGGAGCGGTGCTTGAGTTGAAGGGCCCAGCGGAGCGGTGCTTGTGAGGAAGGGCCCAGCGGAGCGGTGCTTGAGTTGAAGGGCCACGCGGAGCGGTGCTTGAGAGGAAGGGCCCAGCGGAGCGGTGCTTGAGAGGAAGGGCCCAGCGGAGCGGTGCAGAGACGGCGGTGCCCAGCGGAGCGGTGCTTGAGTTGAAGGGCCCAGCGGAGCGGTGCTTGAGAGGAAGGGCCCAGCGGAGCGGTGCTTGAGTTGAAGGGCCCAGCGGAGCGGTGCACAGACGGCGGTGCCCAGCGGAGCGGTGCTTGAGTTGAAGGGCCCAGCGGAGCGGTGCTTGAGAGGAAGGGCCCAGCGGAGCGGTGCTTGAGAGGAAGGGCCCAGCAGAGTGGTGCTTGAGTTGAAGGGCCCAGCGGAGCGGTGCTTGAGAGGAAGGGCCCAGCGGAGCGGTGCTTGAGACGAAGGGCCCAGCGGAGCGGTGCTTGAGAGGAAGGGCCCAGCGGAGCGGTGCTTGAGTTGAAGGGCCCAGTGGAGCGGTGCTTGAGAGGAAGGGCCCGGCGGAGCGGTGCAGAGACGGCGGTGCCCAGCGGAGCGGTGCTTGAGTTGAAGGACCCAGCGGAGCGGTGCTTGAGAGGAAGGGCCCAGCGGAGCGGTGCTTGAGTTGAAGGGCCCAGCGGAGCGGTGCTTGAGAGGAAGTGCCCAGCAGAGCGGTGCTTGAGAGGAAGGGCCCAGCGGAGCAATGCTTGTCTTGAAGGGCCCTGTTCAGCAGTTCTTGAGACGGCGGTGCCCTGTTCAGGGGTTTTTTGTCTTGAAGGGCCCTGTTCAGCGGTTCTTGAGACGGCGGTGCCCTGTTCAGCGGTGCTTGTCTTGAAGGGCCCTGTTCAGCGGTTCTTGAGCCGGCGGTGCCCTGTTCAGCGGTGCTTGTCTTGAAGGGCCCTGTTCAGCGGTTCTTGAGACGGCGGTGCCCTGTTCAGCGGTGCTTGTCTTGAAGGGCCCTGTTCAGCGGTTCTTCACATGTGTCTCCAGGGCACCAGATCCGGCCAATATATGGTGTTCACTCGCCATCCCACTTTTCGCTTGCGGGGCCCTCCTGTGCTGGTGTCCCGTGCCCGTGGGTGTACTCCTTCACCCCCGGAATGGGGCTGGTGGGGCCCTCCTGGGCAGCTCGCCTGCTGCCGGACTTGTCGGCTGTGCTGCCCTTGCCATCCTTGTCTGATCCTCTGTGGCCCTTGCCTCCCTTTGGAGATGTGCCAGGTGGCACCCCACTTCCTGACGGTGCCAGGGTGGTGCCTGTGGAGGCTGCCGTCTCTGTACTCTCGCGCAGGCCCTTGCCTTTTTTGGATTTTTTCCCAGGGGGTGGGCTGGCTGTCCCTTTGCTGCTGGCCGATGTAGCTGCCCTCGAAGGTGGTGGACTCCAATATCCCTGGACTATGGTCCTTGTAGGTCCAGGGGTTGTGGTGGCTGAGGTGCTGATTGGACTTTTACGAGATGGAGGGGGTGGGTCAGGTGATGGAAAGAGGTTAATTTTGGAGAGGAAAAACTTTTTAGGAGCAATGGGAAGGGTAGGTGCAGAGGGTATGGGAGTGGAGGAAGAGGATGTGGTTGTAGGAGAGTCAAGTGTGCTGTCTTTGGGTGCAGGTGCTTGTGACGGAGGCTGTCGTGAGGTGGATGGCTGTTGGGTGGGTGGCTGCCTGCGTTTGTGTGGTTTGGAAGAGGGGGTGACAGACACACTGGGAGAGGACACAGGGGACGTGTAAATGGCAGTGGGGGTGGTGACTGCACGTGTGCGGAGTGTTCTGGTGGGTGTGCTGGTGATGGACGTAGTGGCTGATGAAGTGGTGCATGCAAGTGTGAGTGGAGAAGTCACAGGGAGGGAGGAGGGAGACGAGGAGGAGGGGGACACAGAGGAGGCAGTGGCTGTTGGCATGTCTGCATGTGGATGTTGTTTGTGTGAATGCTTGTGGGATGTGTGGTGCTTATGTTTGGATGAGCTGACCTTGGGTGTTGAGGTGTGTGCAGGCTGGTCCTATAGGTGTGTCTGGGATAGGCAGAGGAACAGGGGAGGGGGACTGGGTGGAGGGAGTTGGAGGAGGGAGGCAGGAGACAGGGACAATGGCTGCCGTCAGTCAGTGCTGAGGCCAGAGCGTTGAACGATCGCTGATGGGCAGCCTGACCCGAATGAATGCCCTCCAGGTATGCATTGCTCCGATGCACCTCCTTTTCCACCCCCTGGATGGCATTCAAAAGGGTAGACTGCCCAACAATGAGCGTCCAGAGGAGGTCAATGACCTCCTCACTGAGGGCAGCAGGGGTAACTGGGGCAGGGCCTGAGGTGCCTGGGGCGAAGGAGATGCCCGCCTTGGTGTGTGCGAGCGGGCACGGGGCGAACGCTGAGGGGCTGCTTGGAGGGCGGAGCTGGTGCGCTGGGTGGCGGCTGTACCTGTTGTTGCGGTGGGCACGGATGTTGCCGCCACCACAAGGGAGCTCCCTTCCGAGGACGTGTCGGTGTTGCTGATGTCTCCATGTGTACCCGTTGTGGAGCCCCCCTCGCCCTCCGTCTCACTGGTGAAATCAGAGTCTGTTGCATGGCCCTCCGGGGCCATGTGAGATGCAGCTCCCTCGTGCTCAGTCCTCAGTTTTATCCAGAATCCTTTCTCACATCTGCTCCTAAACACAACCCCTGTCAGCAGGGTGCTGTAAACATGCACAATGCCCAGAAACCCACACAACGTCAGTCACATCACCATGCATGTTGATGATAAAGAAAACAAAATCTTCTAACTGCATTTGCTCAAAACATTAAGAGGAATATTGCTGCTCTCCCTCAACTTTGCAGACACATGCATGCTTTACCTATTACAACAGATATGGTTGCAGTGAGAACCACTGGTTATTATGCATAAAAAACACAGCAGCAAGTGTTGACAAGATTGTGTCTCGAACGTGAATAATCTACATTACTGCTAAGCACACGCTAATGAGGCAAGAACTGTTGTATTTGCCGTGCCTCTTACCTCCGACCCTGTATATGTTGGCAGCCATGTCTCAATCTTTTTGGCACTGTCCACCAAGACTCCTTCTTCCTGCTCCAGGCTCCCTGCTTCCCTCTCCTTTACCCCTTTTCGTAGCTTTTCTTTCTCCTCCAGGTTACACAAAACAAGGTGGTGGGAGAGTGGGTTAGCACTCCTGGTCTTTTGGGTTAAAACAAACATGGTCAGTCGATAGTGAGATGAGGGAGAAATGCATTTAGAGGGGCCATGCGGAATGCAGCGTGTTTTTTTGGAGGAAGATGCTTTATATTTTCTCATACGACTTTTAAAAAATAACAGTGCAAATAAAGACTGGAGTGCAGAGGGCCAAAGAACAATTGTGATGAGTGTGTGAGTCCATTGATAGGGGGCACTGCATTAACTTCCACCTAAGTTACACATTGGATGGCAACAGCTTAAAGCCCGGTCCTTGTTTTCATCGTATGCTATTGGTTGTAAAGTGTGAGCGTGTCTGACCTTATTTGTTCTTTTATCATTTATTTATAAGGGGGTGCATTAAAAGTTTGATAGACCTTTTGACTATGCTTAGAGGAATCTTACCATCATTACTCTCAAATTTCTGTGCAACCAAATATAGGTCCTCATTATAACATTGGCGGTATTTACCGCCTACCGCCGCGGCGACGGCCGCCAAAAGACCTTTGCCGTGGCTACTAGCCGTCAGCCGTATTATGACAACAGCCGGATTTCCGCAAGAAGGATGGTGGGTATCCGGCTGTGGTCATGCCAGTGGATGGTGGTAAGGCGGTAAGTGGACCGCCGCAGACCGTATCATGACACATGATACGGCCTGGCAGCGTTTGCTGGCGGACGCTGCTGCTGGCAGCAGCGTCCTGTCTCCTGCCAGAAGACCGCCTCACAAAAGGTAAGTCGGGTGCTCTGACAGGGGAGAGGGTCGGGGTGTTGGGTGTGTGTGTGTGGGGGTGTGTGTGCATGTCTGTGCGTGCATGAATGCGGGTTTGTGGTGCGTGTTGTATGTGTGAGCATGTATGGATGTGTGAGTGCGTCTATGTTGTGATGTTTGAATGCGTGTGTGTTTGCATGTATGTAAGTGGGTGGATGTGTGTGTGAATGGATGTCTGCATGTGTGGTTGTATGTGGGAATGAGTGTGGGAATGCATGTGTGCATGAATGTGCATGAGTGAAGGGATGTCTGGAGAGGGAGGGTGGGTGGGAGATAAACCAGGGGAGGAGCAGGGGGGCTGGGGGCGGGGAAGACCCCTCTCAGTGACTGGGAAGGGATTCCCTGTCATTTATAGTGCCTACCGCAATGGTTTTCGTGGTGGTAAGGAAGCCACGAAAACCATGACGGTAGCTGGGGTCATAATCCCGTAGGCGGCCATCAGACTGAAGTCTAGCCCGGCGGTCATTACCGCCGTGGTGGACAGTGTGGTACATTGGCGGTTTGTGCCAAACTGCCAATGTCATAATATGGGGAAAGTACCACCAGCCTGTTGGCAGTACTTTTCTCCATTTTACCGCTGTCCGCCGGGGTCATAATAACCCCCATAGTGTCCTCAACATATGAACAATCAGTTTGTCAAACCTTGAGTCAGTAATGACACGCACCATGACCCATGTGGCCATGAATAACCACACCTTTAGTAATAGTTAGAAAGTTTTATTTCCCTATATTAACCATGCTAACATCACATATATTAGTCTCCATACCAAATGATAAACATAAATGAATAACACTGGCTGACCAAATGTTCTAAAGAGTCTCAATTCAACCAAAGCAGTTACAGTTAAGCATTCAAGAAACACAGATTAATAACAGAAACATCTGTGCAATAGAAATGACATACATCTAGATTCAACAGGTGAACAATATTAACTCTTCGTTAATAACAATTTGTTAACATTTTCCAGGTCTCCCTAACTAACTTTCTGATTAGAATAGTTTGTTTGGGCTTCATGCAAAACAGGTTTAATCAAAAGGATCATTTGGAAAAAACATCTAAACTTTGGCTCTACAAAAATAGCGGTTGGCACTTAAAAACAAAGAACAAGTATACAACAAAGACAATAGCATTTTGTTGTACCTCTCCTCAAGTTAGGATCACCAATCTGCATTTCTCTTCGTCAGTTGGATATCCATCTGGTCAGCAATGGGCAGTGAAAGGGAATAGCTCAGAGCCGATGGGCTTTAAGTTATCTGAATCACATAAATTTAGCAAGCTAAGAATCAGCATTAACACAAATTTCTCAATGAGGATGGTTAAAAAGGAAAAGAATCATTAGAAACTGTTCAGCTCCTCACATAGAACAAGACAGTGTACAAAGAAGGAATTAAATAATGGGGGCACAGAACTCTTTTTGCATTCAGGCTGTTAGAATTTCCAAAAACTTCTCACATCGTCATTGGTCAGAAAATTGTACGTTACAGTTAATCCAATAGAAAATAAAACCCAAATCTGAGATATAACTAAGCTGTCTTTCACACGTCGATGATTGGCTCCTCTTCTCCTGTTCCCATCTCAGATTCGGAAGGTAACCTCATTGTTGCAATCCGTACTCCAGTCAGTACATCCATTGTTGGTTCCTGGGAACAGCGCTGACTCACGCATCAAATCTACAGTGTTGCATTTACTATTACAAGACATTCTAGCAGGCAATTCTCATGAGAAAGCTAAAGACACCTGCAAAATGTTTGGTCAGCACAGTGTGAACAATGTACTCATACATTCTCTGGTCATACTTTTCCCACTATTTAAGACATTGCAGCTTGACATGTGGTTGCGCCGACTAGGCCCAACCCTCGCTAACTTTAAGGCCTCTAATATATAAAGCAAATTCATAGCATGAAATCATTAATGTGACATACTACTGTAATTTTCTCTTCACATGTACTTCAACTAATAATAATATTCAATTACTAAAGCATTTTGTATTAGGTGGTGGCCACTTAAGTGGGCACATTTTTCCAAGTCGCACATTATTTTCTATGGTAGCCTAATTGTATGCAATTTCTTAACCAGTAATAAATGTAAAACATTAGTTTATTAATTCAGCTTTCACAATCCCTCCTCTGATGACTAAATATGTCATCATACTTTACATCATTCTATACAAATTTTTGTTTACCTAAAATTTGTATTCACTATAACCTTTAATTTGTATTCCCTTTTTCGAATTTTCTCTGAAGTACTTCTCTATATAAATTTCTTCCCTCCTCTGATCATTTTCCAATTTCTTAATTTTAATCACATGATACAAATTTTAGATTCCCCATGCTTCGATTATACAAGTCACAATCAATAATATCTGTATTATTTTCAAAACGATACCCTATCCTAGGTTGCCCAGCCAATTTTCTACAGAAGCAAAACCTTTGCCAACCTTTTCCCAAACTCCAGATTTCTTCAACTCTTTCAAATCAGCGCTATCATCAGTCAAATTGTTAATGAAGCCTCTAATTTCTTTACTGTTGTTAGGGATAAATGTGCAACAATGTTGCAAGTTCAGCATTTTACAAAGTCTGCCCTCTTTTGCTAAAAGGATGTCTAATACAAGGCGGTTCAGAAGAATCATAGATCTTACCGCAGCCATTTCTATATCCATTAGGATCATGGCTCCTGAAAAATTTGTCAACGTGTTATCCAGAACTGTAGACAACTTTTGGATTTTCAAAGCATTCAGAATAACTCCCACAGAGGGAATTATTGCTCCAAATATATCTCCAGCTATGCCAGAATAAGATTCTCTTTTTGATTTAGCAAGATCAAATTCAGTCACTTTAGGTAATTTATTCATGTCCTTAAGTTGATACATCTTTGCAAAAACTATTCCTAAATGACATGTGCCATACCATCATCTTGGAAGATGGTAATAAGCATTTGGCCCACGTATATAATAAACCCCTCAAATCGCCGGGTCTTGTCCATTTAATATGAAAGTCCATTTATTCTGAAATAAAAACACGTGTCTACATTCACTTGTTCCCAAAAACAATGTGCGAGTTCTAGATCTAGGCCTATATACACAAAGCTTCCCTACGTGTTGTGCATCTAAAGCTAATTTCCCTTGTGCCTTTATTACGCTAAATGCAAGATCATTTCTAAATGTTCTTTTCTCTAATCCCTTCTCTATTTTCTCCTTTAGTGCATTTCTTCTGTCATCAGTCTGATTTAAGAAACTCTTTTCTATGGGTGCAAGCAAGCAGGTGATGTTCCTGTGCGCATAAGCTGTGCCAAAGGTTAATGTAGGTTCAAAGAATCCTCTTACTAGTTCTTTATTATTTTCCTTAGCTCCTCTGCTCAAATATTTAATTATAGGAATAAACGAAAACACTAAGGGGGTCATTATGACCCCGGCGGTGAGTGGTAATGTGGCAGCAGTACCGCCAAGAGGCTGGCGGTACATACTGCCACATTATGAGAATGGCGGGTTGGCTGCAGCCAACATGCACTTCTCCACTCAGAGTGCCATGGTGGTAGCAGCGGCCAGGCGGGAGATGTCAATCTCCAGCCCGGCGGCTGCTATTGTACCGCCAGTGCCATTTTGAGCCAGCCTACCACCATGGTTTTCGTGACATTAGCAACGCCACGATGACCATGGCGGTAGGCCCTACCAGTGACAGGGAATTCTTTCCCCGTCACTGATAGGCGGCTCACCCATCCCCTCAACACTCCCCAGATGCCCCCCACAATCCCTCCATCAGCACTCTCTCCCCTTCACTTCACAGCTGTAGTAGTCACCAGTACTATTTGGTACAGGCCTTTCCACAGATGCTCCAAGCAAGTCTTCCTCATGTGTTTTCTGATCACAACGCTATCTCCTGCTATCAGGTTGTGGCTTTGATCTTGAGGCGGTTGCAGTATGGTGGCTTCCACCTGATGAGAGAAAGAGGGAACCACATCAGCCAGACCCTCACAGTAGTCCAACACCATATCATCTGTCATGTTCACAAGCGCATTGGCAGGAACCGTTGGCAATCTCATTGCTCTGACCATAAGGATTTCATGCAGCAACAGTCCAGTCTTTCTGTCGGGTGTGTTTCTCATACTCATCAGAACTAACAACAGTGCGTCTGGCCATTTCAGATTCATAGACGCACGCATCTTGGCAAGTCTTGACTTCAAGGTACCATTGATTTTCTCAACAAGTCCTGAGGTTTCAGGGCGGTAGCTACAATGCAACTTCTGCTCAATGTTTAAAGCTGAACATAGCAATTTAGCTAGTTCATTGTTGAAGTGACTTTCTCTATCTGATTCTAAAGAGACCTGAAATTCAAAACGAGGTATCTGTTCCCTAAGCAACAATTTGGCTACTGTAAGGCTGTCACTCCTACATGTGGGGTAAGCTTCAATCCACTGACTAAAGATACAAACTATCACCAACACATATCTCAATCCTTTACACACAGGCATCTCAATGAAATCCATCTGCATTCTGCTAAATGGACCTCCCACTCTTCCAATGTGGCTCATACTGGCCAAAGTCCCTTTTCCCAAGTTCATCTGTTAGCAGATAATGCAACAATGGCAAACTGCTTCGGCAACTTGTCTAAACTTTGGATGAAATCAGAGCTGTTTAAATGTGCGAATCATGGCATTCCTTCCAACATGTGCTCGACCATGATAATGTCTAGTCATTTGAGTCAACAAATTGTTTGGTAAAACCACTCGTCCCTCCCCGGACACCCAGACATCAACTTCTCAGTGAAAACATTTCAACTTTAGCCAAGTTTTCCTTTCCTCCTTGTCAACATTATCCTGAAGCGTTTTCAAGTCTTCCCAAGTGTCCATTACTTTTGGGGCATAATTTGTACATATATCTTCCTCCAGAAACAATTCCCATTTGTCATTGAACGATATACAGTTCAACACGCCAAGCCTTGTGACTTGATCCGCATATCCATTTCTCATTGACACAAAATCTTGTGAGCACTGCATTTCACTACAGCATTTTTTCAGGCATCTGTAAAGGTTGTAACAAATCATTAATTATTTTACAATTTCTAACTGGTGACCCAGAAGAGGTCAGTAAAACATATTTGTGACTATAGCTGGCCAAAATGGTGGACTAATCCGAATCCGTACTGGCAGTCTATATATATGGTAACTTTAAGCTGTGCAGAGACATGGCATGCTCCCAGCCACTTGTGAAGAATACACATCCCGAAGCCAAGAAGCTTCAAGTATACCAGAAATTGTGCACACAGCATATTCTGCTGTAGTGCTTCACTACTTATCTTGTTTTCAGCACTTACATAACATATCAGGAATGCACTTCTGAGCTCAAAGAAGACTTTTATTGTTGTTAATTCTTCCCCAACCGCTATTTCGTAAATGACGAATCAGTAGATTTCAAGCACACGTTAATGCACAGTTTGCAATATACACAGCAGGTTATATCTATAAGATATTGAATGCAAAGCAAAACAAATACTTCACCGTGTGAGAAACTATTTACAGCTTCATCTTTCTAGGGTCTGCAAGCTGATGACTCCTTGTCAGCTGCGAGAAAGAGATTTATCTACCCACACGGGATGCTGGCAACTGGCGCCTAGTTCCAGCACGAAGTCAGGCAGATTCGAATCTGATTCTCTGAAGCCTGTGACATCCGTTACAAAGGTGTGCCCCCTCCTCTCAGACTCGGGAAAACTACGCAAGCCTTTGGAGATTGGCCAGATCTCCTAGACTGCTCCTCTTCCCAGGCTCGAGCAGAGAAAAACACCCAATGTACCCTCTCTTATCAGGTCTAGTCTACTGTGAGAAGAAAACAGCTTGGTTCATCTTGTGCAAAAACACAGCTTGGAAAACTACAGCTTGGATTCTCAACTGCAATGTCTAACTTCACGTTAAAGGCAATAGGCAGCTAACCTAAATATCAAATGCAATGTCTAGTGTCATGTCAAAGCCAATAGGCAGCTGAGCTGAATACAAAATGTAAGGTCTAATATCATGTCAAAGCCAATAGGCAGCTAACAAAGCCAATAGGCAGAATACAAAATGTAATGACTAATGCAATGTCAAAGCCCATAGGCGGCTAAACTGAATACAGAAAGTAATGGCTAATGCCATGTCAAAGCCAATAGGCGGCTCAACTGAACAAAACATACAATGTGCTACTCGTGAACATTGAGCAACTAATATGCGCAGTGGTGAAACACAAAGTCATTGGTCAAACTTAATCAATGGCAGGACATTCCGCCCTTTGACCAATGAATTTTTGTTTCACATATATCTTGTTTCAAACAAAAACAAAAAAAACAAAAAACATTAGCACAAAAAAACATTATCAGCAAGTCAGATTTGAATGATCAAAACAATCCCTGTAAAGCAATGAAAGTGAATTAACACATTGATCTCATAACCTTTCACATCAGATCCGTCTACACAGAAAAGACTGAATGATATTATAGTGTCTCTAATTCAACAGTGTTAGCAATTGGATGTGGCATGAGTTCTACTCATGTAAAGGTGCACGGTCCACCTGAAAGGTTTGCTGGAAGGTAAGCAAAAGTCAGAGTTCCATACGAGAAGGAAAAAAACACAGCTTAGTTCCAGTGGAAGAATGCAATCAAACAATTTGAACTTGAACTGAAGGCGCCATTTGCGCAAAATGGATCCATGGTGCTGGCACTTTAATCAGCCAGGTTCAGGTTGGGGGTTCGGTCCCTTCCCCGACCCCACACGCACACACCGGAAGGGGGACCACACAGCACACTCAGGGACAGTGGCGAAACGTGGTAGGATCTGCAAAAGAAACAAGTATGACTTTTCTTGCAAATAACATTTGTCATTTAAACTGCACCCTTCCTCTTTCTTTCCCTGTTTTATAATCAGCAGGACATTTTTGGGGCCCTTTATTATGATTTCTGCAGGTTCTGGAGGGTCACTTGGGGCTTTAACCCACACCTCAGCACAGAGGTTTTTATCTGCTGCGCCACAGCTTCCCTTTTCTTGCACTGTCAGAAGGGCTGGGGCAGACTCCTTCTTCACCAAACCTCCATTCACTGCATTTTTGCCAATTTGGGCCATTCTGTCTCCAATTTGTATGAATTAAATCAGATTATTTTCTAGTTATCAGCATAATTTCGATTTTTCCTTGGTAATTTGCAGCAATCACTCTCCCTAAAACCTGATCAATTTGCCATTTCTGTCCTGGTAACTTTCCTCTCCCCAACTGCTCTGTGACTGCTTGCATGACAGATTGCTTTTGTGCGTGCTGCACAGTTTTTATCAAATCTAGGGGAATGTGCATCTCTCTCATCTCTGCCCACCTGTAAGTGGCTTTTTCTCTCAGCTGTTCACATTTCTGGGGCACCCACTTAGCCATCCCCACTAAGGCAGAATTCTGGGTGTACACTTCTCTCTCTGAATTTTTCTCATTAACATCTGCAAGGGAATTGAACCAGTTAGGTGCAAGCCATGTGGAAAAACAAACAGCTAAACCATTGGCAATGAACCAAGAATCAGCGTAAAAATGACACATCTCACGTAGCTCTTGCTTTAAAATCTGGCACACATTGTACAACGCTGTTCCTTCTCCTGTGTCATAAAACAACATTTCAGTCAATGAATCATTAGTAAAACAAACATGCTTTTTATCTTCAGTGGACACAAATTCAAATGGTGCACACAATTTCACTAGTGACTCTTTTACCTGTGGTACTCTAGCCCTGTCTTGCATGTACCAGATCCAGTGTATGATCCTAGCTAGGGGCACTATTTTCTTTCCTTGTTCTTGAATTACGTGTACATCAGTGTTTGCACTCAATTTCACTGCGCAGAAACCTGAAGTCTGAATTATTTCATTTGCCAAATCACAAGCGCGCAGCTGCATATTATTTTTCACAGTGACCATATACCAAAGTGTTAGGATTTCACTCAAATGAGGGCTATTCTGTTTCCAAAAATCAAACAAGCTAATGAAACTCAGTGTCTCTTGCTTAGTGCAAACAGTAAACAACCCTAAAATCTTTCTTCTTACTTCCTTTTGCAACGGTAACTCGTAAATCACATTCTGAGCTCTCTCGTTCTCATCCGTGTTATCAGTTAAGGAATGCACTTTCACTGCCAAAAACCCTGGCTCACACGAAGGCTCAAAGCAGCTGGAAGCTGTCTTAACCCCCTCATTACTGGAATGGGAAAAGAAAGATTCTTCTAAAACAGCATTTTTATAACTTTCAGCATTATCTTGAATTAATGTATTCTAGCTAATTCGCTCACGTAAATTCTCATTTTCATGTTCCAACTGCCTACATTTCTCCTGCATTTCTCTATAAGCAGATAAAGGTATCCAAACCTTTCTGTCATCATTGCTTCCAAAAGGCACATTTTCTAAATATGCTTCATCACGAAAAAGAATATTTCTCAAAGCACTATCAGGCAGTTTAGCTACACATGCATTTTCAAACATGATCTGCCGTGCTTCTGTAATTCTCCAAACAGATAACAATTCAGTTTTTCATAGCACCATCGGGCAGTTTAACAACACATGCATTTTCAAACATGGTCTGCCGTGCTTCTGTGATTCTCCAAACAACAAAACAATTTCTGTAATTCTTCAAACAACAAAAACAATTACACTTTTAAAGTGTGCACTTAGAAATCTATCAATTCGTCAAGCCCCACTTCTGGTACCAAATGTAGTGCTTCACTACTTATCTCGTTTTCAGCACTTACATAACATATCAGGAATGCACTTCTGAGTTCAAAGAAGACTTTTATTGTTGTTAATTCTTCCCCAACCGCTATTTCGTAAATGACGAATCAGTAGATTTCAAGCACACGTTAATGCACAGTTTGCAATATACACAGCAGGTTATATTTATAAGATATTGAATGCAAAGCAAAACAAATACTTCACCATGTGAGAAACTATTTACAGCTTCATCTTTCTAGGGTCTGCAAGCTGATGACTCCTTGTCAGCTGCGAGAAAGAGATTTATCTACCCACACGGGATGCTGGCAACTGGCGCCTAGTTCCAGCACGAAGTTAGGCAGATTCGAATCTGATTCTCTGAAGCCTGTGACATCCGTTACAAAGGTGTGCCCCCTCCTCTCAGACTCGAGAAAACTACGCAAGGAGATTGGCCAGATCTCCTAGACTGCTCCTCTTCCCAGGCTCGAGCAGAGAAAAACACCCAATGTACCCTCTCTTATCAGGTCTAGTTTACTGTGAGAAGAAAACAGCTTGGTTCATCTTGTGCAAAAACACAGCTTGGAAAACTACAGCTTGGATTCTCAACTGCAATGTCTAACTTCACGTTAAAGGCAATAGGCAGCTAACCTAAATATCAAATGCAATGTCTAGTGTCATGTCAAAGCCAATAGGCAGCTGAGCTGAATACAAAATGTAAGGTCTAATATCATGTCAAAGCCAATAGGCAGCTAACAAAGCCAATAGGCAGAAAACAGAATGTAATGACTAATGCAATGTCAAAGCCCATAGGCGGCTAAACTGAATACAGAAAGTAATGGCTAATGCAATGTCAAAGCCAATAGGCGGCTCAACTGAACAAAACATACAATGTGCTACTGGTGAACATTGAGCAACTAATATGCGCAGTGGTGAAACACAAAGTCATTGGTCAAACTTAATCAATGGCAGGACATCTGCTCTCAATGTTCCGATGTTATCTCAAACAGGAACCATCAACAAAAATAATTTGGTCATTTTCCTTCAATCAGGTATCTTTAATGTCAGGTCTAGGTTTGTGCACAAATCAGTAACCTCCAAACAGTCATGTTCAACTTCCTCAAGTTGGTCAACTTCAATATTTTCTTTTGGAAGCATAGTTGCTGGGTTAAGCACTGTACACCTTTTCAATGTTACATTTGGAGAACCAAATATAAGAGTTTTGTATCGTGTCAATCTGGCATTAGTCAAGTGTTGGGTCTTGGTTTGGGTAAGCAAAACTTCTATGGAGTAAGGGACCATAACAGTTAAAGCATGTCCCATCACAATGCTCTCACTCTAAGTGAGGCTCAATCCAACCGCTGCTACTGTACGCAGACAGCCAGTTAGTGCTGCTGCCGCTGGGTCTAAAGTAACTGAAAAATGTGGTACTGGGTGGTTTACACCACCATGGACTTGAGTCAAAATGGAAAAAGAACATGCATCATGCTCTTGACAAAACAACATGAAGGTTTTTGTGTAGTCAGGCATTCCCAAAGCCGGAGCTTTGCACAGGCTCTCTCTCAATTCAGTAAAAGCTTTCATACAGGCTTTATCTAACACTAAGGCATCAATAAATTCTTTGTGAGTCAGTTTCTGCAACGGCTTCGAAATGATTGAAAAGTTGGGAATTCACTGGCAACAGTAGCTCACCATTCCTAGAAACATTCTGATGTCTCTCTGTGTAGTTGGGGGATTCATCTGCAATATGGCAGTAACCCTTTCTCAGGAAATCTTCCTAGTTCCCTTCTCGATTAGGTGTCCCAAATACTTTACTTCTTTCTGACAAATCTGTAATTTTGCTGGGGACACTTTGGCACTCATTACAACCCTGGCGGTCGGTGATAAAGCGGCGGTAACACCTCCAACAGGCTGGTGCTAAAAAAATGGAATCATGACCACGGCGGAAACCGCCAACACAAACAGCCACTTTAACACACCGACCGCCACGACGGTAGCAACAAACACTGCGGCAGTAACCACCAACAGCCAGGCGGAAGACAATGTACCGCCCACAGCATTACAACACGCCTATCCGCCAGTTTTTCCAGGGCAGTACCAACGCCATCAAAAGCACGGCGGAAACTGAATACTGAAGGGAGACGACTCCCCTCTCGACACTCAAGGAAGAACCACAACGCCATGGAGCCCGAGCTGCACTTTTCCCAATGCTAGTGTACCTTCTCATACACCAGGAACATGAACACCGGTGAAGACGACCACAGTGAGTACTGCACCTAGCACACAAGGGAGGGGGGGAGGAAAAAGAGAGTGACACACACATGCAACACCCACAACACCATACACACTAACAGATGCAACAACATTCTTATACACCCCGTAACCCTCAGGAATACCGCAAGAATAAAAGGACTGGATTAAAATGAGTGTAAAAGTACAATTTTGGATAACTACGTCTTTAAACAATAAATAGTATGTACAATATATACAAAAGGAGGGACAATGCCCACTCCAAAATGTCTGTGGCCCACTGGGCCATAACACATAGGCCAAGGCCACACTTGACTCCTGCCTCAATATGGAGAGAACACTAGAGGGGCATCAGGTCGAAAACACACAGGCACCTCAGGGGGACAGGGAATGGGGGGACACCTCAGCCAGAAGATGTTACAACGCCACTGGCCTGGAGGGGGCTCCATGCCCACTGCTTGGTCCTGGGGAGTGCAAAGCCACAGTCTTCAAGTGGGTAGTTTGCCCACTGCTTGGTCCTGGGGAGTGCAAAGCCACAGTCTCTCTAATGGGTGGTTTGCCCACTGCTTTGTCCTCGGGAGTGCAAAGCCACTGTCTCTCTAGTGGGTGGTTTGCCCACTGCTTGGGCCTGGGGAGTGCAAAGTCACAGTCTCTCTAGTTGGTGGTATGTCCACTGCTTGGTCCTGGGATAGCAAAGCCACAGTCTCTTAAGTGGATGCCTTCTTCTACTGGTTCTGGAGGGGACCTTGTGCCCCGTGTGCTTCATCCTGGCAAGCAGGGGCTGAGTGGATGCCTTCTTCCACTGGTTCTGGAGGGGGCCTTGTGCCCAGTGTGCTTCATACTGGATGGGGCAAGGTCAACGCCTCTCACCTGTGTGTCTCACAGACAGGTGTTGCAGGGGCCAGGGCGCACTGCAGCCCATGTAGTCACCACTACACACTGCTTGCCGGCGGTGATGGCTGCTCAGTGGATGCCAGTTGTGCTGCAGGTGGCAGTGCTGTCATTGGTGGCGGTAGCCTCCAGGCCTTCACCTGCAGCATCGGACGGCTGCCCACTGGGGCTGCTGCTGCTGGCAGTGGTGCTGCTGGAGGCTGTTCATGTGGCGGTGCTGCCCGCGGTGCAGGTGGCGGTGCTGGCAGTGGTGGTGGTAGCCTCCAGGCCTTCACCTGCAGCCTCGGACGGCTGAAGTGCCATGGCAGGTGTTGTGTTCCCCTTCCTGCCCTTGGCAGATGGTGGTGCCTCCTTGCTTCTGCCAGCTGGTGTCTTTTTCTTTCCCTTGCTGGCTGGTGGTGCCTCCTTCCCCTTGCTGGCTGGTGTCCCCGTCTTGCCCTTGCTAGGTGGCGGACCCTTTTGGGTGCAGGTGCATGGGCTGGTTGCTGTTGTGAGGTGGATGGCTTTTGGGTGTCTGAGTGCTTGCGTTTGTGTACTTTGGGAGGAGAGGTCACAGACACAGTGGGAGAGGACACAGGGGACATGTGCATGGATGTGGGGGTGGTGACTGCCAGTGAGGGGCGTGTAGTGATAGGCGTGCTGGTGAGGGAGGTAGTGGATGAGGATGTAGTACATGCAAGTGTGAGGGGAGACGCTACTGGGAGGGAGGTGGACGACGAGGAGAAGGGGGACACAGTGGAGGGTGTGGATGTTGGTGTGCCTGCATGTGGATGGTGCTTGTGTGAGTGCCTGTGAGATGAAGTGTGGTGCTTGTGTTTGCCTGAGCCACTTCTGTGTGTTGATTTGGGTGATTGCTGGTCTGAAGGTGTGCTTGGGATAGGCTGGGGTTGAGGGGATTCGGACTGGGTAGAGGAAGTTGGAGGGGGAGGCTGGAGACAGGGACAATGGCTGACATCAGTGAGTTGGCCAGAGCCTGGAATGCTCTCTGTTGGGCCGCCACGCCAGAGTGAATGCCCTCCAGGTATGCATTTGTTTGTTGCAAATGCCCTGCTACACCCGGGATGGCATTCAGTATGGTTACTGCCCAACAGAGAGGGATCTCAGGAGGTCAATAGCCTCTTCACTGAGGGCAGCAGGGCTGACTGGGGCCGGGCCTGAGGTGCCTGGGGCGAAAGGAGATGCCCACCTTCCTGGGTGAGCGGGCACAGGAAACACACTGAGGGGCTGCTGGGAGGACAGTGCTGGTACAGGAGGTGGCGGCTGTACCTGTAGTTGGGGTGGCCACAGAGGTGTCCACCACCGCCAGGGAGCTGCCATCGGAGGAGGTGTCGATGTCAGTTATGTCCCCTCCTGTCTCCGTCGTGGTGCTCCCCTCACCCTCCGTCCCACTGGTGGCCTCACCGTCTGTGGATTCGGCCTCCAGGCCCATGTGGGATGCAGCTCCCACCATCGCCGGTGCCTCAGCTCCTCTGCCAGATGATGCTAATGCACACAAGGACAGGGTGACAAAACAAAAAGGGGGGAGACAGAGGATACATTTGGTCAATGCCAGCAACAACACTACCGTTGGCGTACACAACTCAAAGGGAACAGCCCTATGCACTATGCCATGCACTACCAGTTACAATGCTAGTCACCAGCCCATGGGGTACAATGCCTAACGCTATTAGCTGCACACCTGAAACCCACAGGACCCTGCCCAGTAGTAGATGCCCTCTACCATTATTGGGGTTGGAGTGCATCAAAGCTTGCCCATCATTGAACATACCCTGCCATGTTCGTCCTGGCCTAGGGGCACCCACATCCCCACCCAGGTAATACCTTAACGCGTGCAAAATCATGATTCTGAATCTGTACTCACCCCTTGTGGCTGCTGTGATGCCTTCAAGCGCACATCCAACTCCGGATAGGCCACCGCCAGGATGCGAACATCAGGGGGCTCTGGGTACGATGGGCACCCCTTCCTCGTTGGGAGGCCAGCCCCAGCTGGGCCTCCGCCGTCTTCCTTGCCCAGCGGCGCAGGTCCTCCCACCGTTTGTGGCAGTGGGTGCTCTGCCTGTCAAAAGACCCCCAGGGTCCGCACCTCCTTGGCGATGGCACGCCAAATACCCTTTTTTTTGTTGGGCGCTGACCTGCAGAAAAAAAACAGCAGAAAAGGTATTAGTCATACCATCCAGACTGTTATACTCATGGCCCAACATATCCCACCACCCCCTTACGCACATACACTGACCAACATACATGCAGCACTCTGTCCAGGACCCCTCACACACCACCCTACACAAGGTTTACACACACAGCAATCCATACATTCATGGCCCATGCATCATACTCACAGTGTACTGACCTGCTTGTCTGGAGGACCATAGAGTAAAGGGGTACTGGGGTAGGACCCCATCCACCAGTCTCTCCATCTCCTCCGAAGTGAAGGCAGGGGCCCTTTCCCCAGACACTCGAGCCATTGTCGCTTCCAGACACAGTTCACATTAGCACTTGCAGTGTAGGTCCTCTCGTGTTGAAGGTCAGGTAGCAAGTGAGGGCACAGATAGAAAATGGCGGTCACGTCCGCAGCGGTGTGTACATCGCCATTGGCTCCTGGAACCCATAGAGCCCCAAAGATAACCAATGCGTGTAGGAGGCTGGCCTGGCTTGTAGTGGGTACCAAGGGGTACTTGCACCAGGTCCAGGTATCCCTTATTAGTGTAGAGGGGTGTCTAGCAGCTTAGGCTGATAGAAAAGGTAGTTTAGCAGAGCAGCTTAGGCTGAACTAGGAGACGAGTGAAGCTCCTACAGTACCACTAGTGTCATATGCACAATATCATAAGGAAACACAATACACAGTAATACTAAAAATAAAGGTACTTTATTTTTATGACAATATGCCAAAGTATCTCAGTGAGTACCCTCAGGATGAGGATAGCAAATATACACAAGATATGTGTACACAATACCAAAATATGCAGTAATAGCAATAGAAAACAGTGCAAACAATGTATAGTCACAATAGAATGCAATGGGGGCACATAGGGATAGGGGCAACACAAACCATATACTCTAGAAGTGGAATGCGAATCACGAATGGACCCCAAACCTATGTGACCTTGTAGAGGGTCGCTGGGACTGTAAGAAAACAGTGAGGGTTAGAAAATTAGCCCACCCCAAGACCCTGAAAAGTGGGTGCAAAGTGCACCTAAGTTCCCCAAAGAGCACAGAAGTCGTGATAGGGGAATTCTGCAAGAAAGACCAACACCAGCAATGCAACAATAATGGATTTCCAGACGAGAGTACCTGTGGAACAAGGGGACCAAGTCCAAGAGTCACGATCAAGTCGGGAGTGGGCAGATGCCCAGGAAATGCCAGCTGTGGGTGCAAAGAAGCTGCCACCGGATGGTAGAAGCTATGGATTCTGCAAGAACGAAGAGGCCTAGAAACTTCCCCTTTTGAAGATGGATGTCCCACGTCGTGAAGAAGCGTGCAGAAAAACCGCAAACAAGCCTTGCTAGCTGCAAGGGTTGGGTTTAGGGGTTTTGGATGCTGCTGTGGCCCAGGAGGGACCAGGATGTCGCCAATTGCGTGAGGAGACAGAGGGGGCGCCCAGCAAGACAAGGAGCCCTCTCAGAAGCAAGCAGCACCTGCAGAAGTGCTGGAACAGGCACTACAAAGTGGAGTGAACCGGAGCTCACCCAAAGTCACAAAGGAGGGTCCCACGACGCCAGAGGACAACTCAGGAGGTTGTGCACTGCAGGTTAGAGTGCCGGGGACCCAGGCTTGGCTGTGCACAAAGGAAATCCTGGAAGAGTGCACAGGAGCCGGAGGAGCTGCAAATCACGCGGTTCCCAACAATGCAGTCTAGCGGGGGGGGCAAGGACTTACCTCCACCAAACTTGGACTGAAGAGTCACTGGACTGTGGGAGTCACTTGGACAGAGTTGCTGAGTTCAAGGGACCTCGCTCGTTGTGCTGAGAGGAGACCCAGAGGACTGGTGATGCAGTTCTTTGGTGCCTGCGGTTGCAGGGGGAAGATTCCGTCGACCCACGGGAGATTTCTTCAGAGCTTCTAGTGCAGAGAGGAGGCAGACTACCCCCACAGCATGCACCACCAGGAAAACAGTCGAGAAGGCGGCAGGATCAGCATTACAAGGTCGCAGTAGTCATCTTTGCTACTTTGTTGCAGTTTTGCAGGCTTCCAGCGCGGTCAGCAGTCGATTCCTTGGCAGAAGGTGAAGAGAAAGATGCAGAGGAACTCTGATGAGCTCTTGCATTCGTTATCTAAAGAATTCCCCAAAGCAGAGACCCTAAATAGCCAGAAAAGGAGGTTTGGCTACTTAGGAGAGAGGATAGGCTAGCAACACCTGGAGGAGCCTATCAGAAGGAGTCTCTGACGTCACCTGCTGGCACTGGACTCTCAGAGCAGTCCAGTGTGCCAGCAGCACCTCTGTTTCCAAGATGGCAGAGGTCTGGAGCACACTGGAGGAGCTCTGGGAACCTCCCAGGGGAGGTGCAGGTCAGGGGAGTGGTCACTCCCCTTTCCTTTGTGGAGTTTCGCGCCAGAGCAGGGCTGGGGGATCCCTGAACCGGTGCAGACTGCCTTATGCAGAGATGGGCACCATCTGTGCCCATCAAAGCATTTCCAGAGGCTGGGGGAGGCTACTCCTCCCCAGCCCTGACACCTTTTTCCAAAGGGAGAGGGTGTAACACCCTCTCTCTGAGGAAGTCCTTTGTTCTGCCTTCCTGGGCCAAACCTGGCTGGACCCCAGGAAGGCAGAAACCTGTCTGAGGGGTTGGCAGCAGCAGCAGCTGCAGTGAAACCCCGGGAAAGGTAGTTTGGCAGTACCCGGGTCTGTGCTAGAGACTCGGGGGATCATGGAATTGTCTCCCCAATGCCAGAATGGCATTGGGGTGACAATTCCATGATCTTAGACATGTTACGTGGCCATGTTCGGAGTTACCATTGTGACGCTATACATATGTTGTGACATATGTATAGTGCACGCGTGTAATGGTGTCCCCGCACTCACAAAGTCTGGGGAATTTGCCCTGAACAATGTGGGGGCACCTTGGCTAGTGCCAGGGTGCCCACACACTAAGTAACTTAGCACCCAACCTTTACCAGGTAAAGGTTAGACATATAGGTGACTTATAAGTTACTTAAGTGCAGTGGTAAATGGCTGTGAAATAACGTGGACGTTATTTCACTCAGGCTGCAATGGCAGGCCTGTGTAAGAATTGTCAGAGCTCCCTATGGGTGGCAAAAGAAATGCTGCAGCCCATAGGGATCTCTTGGAACCCCAATACCCTGGGTACCTCAGTACCATATACTAGGGAATTATAAGGGTGTTCCAGTATGCCAAAGTAAATTGGTGAAATTGGTCACTAGCCTGTTAGTGACAATTTGGAAAGAAATGAGAGAGTATAACCACTGAGGTTCTGGATAGCAGAGCCTCAGTGAGACAGTTAGTCATAACACAGGTAACACATACAGGGCACACTTATGAGCACTGGGGCCCTGGCTGGCAGGGTCCCAGTGACACATACAACTGAAACAACATATATAGAGTGAAATATGGGGGTAACATGCCAGGCAAGATGGTACTTTCCTACACAACCCCTCCCTCCCCCAAAACGAAGGACAATAAGGCTAGCTATGACCTGATGAGTCTTCATTGTCTCAGTGGAAATATCTGGAGAGTCCATCTCTGTATAGTCCATTCCCTGTAGGGATATGGACCACCTCAACAATTTAGGGTTTTCACCTTTCATTTGTTTTAGCCAAAGTAGAGGTTTGTGGTCTGTCTGAACAATGAAGTGAGTGCCAAACAGGTATGGCCTCAACTTCTTCAGTGCCCAGACCACAGCAAAGGTCTCCCTCTCTATGGCAGACCAATGCTTTTCTCTAGGGGTCAACCTCCTGCTGATAAAAGCAACAGGTTGATCCTGGCCCTCAGAATTAAGTTGTGATAAAACTGCCCCTACCCCTAATTCAGATGCATCAGTTTGGATGATGAATTTTTTGGAGTAACAGGGGCTTTTCAGGACAGGTGCAGAGCACATGGCCTGCTTCAGCTCCTCAAAAGCTTTCTGACAGTTTGCTGTCCATAATACCTTTTTAGGCATTTTCTTAGATGTGAGGTCATTAAGAGGGGCTGCAATGGAGCCATAGTTCTTTATGAACCTCCTGTAGTACCCAGTGAGGCCTAAGGAGGCTCTCACCTGAGTCTGAGTTGTAGGGGGAACCCAATCTATAATAGTTTGGATTTTCCCCTGAAGTGGTGCAATCTGTTCTCCACCTACAAGGTGTCCCAGATAAACCACTTTACCCTGCCCTATCTGGCACTTTGAAGCTTTGATAGTGAGACCTGCCTTTTGCAGGGCCTCCAAAACTTTCCACAGGTGGACCAGGTGATCATCCCAGCTGGAGCTAAAGACAGCTATATCATCTAGATATGCTGCACTAAAAGCCTCCAACCCTTTCAGGACTGTATTCACCAACCTCTGAAAAGTGGCAGGTGCATTTTTCAACTTAGAAGGCATTACTGTGAATTGGTAGTGCCCTCCAATGGTTGAAAATGCAGTTTTTGCTTTTGCATCCTCTGATAACTTGATCTGCCAATACCCTGCAGTCAAATCAAAGGTGCTTAGATACTTGGCAGATGCCAGTGTATCTATTAGCTCATCTGCCCTGGGTATAGGGTGAGCATCAGTTTTAGGTACCTGGTTGAGACCTCTGTAGTCAACACAAAATCTCATTTCCTTCTTTCCATCTTTGGAATGAGGTTTTGGTACAAGTACCACAGGAGAGACCCATGGACTTTCAGAGTGCTCAACCACTCCCAGTTCAAGCATTTTCTGAACCTCTTGTTTTATGCAGTCCCTGACATGGTCAGGCTGCCTATAGATCTTACTTTTGACAGGCAAGCTGTCTCCAGTATCTATAGTGTGCTCACACCAAGAAGTGGTGCCTGGCACAGTAGAAAAGAGTTCAGAAAACTGACCCAGGAGATTTATGCAGTGGTCTTTCTGCTCAGCAGTAAGACAATCTGCTAAAACTACACCTTCCACTAGAGCATCTTGTTCTGTGGAAGAGAAGAGATCAGGGAGAGGGTCACTCTCTTCTTCCTGTCCTTCATCTGTTGCCATGAGCAGGGTGAGATCAGCCCTGTCATAGTATTGTTTCAGGCGATTGACATGGAGCACCCTAAGGGGACTCCTGGCAGTGCCTAAGTCAACTAAGTAGGTGACTTCTCCCTTTTTCTCAACAATAATGTGGGGTCCACTCCATTTGTCTTGGAGTGCTCTTTGGGCCACAGGCTCCAAGACCCACACTTTCTGCCCTGGTTGGTACTGAATCAGAACAGCCTTCTGGTCATGCCATTGCTTTTGGAGCTCTTGGCTGGCCTGAAGGTTTTTACTGGCCTTTTTCATGTACTCAGCCATCCTAGATCTTAGGCCAAGTACATAGTCCACTATGTCTTGTTTAGGAGTTTTTAAAGGTTGTTCCCAACCCTCCTTCACAAGTCTTAGAGGACCTCTCACAGGGTGTCCAAATAGGAGTTCAAAGGGGCTGAAGCCCACTCCTTTTTGGGGTACCTCCCTCTAAGCAAAAAGGAGGTAAGGTAACAGGACATCCCATCTTTTGCAGAGTTTTTCAGGGAGTCCCATTATCATTCCTTTGAGAGTTTTATTAAACCTTTCAACCAGTCCATTTGTTTGTGGATGATAGGGTGTGGTGAACTTGTATGTCACACCACATTCCTTCCAAAGGCCTTTAAGTAAGCAGACATTAAATTGCTTCCCCTGTCTGATACCACCTCTTTTGGGAAGCCCGCCCTGGAAAAGATTCCCAGGAGGGCCTTTGCCACTGCAGGAGCTGTAGTGGTCCTTAGAGGAATAGCTTCAGGATATCTGGTGGCATGGTCCACTACCACCAAGATAAACCTATTGCCTGAAGCAATAGGAGGGTCAAGGGGGCCAACTATGTCAACCCCTACCCTTGCAAAGGGAACCCCAACCACAGGCAGTGGAATAAGGGGTGCCTTTGGAGTGCCACCTGTTTTGCCACTGGCTTGACAGGTTTCACAGGACTTACAAAATTCCTTTGTGTCCTCTGACATTCTATGCAAATGAAACAAGGGGACAAGCCTGTCCCAAGTTTTCATTTGCCCCAAATGTCCAGCTAAGGGAATGTCGTGGGCTAGAGTTAGGAGGAACTTTCTGTATTCCTGAGGAATCACCAATCTCCTGGCAGCTCCAGGTTTTGGATCCCTTACTTCAGTATACAAAAGGTTGTCCTCCCAGTAAACTCTGTGAGAGTCACTGACATCCCCATTTGCTTGTTTGACAGCTTGCTGCCTTAGACCCTCTAGTGTGGGACAGGTATGCTGTGCCACACTCAGCTCCTCCCTGGCAGGCCCCCCTTCACCCAAAAGCTCAGCAGTGTCTGCTTCCAGCTCCTCTGGTGTAGGTTCTGCACAGGGTGGAAATTCTTCTTCCTCAGAAGTTGAATCCACTGTAGAGGGAGGGATAGTAGGTAGTGTGTTACCTTTACTACCCCTAGCTTTAGGGAGCACTTGGTCCATTCTTTCAGGATCCAAGTCACCCTGTCCTTTTTTCTTTTTGGCCTGAGCCCTTGTCAAAGCACAAATATGCCCAGGAATGCCCAGCATTGCTGCATGAGCCTCCAACTCCACTTCTGCCCAAGCTGATGTCTCTAAATCGTTCCCTAGTAGACAGTCTACAGGTAAATCTGAGGCAACCACAACTTTCTTTGGACCAGTAACCCCCCCCCCCCAGTTGAGATTCACAACAGCCATGGGGTGACTAAGAGTGTTGTTATGAGCATCAGTCACTTGGTACTGGTGACCAAGTAGGTGTTGTTCAGGGTGGACCAGTTTCTCTATTACCATTGTAACACTGGCACCTCTGTCCCTGTTGGCCTGAACCTCAACACCATTTATTAGGGGAAGTTGCTTGTACTTATCCATATTAAGGGGACAAGCAACCAAGGTGGCCAAATCAATGGCCCCCTCAGAGACTAACACAGCCTCTGTGGTCTCCCTAACAAGACCAACCCCAACTAAATTACCAAAAGTGAGCCCAGCTACTCCCTTGGATTGGCTATTAGTAGGTTTGCTCCCACCACCACTGCTATTACTAGGGGCACTAGGTGTAGCAGCAGGTGTTGTAGTGGTAGGAGGCTTGGTGCTTTTCTTTGGACAACTGGGATCAGTTGTCCAATGGCCTTTTATTTTACATAAATAGCACCATGGTTTCTTTTCTTTATTTTGATTTGAAGAGGATTTGGGCCCACCACCCCCACCAGAGTGTTTTTGTGGGCCTGATGAAGACTCACTTTTAGATTTGTCCCCACCCTTGTCAGAAGACTTACCATCCTTCTTCTTGCCATCCTTGTCACCCCCTGTATGAACTTTTCTGTTCACCCTTGTTCTGACCCATTTGTCTGCCTTCTTTCCCAATTCTTGGGGAGAGGTCAGATCAGAGTCTACCAGGTACTGGTGTAACAAATCAGACACACAATTATTAAGAATATGCTCTCTCAGGATTAAGTTATACAGGCTTTCATAGTCAGAAACTTTACTGCCATGTAACCACCCCTCCAAGGCCTTCACTGAATGGTCAACAAAGTCTACCCAGTCTTGTGAAGACTCCTTTTTGGTTTCTCTGAACTTGATCCTGTACTGTTCAGTAGTTAAGCCATAACCATCTAGGAGTGCATTCTTAAGAACTGTAAAATTATTGGCATCACTTTCCTTAACAGTAAGGAGCCTATCCCTACCCTTTCCACTGAAAGATAGCTATAGGATAGCAGCCCACTGCCTTTGAGGGACCTCCTGTACAACACAGGCCCTCTCAAGTGCAGCAAACCACTTGTTAATGTCATCCCCCTCCTTGTAAGGGGGAACTATCTTGTGCAGATTCCTAGAATCATGCTCTTTTGCAGGATGACTATTTGGAATACTGCTGCTGCCACCATGGGGTCCAAACCCCAACCTCTGTCTTTTTTTTCTAAGTCAAATGCTTCCCTGTCTAGATCCAGCTGTTGCTTCTTAAGCTTCAGCCTGGACTCTTCCACTCTCAATCTATTGAGTTCCCTTTCTAACATTCTGTCTTCAGGGAGGGTGGGTTGGGCATGCCTTGACACAGAAGACTGATGTGAATGAACAGAGGGAGACCTGTCCCTAACAGATGGCACTCTAACATTCTGGCCTACAGAAGTAACACTCCTACTGTGATGAGAACTCACATTAGTACCAGCCATGCTAGGTGGCCTGCTAAGGGGCAGGTTGGGAAGGTTCCCTTCTAACACTTTTACTGGGGGTGCCCCAGAGTCAGAGTGTGAACCATCAGCTAATTTCTCACCAGATGTGCCAACTAAGGTCTTATCCTGTTCAATGAGCATACTAACTAACAGTTCTCTTGAGGGAATCTTCCCTACCCCTAAACCTCTTTCAATGCAGAGACTCCTTGCTCCTTTCCAGCTAAGGGATCATATGCAAGTTTAGTCAGATCAACAGTTTGACCTGTACCAGACATTATAGAAAAGGTTTAAGGGACAGAAAAAAAAGAAAAAGTTTCAGAACTTTTTAAAGAACAGAAAAAAAACTTTTAAAACTTTTTAAGAACTTTTTGAAAGTTTAGAGGTACTTTTCAGCACTTAGCAAAAAGAGTAAGAGAAGAAAAGCAAAACTTTTTGGTTAGGTGTACATACACTGAACTTGTTTTGTATATTTTTCTCTTATGAAAAGTACAAAATGACAAAGTGGTAAGTAGTTGCAAGTACTTATCCCACCGCTGCACAACCAATGTAGGAGGCTGGCCTGGCTTGTACTGGGTACCAAGGGGTACTTATACCTTGCAACAGGTCCAGGTATCCCTTATTAGTGTAGAGGGGTGTCTAGCAGCTTAGGCTGATAGAAAAGGTAGCTTAGCAGAGCAGCTTAGGCTGAACTAGGAGACGAGTGAAGATCCTACAGTACCACTAGTGTCATATGCACAATATCATAAGAAAACACATTACACAGATATACTAAAAATAAAGGTACTTTATTTTTATGACAATATGCCAAAGTATCTCAGTGAGTACCCTCAGGATGAGGATAGCAAATATACACAAGATATGTGTACACAATACCAAAATATGCAGTAATAGCACTAGAAAACAGTGCAAACAATGTATAGTCACAATAGAATGCAATGGGGGCACGTAGGGATAGGGGCAACACAAACCATATACTCTAGAAGTGGAATGCGAACCACGAATGGACCCCAAACCTATGTGACCTTGTAGAGGGTCGCTGGGACTGTAAGAAAACAGTGAGGGTTAGAAAAATAGCCCACCCCAAGACCCTGAAAAGTGGGTGCAAAGTGCACCTAAGTTCCCCAAAGAGCACAGAAGTCGTGATAGGGGAATTCTGCAAGAAAGACCAACACCAGCAATGCAACAAAGATGGATTTCCAGACGAGAGTACCTGTGGAACAAGGGGACCAAGTCCAAGAGTCACGATCAAATCGGGAGTGGGCAGATGCCCAGGAAATGCCAGCTGTGGGTGCAAAGAAGCTGCCACCGGATGGTAGAAGCTGTGGATTCTGCAAGAACGAAGAAGGCTAGAAACTTCCCCTTTGGAGGATGGATGTCACACGTCGTGAAGAAGCTTTCAGAGGTGTTTTCGTGCAGAATGACCGCAAACAAGCCTTGCTAGCTGCAAGGGTTGCGGTTAGGGTTTTTGGATGCTGCTGTGGCCCAGGAGGGACCAGGATGTCGCCAATTGCGTGAGGAGACAGAGGGGGCACCCAGCAAGACAAGGAGCCCTCTCAGAAGCAAGCAGCATCTGCAGAAGTGCCGGTACAGGCACTACAAAGTGGAGTGAACCGGAGCTCACCCAAAGTCACAAAGGAGGGTCCCACGACGCCGGAGGACAACTCAGGAGGTCGTGCACTGCAGGTTAAAGTGCCGGGGACCCAGGCTTGGCTGTGCACAAAGGAAATCCTGGAAGAGTGCACAGGAGCCGGAGCAGCTGCAAATCACGTGGTTCCCAACAATGCAGTCTAGCATGGGGAGGCAAGGACTTACCTCCACCAAACTTGGACTGAAGAGTCACTGGACTGTCGGAGTCACTTGGACAGAGTTGCTGAGTTCAAGGGACCTCGCCATTCGTGCTGAGAGAAGACCCAGAGGACCGGTGATGCAGTTCTTTGGTGCCTGCGGTTGCAGGGGGAAGATTCCGTCGACCCACAGGAGATTTCTTCGGAGCTTCTAGTGCAGAGAGGAGGCAGACTACCCCCACAGCATGCACCACCAGGAAAACAGTCGAGAAGGCGGCAGGATCAGCGTTACAAGGTCGCAGTAGTCGTCTTTGCTACTTTGTTGCAGTTTTGCAGGCTTCCAGCGCGGTCAGCAGTCGATTCCTTGGCAGAAGGTGAAGAGAGAGATGCAGAGGAACTCTGATGAGCTCTTGCATTCGTTATCTAAAGAATTCCCCAAAGCAGAGACCCTAAATAGCCAGAAAAGGAGGTTTGGCTACTTAGGAGAGAGGATAGGCTAGCAACACCTGGAGGGGCCTATCAGAAGGAGTCTCTGACGTCACCTGCTGGCACTGGCCACTCAGAGCAGTCCAGTGTGCCAGCGGCACCTCTGTTTCCAAGATGGCAGAGGTCTGGAGCACACTGGAGGAGCTCTGGGCACCTCCCAGGGGAGGTGCAGGTCAGGGGAGTGGTCACTCCCCTTTCCTTTGTCCAGTTTTGCGCCAGAGCAGGGCTGGGGGATCCCTGAACCGGTGCAGACTGGCTTATGCAGAGATGGGCACCATCTGGGCCCATCAAAGCATTTCCAGAGGCTGGGGGAGGCTACTCCTCCCCAGCCCTGACACCTTTTTCCAAAGGGAGAGGGTGTAACACCCTCTATCTGAGGAAGTCCTTTGTTCTGCCTTCCTGGGCCAAGCCTGGCTGGACCCCAGGAGGGCAGAAACCTGTCTGTGGGGTTGGCAGCAGCAGCAGCTGCAGTGAGACTCCGGGAAAGGTGGTTTGGCAGTACCCGGGTATGAGCTAGAGACTCGGGGGATCATGGAATTGTCTCCCCAATGCCAGAATGGCATTGGGGTGACAATTCCATGATCTTAGACATGTTACATGGCCATGTTCGGAGTTACCATTGTGACGCTAAACATATGTCATGACATATGTATAGTGCACGCGTGTAATGGTGTTCCCGCACTCACAAAGTCCGGGGAATTTGCCCTGAACAATATGGGGGCACCTTGGCTAGTGCCAGGGTGCCCACACACTAAGTAACTTAGCACCCAACCTTTACCAGGTAAAGGTTAGACATATAGGTGACTTATAAGTTACTTAAGTGCAGTGGTAAATGGCTGTGAAATAACGTGGACGTTATTTCACTCAGGCTGCAATGGCAAGCCTGTGTAAGAATTGGCAGAGCTCCCTATGGGTAGCAAAGGAAATGCTGCAGCCCATAGGGATCTCCTGGAACCCCAATACCCTGGGTACCTCAGTACCATATACTAGGGAATTATAAGGGTGTTCCAGTATGCCAATGTAAATTGGTGAAATTGGTCACTAGCCTGTTAGTGACAATTTGGAAAGAAATGAGAGAGCATAACCACTGAGGTTCTGGATAGCAGAGCCTCAGTGAGACAGTTAGTCATAACACAGGTAACACATACAGGGCACACTTATGAGCACTTGGGCGCTGGCTGGCAGGGTCCCAGTGACACATACAACTAAAACAACATATATACAGTGAAATATGGGGGTAACATGCAGGCAAGATGGTACTTTCCTACAATGCGGTGTTGCGCGGCGGCCATCGCACAATGTCAGCGGAATTACCTCATTTCCACTTGTCCCTCCTCACAGGTCAGGCAGCCACCATTTCAAGGGGGGCACAGGCAATGGCACCTAACTGTGTCACATTGGCACATCAACTGACTTACGAGTTCACATACTGTTTCTGTAAAGCAAAAATTAAATATTAATGTTGAAATATGTGTGAATATGACCTTCTGCTCACAGTTTTTTCACCCTAGAGTTCAACCACTGAGGATGAATAGGAGATGGAGACATCCCCTGTGTATTGACCCCTGGTCGACCTGGCGACAATGGAGGATAGGCACATTATCCTGACCTACAGACTTGATAGGGCCACAGTCCAAGAACTCTGTGCCCAATTGGAGCCAGACCTGATCTCAGCTATCTGCCACCCCACAGGTATCCTCCCTCTAGTGCAGGTCCTGTCACTGCTCCATTTCCTGGCAAGTGGTTCCTTCCAAGCGACAGTGGCCATGGCATCAGGGATGTCACAGCCTATGTTCTCAAACATGCTGACCAGATTGTTGTCTGCCCTTCTGAAACACATGCGCAGCTACATCGTATTCCCCCAGGTGGAGGATTTGGCCACAGTAAAGATTGACTTCTATGCACTGGGACATATCCACAACATCACTGGTGCCATTGATGGTTCACATATTGCATTTGTTCCCCCCCCCCCCCCGGAGAAATGAACAAGTGTTCAGAAATAGAAAAAGCTTTCACTCTCTGAATGTGCAGATGGTGTGTTTGGCGGACCAGTACATCTCCCATGTCAATGCAAAGGATCCTGGCTCTGTGCATGATTTCTTTATCTTGAGGAATAGCAGCATCCCATATGTGATGTCTCAACTCCAGAGGCACCGGGTGTGGCTAATAAGTGAGTCCATAGTCCCCACCCAGTTGATGTAGGTATATGGATGTGGGTTTTGCCCTAAGGGTGATTGTGTGGCTAACAGGTATCCCTCGATATTTGCAGGTGACTATGGTTACCCCAACCTCTCATGGCTACTGACCCCAGTGAGGAATGCCAGGACAAGGGCAGTGGATCATTACAATGAGGCACATGGGTGAACAAGGAGGATCATTGAGCGAACCTTTGGCCTCCTGAAGGCCAGATTGCGGTGCCTCCATCTGACAGGTGGATCCCTGTACTACTCACCCAAGAAGGTGTGCCAGGTCATCGCTGCATGTTGCACAACCTGGCCTTGAGATGCCAGGTGCCTTTTCTGCCAGAGGATGAGCTTGGGGATGGTTGTGTGGCAACTGTGGAGCCTGTGGACAGTGACAAAGAAGAGGCAGAGGAAGAAGATGTGGACAACAGAACTACGCTAATTCAACAGTTCTTCCAGTGACCCACAGGTAAGACACTGTAACTTCACCTTCTATTGCAGTTTTGTGTTTGACATTGAACATGGCAGCCTGATTTCCCTATTTCTATGGCCACTTACTGTACCCTTTGGCATCTCCATTTTCAGATCTCTGTGCCCCACTCTGGCTCCTGGTGTGTTTACTGCTGCCCACTACATGTCATACCTATGTAAATATTACAGTACATTTGAATTGCAATGTTTACAGTTTGTGAAACTAATACATTTGTCAACCAATTGACAGACTCCATATTTGATTTTGTTCCAAGGGTGTTTATTTAGGTGGTAATAAGTGGAGGAGGTATTGCAATGGGCTGGCTTACTGATGGAGGAAAGTCCAGCATAGAGTCCAGTCTATTTGTATCACAGGTGCATTGTCCAAGGGGGCATTGGAAGGGGAGCAATGGCAGTTAAAGGTGGACAGGGTGACAGAGTGGGACACAAGGGTGATAATCAGGAGAGTCTTATTTCCTGGCGGGGGTCTTGGCAATGTTCTCTGGCTTCTGCATGGATCGCAGGGACCGTTTGCGGGGTGGTTCTCCTTGTGCAGGGAGTGGGGTGCTGGTGGCCTGTTGTTCCTGTGGCGGGCCTCCTTTCCACTAGCATCGGAGGAGGTGGAGGGCTGTTCTTCGGTGTGGCTAGTGTCAGGGGCCTGTTGGTGTGCCACTGCCTCCCTCATGGTGTTGGCCATGTCTGCCAGCACCCCTGCAGTGGTGACCAGGGTGGTGTGGATGTCCCTCAGGTCCTCCCTGATGCCCAGGCACTGTCCCTCCTGCAGCCGCTGGGTCTCCTGCAACTTGGCCAGTATCTGGCCCATCATCGCCTGGGAATGGTGGTAGGCTCCCAGGATGTTGATGAGTGCCTCTTGGAGAGTTGTTTCCCTAGGCCTGTCCTTCCCACTGTTGCACATCAGTCCTCCCAGCTTCCCTGTTGTCCTGTGCCTCTGCCCCTGAACCGGGTGCCCACTGCCACTGACCCTAGGTCCCTGATCGTCCTGTGTTTGTGGGGTTGCCTGGGGTACCTGTAGTGGTGGACACACTGCTGATTGACGTGTCCTGAGGATGGGCTGGCTGGGTGGGTGCTGCGGTGGTGTTTCCTGAGGGGGGGAGGCTCTGTGGTGTGTTGGGACTGTGCCTGGGTAACCGACTGTCCATAGGTCCCTGATGGGCCAGGTTGGGCAATGTGATCTAGGCGTGCAGAGCTACTGTCATCACTGTGGGTCTCTTCTGGGGGGGCTGGATGTGGCTGGCACCTCCTCTCCGGTGACTTTGAGTGGGAGTCCTGTGGGGATGTAAATGTAGTGTTATTGTTTCTGCGTGTGCCATCTTGTGGATGGGTATGTTTCCCTCTATGGTTGTTATTAGCAAGGCAGCTTTGGCTTGTGTGAGTTGTGGTTGGTTTAGCTAAGTGATTGTCAGTAGTGTGCATGCTGTGGTGATGGGTGTCCATGCAGGTCTGTGAGTGATGTCCATGCATTGGTGTTGCATGCAGGGCTTGGTATTGGGATGGGTGGGTTGTGATGGTGGGGTATATGTGAGGTGGTGGGGCGATGGGTGTGAGGGTAGGGGTTGTTGTTTGTGATGGCATGCAGGTAGGGTGGGGGATAAAGTAGGAAAGAGTTGACTTACCAGAGTCCAGTCCTTCTGCTACTCCTGCCAGGCCCTCAGGATGCATGATCGCCAAGACTTGCTCCTCCCATGTTGTTAGTGGTCGAGGAGGAGGTGGGAGTCCAACTCCAGTTCTCTGTACAGCTATCTGGTGTCTTGCTACCACGGAATGCACCTTCCCCCATAGGTCGTTCCACCTCTTCCTGATGTCATCCCTTGTTCTTGGATGCTGTCCATGGCGTTGAGCCTGTCCACGACTCTCCGCCATAGCTCCATCTTCCTGGCAATAGATGTCTGCTGCACCTATGTTCCGAATAGCTGTGGCTCTACCCGGATGATTTCCTCCACCATGACCCTTAGCTCCTCCTCTGAAAACCTGGGGTGTCTTTGTGGTGCCACGGGTGTAGTGTGAGTGATATATGTGAGGGTGCGTGTGGTGATGTGTTGGGGTATGTGCTGTGAGGTGCGTTGATGGTGTATGGGTGATGGTGTTTTGTGGCTCAGATTCAGTGGGTGTTCCTGGCTTGTCTCTCTCTCACTTGCAAAAATCTTTGGGTCGTAAAGGGTTGTGGGTAGTGTGGGTGTGTGTTTTATATTGGTGTGGGTGTGTGGGAGTGGAGTTTGTATGTGTGTCAGGTATGTGTAGTTTGAATTGTCCAATGTGGTGTTGCTTTGTTAGTGTGTGTCTATTTTGAGCGCGGCGGTGTGTACCGGCAATGGTTTAGCATGGTTGAATGAACGCTAGTGGCGGATTTCTATGTGTGGGTCATAATATGGGTAGCGGTATACCGCCGGGGTCGTGGTATGTTGGCGGCAGTCAGCATGGCGGTAAGTGACACTTACCGCCAATGTTGTAATGGGGGCCTTTATGTCCATTCGCTCCCAAGTGATTCAACAAGGCAATAGTATCATACTTGCATGCTTCCCTTCCCTTTGAGGCAACCAACAAATCATCAATGTACTGGACTAACATCGATTGGAAAGACATTCCGAATGATTCTAAGTTCTTTTCAGGATCTGGTTGAATAAAGACGGTGACTCTGAAAACCCTTGAAGAATTCTGCACCAACAATAGACTTGATCCAACAATTTAAAACAGAAGAGAAATTGGCTATCCTCATGAAGTGGTACAGAAAAGAATGCTTGTGACAGGTCCACTATGGTGAACCATTCAGCATCGCATGGGGTCTGAAACAATATCACTGCTGGATGTGGCACCACGGGGCAACATTTAATCACAATATCATTTACTTTCCTCAGGTCTTGAACAATTCGAAATTTCCCACATAGCTTTCGTAATCCCATTATTGGTGAATTACATGGACTGTTCAATACTTCTTTTAAAACCCCTGGGTTTACAAATTCTACAATTATGGGTGCAATTCATCCAATAGTGTCCAGTGTCAGGTGGGATTGGGGGATCTGGGGAAAAATCGCATTTGGCTTCACTGGGACCTTAACTGGCTCAACTCCTTTTATTAGACCAATGTCTTTTCCTGTGAGATCCCACACCTTCATTTTCACCATTCTCTGTAAGTCAGAGGGTAGATCTCGTATTGTAAAAACTGGAAAGAAACTAATCAAAGGATACTCCTCATTCGATGTGTCACAATCTGCTTTGGGAGGCAAGCAGCCTTCACCATCACTATTTGTCAGATGGCAATTCCATTGTTTGAGCAAGTAACTGAACATCTCGTTTTGCGTAGCAAGTCTCTTCCTAGTAAGGATACCAGACTTGAATCACAAACTACACATTTGTGTAATCCTTTAAAGTTGCCAATTTTAACTTGAACTGGTTCAGTGATTGGGTTTGTCAAATACTGGTTTGTAACGATCTGTACTGTTTTCCCTGATAGGGGCTGGTTTGGAACTTCTGCAGTCCTCACTATAGAGCATGTAGTTCCTGTATCAACTAATAATTAGACCTTATGACCCATTACCTTTCCCTTCACGTATGGACCCTTTTGATCTACTTTTAATGAAGCTGCTAACACGCATTCCTCCTCATCTGAACTCTCACTCACCCAGTCATCATTCGCTTCATCCTCACTGTGTAGTGGGTTTTGGTGTATCATGTTAATACTCTGGTTAAGCCTTTGACCTGTGACCTGCTGAGGAAGCATCAGCTGCTGCTGCTCCATTGGGGCTTGAGGTATTTGAATTTGCTGCCTAGGTACCATTTGAACTTGGGGTTGCATTTGCTGTGACTGTGGCATCTGCAAATGTGACATTTGCAACTGCTGCATAGGCTGAAAACCTTGCACCTGGTTCACATTACTTTGGAAATTTGGATTTTGACCTCTCATTCTTGGTCCTCTCAGATTTGGAAAAGAATTGATTTCGTTTGTCTGTTGAACAACACCGTCCTGACCTAACATCAGACACTCCGGTTTCCAATGTCTGAAGCCTCCGCAAGTGTGACATGCATTCTTTTCATTCCTTTCACATCATTCTGAACAACCACAGTACTCAAATCAGGTCCACGGTTCCCATTTCCAATTCCACCACAACCTCTATCTTTTGCCTGATTCTGCACCCACACATTTCCCTGCTGCTGTGGAAAACTCCCCTACATTCCTGATTGTGCCAATTTAATCTGCATCACCATTCCCTTTTCTTTCAACTTTCTCGGTTTCAACTCAATTTCATCACTACAGTACTTCGCATTCTGCAATACTTCATCAATCAACTTTGCTTGCCAACAAATGAAATGGCTCTTAATCATCTGGCTAATCTCAGGTCTCAACCCTTCAACAACTGAACACAAAATGAATTTCGACTCAATGGTTTCTGTCCCACTGTAATGTTTAAATGCTTGCAACAATCTCTCATAGTACGCATGTATGGACTCTTTCGCTTCTTGAGCTGTCCTGTCTATTCTCTGCCAATCAATGTTCTTGGGCAAAATTCTCATTTTCAAAAATTCAGTCACCTTATAATAATATTTCAATATGTCAGGAGATGGTGCACTTGTAACTGGATCTCTCTGAGGTTCTTTTGTCGGCCAATTTACACTCCTCTTGCATTCAACCCATAAGTCTGCTGGAACTACTATTTCTAACAGGGTGTTCAAATCCTCCCACAGGCATTTTGTAAGTTTCACAAACTTATCTGTTTGTTGGTACCATTCCAGTGGTTTCTCTCTCAATCTCGGGTAGTCATTTGTAAATGACAAAATATCACTTCTGCTCCAAGGGACATGTACAAAATTCCCTCCTGGAATTTCTCTCATTGGTAATATCTTCACTGGGTCTTCAACCTGCTGCTCAGTTGCAGTAAGATTCCCAGAATGCCTTTTTTTTTCTCTTTTCTTCACCCATCTGCCTTCCCACTTATTTAATGCTTCCCATGTTTGAATGTTCTGAATTAATTCCCTAATGTGAATTTTCATTCCGGTACTCTCATGATCTCAAAGTCCTTTGAGTCAAATTGCAATCGGTAACACCTCTTTAAATGTTTAGCTTTCTCAATTTGTATATCATATTTCTCTGCCAGATCTGCTAGTTTCTGATGGACTATTCTTGCTTTATTGGTAATCAGTTGGCACAAATAAAACAGCTCCTCTTCACGGTATGAGTCAATTCTGTCTAACCCCATTGATCACTCATTTATGTATTCTGCCTCTAGTCTAAGCCTGGTCAAATTCAGGACACTTCCTCCGCTGGAATCTCCTTGTGTGCTACCCAATTTCTCCAACCATCCAGTCAACTGCTGAGCTGTCAAACATTGTAATTAAATATTGTTGTTACTTACACCGGGCACTAGCTGTAATGTTAAGCTTGGGGTCTCTGGTGTTACCTTGCTTGGACTGGAGCTTGTGTCAAATCTCCCCTAATTATTTGGAGGAGTTCTAAAAGAACTCAAATCAATTAACAGGCCTGTCTCATCGAATGTTGGTCTCATGGGAGTCATCATTCCTGCATTTTCATTGAATCTCTCCCTTACTATGCTTGGATTCAGGATTTTCTGTTCACTGCTTTTATTATTTCCTTGGCAAACAATGGTATAACTGGACCTATGGTAACTGTACTGACACTGCATCTGGATTTTGTAGGGCTTTTGGATCTCTCTGGTACATTGCTCCTGTATTCTGACTTGTCAATGCAGTCATCTCTGTCGGTGACCCTGTTATGGGGGTCCCTTGCGGGATCGTCTGTGTTTGTGCTGGAGACATTAAGTTTGTCGTATACCCTATCTGGATCAGCGTTGGCTTCTGATAAACCTGATTCGTGTGGGCAGCCTGTCCCCTTGGCACTTCTAAGTTTGTTGCAGTATCTATAATAAGAACATTTGGGTAAATTCTAGGAATGTCACTCCGCAGCATAGGCAACTGAATTGCAGAAGTGGTAGGAACATTATGGTTAACCTGTATGTGTCTCTGCACATTTTAAATGGACATTGAAGCAGTAGGGTCTACACTAGTGCTTGAACCTGACTCATGTGTTGTATACGGTGGGGGCGATTTCTCAGTAACTGCAACATAAACTCGTCATCATCTGAATCTTCATCGTAAGTTAAAGACTTTCTAGACTCTGTGGATTTCTGCTCTCTGTCATCTGAAGGATAGGAATCCCTCTTCTTAGTGCTCCTTTCCTTAGCCTCGCTCTCGTTCTCTTGGGTAATTGCCGTAAACAACTTAATTCCCTGTAAAGTCTCAGTTCTCCAAAATGTTGGCTCATGATCCCACCTTGCCTCTGCTAAAGGTTTCGCAGCTTTTCTCATTCTCCTCTCAAACTTCTGTTGCTGTCTGGCCACTAATTCCCAAATAGCTAATGCTTCAAATTGTGCAGGTCTCTGAGGAGGTTTCAAATCATACAATACTCTCCTCAAATTCTCTAAAATTCTCAAATTGAATGTTCCATGGGCAGGGAATGCTAGGCTCCTGTCTCTCTCAGTTTCTTTGCACCATTGTTTCAGCCAAAGACATGGTGCATCACCTTATTCTTCTAACACAATATAGGCGGGTGTACCTTCTAGTGGTGATATTTCTCCTATTCTAGTCAAAATTAACATATCTCCCCTTAGGGCACTCTTTGAAGCTTTGAAAATTTTCATTTCTGTAATTTACGCTACTTTCAATCGAATTAGGAAGTGAATTTCAATCCCAAAGATCCCTTTCGTCTACCTTCTCAACCAATTACACCAATTCGTTTGCAATCTTTCTCACTAACCAACCTATCCCAACGCGATTCTAGTGACGTCACACTCACACATAGAGCGGCTGACAAAGCCCTTCGGCTTCCCAACTTGTCTGTTAACTACAGGTAGGTAACATAATCGCTTCAGAAACCTTACTGAATTTCCAACTGCTTCATTTAGCTCTGACAGAACTCCTTCGATCTCAGTTTCCCTGACTTGCAAGCAAAATTCGTCCAGCAAATTTTACTCTCAGCTGATCATCACATCGGGTCCTCCTGGTGCACATATGATTCAATAAATCTCTGTTGAAAACTATCACTCACTTTAACCTGCACTCTTGAGTTTGTCAACCACGCCCGATTGGCCTACTAAACAGAAAAATTACAACATAAACCAAGTGTCTCATACACTTATACAATACTCCTGAGTCTTAGACCACACAGGGCCCGTATACCAACAACCACGTGGGCAATGTTTGAACACAAAGCGCCACACACATGTGAAGTTCGACGACTTCCCTACTCTCACACTTTTGACTACGCAAACTCCCTAAACAACCTCATTTGGAGCACGCAAACTCCCTATCCACTCACAGACATCACAATTCACCTGCGATTTGCTTAGGCTTTGCAAGTGCAAAATGTATTTCATTCACTCTTTCACTAGAACGCCGAGAACATCTTCAAACAGGCATTGGCAAACTCTGAGGTTTCGGGAAAATAATGGTAGGCTCTTAGGGAGACATACTCTTAGTTTCTTCTAACAAGAAGACAAACCATCTGACCATCCAAACTAAGAAAATGACAACCTGGAACAATGACGGTATTCTTTAGGGAGACTAATCATCCAACTGTGCTACTAAACTGGGAACATCCTGAAAAAATGATGGTGTCCTCTTAAAGAGACAAAGTATCAGACTCTGCTACCAAAAGCTGTGAGTGCGTCTGACCTTATTTGTTCTTTTATAATTTATTTAAAAGGTGACACGTTAGAGGTTCGATAGACCTTTTGACTACGCTAAGAGGACTCTCACCATCATTACTCTCAGATATCTGTGCAACCAAATATAGGCCCTCATTCTGACCTTGGCGGTCGGCGGAGAGGCGGCGGTCGGACCGCGAACAGACCGGCGGTCAGAAAAATGGCATTCTGACCGCGGCGGTCACCGCCGCGATCGACCGCCACTTCCCCACTCCGACCGCCACGGCGGTCATGACCGCCGGGCTGGAGTTTGCGCACTCCGGCCCGGCGGTCGTCCCAAGACCGCCAACGGTATCATGACCCTGCCTACCGCCGCGGTTTCTGGCGGTCGGGAACCGCCATGCGAACCATGGCGGTAAGCACTATCGGGGCCAGGGAATTCCTTCCCTGGCACTGATAGGGGTCTCCCCCACCCCCCACTACCCACCCGAGTCCTCCCCCCACACCCTCCACCCCCCTGCCACCCCTCAGAGGTGGTACGAACCCCCTCCCCACCCCACCCCGACATGCACATACATGCACCCCGACATGCACACACCCCCAACATGCACATATACACACCCCCTACACACACATACACAACGGGGACACATACCCGCACACATACATGCAGACATGCGCACCTGCCGAACAGCACACATTACCCATAGACACAGCAGCACCCCCCGCCCGCATACACGCACTCACACACCCCCTCTACACACTCACACGCACACCCCCATGCACGCCCACATCACACAACACCCCCTCCCCTCACGGACGGTCAACTTACCTTGTGCGTTGGTCCTCCGGGAGGCGACGGGAGCCATGGGGAGGTCACCGCCAACAGAACACCGCCAACAGAAGACCGCCACACAGATATGTGGGTCGTAATTCTGTGGGCGGTGTTCTGCTGGCGTGGCGGTGGAGGTTGACCAGTCTCCACTTTTCCGCCGACCGCCAGTGTGGCTGCTGGCGGTTTCCCGGCGGAACGCTCCCAGCGGTCGGAATGCGCACAGCGGCATACCGCCGCGGTCGGCGTTCTTCACCGCGGCGGTAACTCGGCGGTCTCGCGAAAAGACCGCCAAGGTCAGAATGAGGGCCATAGTGTCCTCAACACAAAAGCAATCAATTTGTCAAACCTTGAGTCAGTAAAGGACACGCACCATGACCCATGTGGTCATGAATAACCACACCTTTAGTGAAAGTTAGAAAATGTTATTTCCCTATATTAACAATGCTAACATCACATATATTAGTCTCAATACCAAATGATAAACACAAATGAATAACACTGACCAAATCTTCTAAAGAATCTCAATTTAACCAAAGCAGTTACCGTTAAGCATTCAAGAATCACAGTACAGATTAATAACAGAAACAACTGTGCAATAGAAATGACATACATCTAGATTCAACAGGTGAACCATAGCAACTCTTTGTTAATAACAATTTGATAACATTTTCCAGGTCCCCTTACTAACTTTCTGATGAGAATAGCATGTTTGGGCTTCATGCAAAACAGTTTTAGTCAAAAAGATAATTTGGAAAAAACATCTAAACTATGGCTCTACAAAAATAGCGGTTGGTACTTAAAAACAAAGAACAAATCTACAACAAAGACTGTAGGATTTTGTTATACCTCTCCTCAAGTTAGGATCAGCAATCTGCGATTCTCCTCTTCAGTTGAACATCCGTCTGGTCAGCGTCAGCAATGGACAGTAAAAGGCAATGGCTCAGACCCGGTGGGCTTTAAGCTATCTGAACAACATAAATTTAGCAAGCTAAGAATCAGCATTAAAACAAATTTCTCTATGAGGATGGTTATAAAGGAAAAGAATCATCAGGAACTGTTCGACTCCTCACACAGAACAATTCAGTGAGGGAAGAGGGAATGGAATAATGGGGGCACGGACCTCTCTCTGCAGTCACGCTAAGTTAGAATTTCCCAAAAACTTCCCACATCGTCATTGGTCAGAAAATGTTATGTTTACCAGTAATCCAATGGAAAATAGAACCCAAATCTCAGATATACCTAAGCTGTCTTTCACACAACGATGATTGGCTCCTCTTCTCCTGTTCCCATATTGAGGTAACCTTATTGTTGCAATCTGTACTCCAGTCAGTGCATCCATTGTCACGGATTAAATCTACAATGTTGCATTTCCTAGTACAAGACATTCTACCAGGCAATTCTCATGAGAAAGTTAAAGACATCTGCAAAATGTTTGGTCAGCACAGTGTGAACAATGTAATAATACATTCTCTGATCATACTTTTTCCACTTTTTTATTAGACATTGCAGCTTGACATGAGGTTGTGCAGACTGGGCCCAAACCCTCGCTATCTTTGAGGCTTCTAATATATAAAGGCAATACATAGCATGAAACCATTAATGTGACATACTAATGCAATTTTCTCTACACGTGTACTTCAACTAATAATAATATTTAATTACCAAAGCATTTCAAATTAAGTGGCGGCCACTTAAGTGGGTACATTTTCCAAGTCGCACATAATTTTCTATGTTAGCCTAATTGTATGCAATTTCTTAACCAATCATAAATGTAAAACATTAGTTAATTAATTCAGCTTTCACAATAGTCCATGGAGTTAAGGTGTCTTTTGAAGTTTCTTGTTTATTTTCAGTTTGTTATCTCCCCTCACACACACACTACCTGTTGCTTCCTCCTTCCTACTCCCCCATCCACCTCTACTGCACCCCCATGATTTGTATTCATGTACTTAGGAGAGCGTGGCAGCAATTGCCAACAGCTGCTCACCTTTATAAAAGGCACTTCGCATTACCTGGAATTATATTTCTTTTAATTAACGATTTATCTTGGATTGGCAAATTTAAAACAATTGCCAGCCGCGTCACTTCGTAGGCACGTGCTTCGACTGTGATGCAGGTGTTTTATGAAACCCAGAAGATTTGAGAGGACTCATGCCCGCTTCCTTCATCCCCTGAGTTTTTGACACAATACTTTGAGGATATTGTGGCGCCAAGAAGTACCCTTTGTAGATGCAGGTTTTGCAGTAAGGTACTGCAGTGTCTCCAGTCTTGATATGCGTGAGAAGACATCAGCCCCACCCCGCCCACGATTAAATGGTACACGCCCACTTCAATAAACAAATCGACTTTTACATAAATGTACTATACTTAAAATAAATATTTACTTGTAACCTCCTTAAGGGTGGTGGTAAGTCAGAATATTGTAATTAACCTGCTCCCTACGTGTTGACACCTGCAATACTCTGGTATAAACAACACGTGCATTAATAAACAGTCAACTACTATATGTACCACTCAGGTTATGAGCCTTTGGCATACCCACCCAAGCAGATATGTGAATTTATGTTATCTTTTCATACAAGCTTTGTTGTACAGCTGTTCTCAACAATAGCACTGAAGTTGTCTATTTCAGGAAGGGTGAAAGGCAGAGTTGTCCCTGCACGATTAAAAACCTGACCTGCAGTTCGCACAGAGATCACTGCAGCAGGCATTTAGCACAAGGAACTCTCTCTCAAAATGTAATCTGGCCTATTGGTTAAATGCTGCAAATATTCATGGTTTAAACTGTGTATGTAAATATATATATTTGATATACATACATATATATATATATATATATATATATATATATATATATATATATATATATATATATATATATATATATATATATATATATGTAATCATAATATACCATATTGGTTCAGATGCTTCATATTTTTAAGGATATATATTTTTAAGGATATATATGATGCCATACACACATATGCACACATACACATTAAATGTTTGGTTTTATACAGCACTTGTGAAGCCAGGTTTTGCTATTTCCTCCCACGCAAAATACCACTTCATACAGTTAGCCAAGGGAAATCATTTAATAATGTCTAAAAGGATGAAAGGCTGAGCCCCACTAGATTTCTACCTCTATCTTAAAGGTTACACAGGAATGCATTATATAGGGTCACAGAGAAACGCCGGCAAAGGTAAAATACCTGTAGGTATTTTACCTGCCAATATAATAATAAATACACACATTATTACCTAAAGGTGTGCTAGAAGGCAAAATAATGTCACATTTATAGTTCAGAACCATAGTTGAGGATGCATCATGAATGGCATTGCACTGCCTAGTCAAAGTGTAGAAATGTCCAAATGAGCAGTGACATGCGTGTGATATTATACAGTCTGCTGCCGCCTACGTTTTCTATGGCTGACCAAGGCAAGCAGTCATTTATTTTATATTCATCTGAAGGGGTTTGGATGGTTACAAACTGCTTCACACCCCATATGACTGACTCGGAGTGCTTGTCTATAAGTGTGATGTGTATATTTATTCTTAGACTAAACAGAAACCATCCTTGCTATTTTTCAAGAAAACTACTTTCAACCTTTGTCCCTTCGCTCCTCTCTGACTCATCACAAACCTTTTTAACTACTATAAACCCCCAGACATCCTTCTCAGACTTCACTTAATTTTTAACCATGTCACTCAACTAATAGGCACACTTGACCACTACTTGCAAATACAATGCATTACTTACCTTTTCAAATACATTCCCATCATTATAAGCACACAAGTAATCAAGAGCACAAGCCTAACACAACTAATGCACAAAGAAAAAAAAATACTAATCTACTATTAATCTCTAATCTTCGGTTTCAGAGTAGTGTGCTACTCATGACAAAGAGCTTCGACTCATAGTAAGTGCTTTATAAACACAATTTACAATATGTTATCAAGTACACGTTTCTGTGGGATGAAAGGCGGCCCTCAATCTTATTTATGTTTTCACATTTTACAACTACTTTGCTGGTATCTGTAAACCAACGTGATTTTTACATTAAATTGATGCCACATAGCAGCAATCCACATAAGTACACTCCACATCATGCCACATATTTCCAATCAGCATAATTTCACTCAGCACCACACAGTTCCACACAACACAATTTCACTTCATACATTACCATTCCACGCCGCATAATTCAGTAACACACCACATAATTCAACTCAATGACACATTTACATAATAAACCACAAGTATCCAATCCACACAACAGAAAACCAAATGCCACAAACTTCAACACACCACATAATTAAACATCACAACATATCACTATGCAACACAAAATAACATCCCACATATTTACACTCCATGGCACAGTCCTATTCCACATAATTCCAGCAGGCTCAAAACCCCATAATTACCATCCGCATAATTCCACTGCACCCCAAGCCTCATAATTCAGATCCACACAATTCCAATCCAACCCTCATAATTCCACTCAATACACATCTAGTCCACTCCATAACATACGGGTAAAAGTCATTGTCATTTACAACGCCAATAGATCTAATTCTCGCAAATGAGAGAGCTATAGGCAATGCCAGTGTATGTTTCACAGACTTATCACAGCCTTAGCCCGCCGTTATCTCGCACAGTGTTTGTATGCTAAAGAGCACGTGCGAAACCCGCAGCCAATGAGCACGTCGGAATTGTCTGCAGCGCAGTAGGATTGGCTGAGGCTCCAACCACTGGTGGTTAGAGTGACGCCTATTTCCAGACCACGCCCATAATTTGTTCGGCCACGGGACAGGGTGTCATGCGACCCGGAAGTACTGAAATTACCTAGAAGTTCTCTTAGCTAAAACAGCTTAAGAACATCGGACTTAAACGCTGAAATAACTGAAGTTCCAGGTAAGGAGCAGACGGATCGTTGTCGTATCTAGCTTCGCATGGCTTGACGTGTGTATGTAGTGATTTAACATTGATGGCCAATTGACTGTGCTCCCGTTACCACAGGGACCGCTGCCCTCGTGCCCCAGGAAAATCACCTAAATTATACTTCTTCATTTAGAATCGGCGTAGACACTTAACGGAATGTACTTTTTGTACTGTTTATTGGCGCACAACTGTGGCATATCTGCAAAAGGCATTGACCCACTTTTCTGAGGATCGCACAGGACCGATGCAATGGATTAATGAGATTTATAAAAACGTGACTTTCTGTACAAGCGTGAGATTTTAATAAAAAGTGAATGAGTGTTGTACAGTTTTTCTAGTAGGTGACTGGGCACGCACAGTCGTAAAGGTAGTAATTTTTGAAGTACGTCAGTGAATTTGAGACTTGAAGCCAGATTTTTGTGACTGTCGTATGGAGATGGATTAGAATCATGATCACACATCAGCCTTTCTTGCTGTTTTTAAGAGCCAGGTCATCTCTGGAACCGCAGGCGGTTTCCGTCTTTTTTTGTAAACGTATTCAATCCGCCACATATTTCCTAGTGCTCAAATTCCACGTCACTAGTGAGTGAAAAATCACACAGTCTAGTGGAATGTTTTCATTACTGGTCGGATGGGCTGACGACTTAGCTGCACGTCACACAACAGACAAATTTCTTTTTGAAGGGGTGTTCATGACACGTCGGACGTTTTCATGTGACAGTAACATGTACACATTTTCATACTAGTTAGAATGCGACCAAACCGCCATAGGTCTTCTCAGCCGAGATTTACCACTGTTGACCATGTCCCTTGTCACCAAGTTAGCTGTGCCACGGTTCTCTGTCAGCACATTCACCTGAACTCTCAGAGACAGCGGAGCCATCGTTCTACATTCATCTGGGTTAGCGAAGATATACAGCGATATTCAGAACCGTGGGCATTAGATGCATCCCTGAATTTATTGCATGGCTGGAGCGGCGGAAAAGCGGTCACCTGTTCGTTGTCTAAGCATGGATAGGCTTTTCAAACAAGGCGAGCAGTTACTAGGAGCTTCAGTCGCTTCAAGTTAAAGTTGTTTGAATTTGAGGGGCTGGATTCAGTTTTCTTCTATCCATTATACTCGGACTGCAAAGTGTACATATTCCACTCGAGTAAGACTTTGAGTAGAGTGTGTATTAAACATCCACATTGTTAAACCAACTCTCAGTCAGTCTAGCGTGCATGAAGAGTTAGTTTAGAGCATATGTTCAGCATGAGACTCTCCTCCAGAGGTGAAAGGTAACTGCCTTCATCCTCTACAAATGTTGGATTGGATTTGGCTTCTTCTGATGTTCTTATTAAAAAAACAACAAAGACATCACTGACGGGTGGGGATAATGCGAGCATTTCTAACCAGGGGTGTGGAATTTATTAAAATATCTACTTGTCCAGGGGACAGGTTGCTTCTCAAATCTACTTGTCCTGTAAAAAGATCTACTTGTCCCTTTGGTGCCATGTAGTGTGGCGACAAATTATGGCAGCAATTAATAGCCTCTCTGATTATGCCAGGGCTACTACCATAGTAGGGTTTGAATACTTGGAGTTTCAATCCCTACTGTAGAAATTTCCTTATTTTGCCACCTTTCTGCAGATCTGCATACTGGGGCTGGAGGAAGCAGTAAGCAATAGTTCCAGGGCTGGAATGCCTTTGAGTCTGCAAACCTACTAACCTGCATGTTTTAAAGATTTTTACCAGCTTCTCTCTAATATTTTCCCATAATAAGAAAGGTTGGACATTTACTCCTGACAATGGCAGAATTAGAACTTCTTCCAGGGTTGGGAAGAAAGTGGCTGGAGGGAAAATAAACTTGCAAATGCTCAATAGATTTTCACATGAGCAAATCTACACATCGTATTCACCCACGCTAAAATACAGTTCACAAATATTTTATAGGGGTACGACATATACCATGGGTGCACTTTTGTGACCTTCTTTAAGAATTTGGGGCCACAAGTAGGTAGGTTCAGATTTGTGACCTGCAAATTGCGAGTCGCAAATCCGAAAGTAGGATGGTGTCCTTGACACCATCTGTGATTCGCAAGGGCTTCGCAAATGCCCACATCATGAATAATCATGAGGTGGGTCGCAATTTGCGACCCCCTCACGAATGGTGGCCTGCTGGAGACAGCAGACCACCATGTCTGTGACTGCTTTTCAATAAAGCAGTTTTTTTTGTAATGCAGCCCGTTTTCCTTAAAGGAAAAAGAGATGCATAACAAAAACGAAAAATGAAACGTTTTCGTTTCATTTTTTCAGAGCAGGCAGTGGTCCAAAGGACCACTGCTTGCTCTGAAAAAATGTTTACAGTGACATTCACAATGGGAAAGGGGTCCCATGGGGATCCCTTCCCTTTTGCGAAAGTGTTAGCACCCATTTGAAATGGGTGCAAACTGCGATTGGTTTGCGCCCGCGTTCGCGGTCACAAAACAATCCTACATTGCACTGCGAGTTGCAATTAGGAAGGGAACACCCCTTACTAATTGCGAGTCGCAAACCCGTTTTGTGATTCGGTAACCAGGTTACTGAATCGCAAAACTGGATTTGTGCATCGCAATGTGCTTTTTGCACGTCGCAAACAGCGAAAGTCGCTGTTTGCGACATGCAAAAAGCTACCTACATGTGGGTCTTGGTCCCTAATTAGGTCTGGTGTTAACAAAGACATTTTGTTTTTATTAAACTTCTATTTCTCTCTCTTTCGGCTGGCTTTACTGTGAGTGATCGCATTCTGCTCTTCCACAAGGAGCATATTGCCACACAAAGTAGTTTTGTTCAGTGTCAGGAACTACAGTGGCAATCAGTGACGTAACGAAACTGGAGGGTGCCCCTTTGCAAAGAACATGGAGGAGCCCCCTCTCCAGACTCACTCAGGACAGGTGCTGTGCTGACGGGGCCCCATGGAGGGCGGCTGCGGGGCCTTTGTTATGCCGCTGGTGGCAACGTGTGCTTTAAGAGTTCAAAAACTTTTTGGGGGGGTTTTGCCAATGTTTGTTACAATGTTGAGGGCCTGGTAGCTCCCACAACAATAAAGTGTTACAAAAGCCATGTCAAAACAAGACACGCATTGATGAAACTAAAAGACTTATAAAAATATGTCAGATCAGTTGGCTTTGTCAGTGTTTGTTTATTTTCATGCTTCCCATAATCGTGTTGAAAATGGTTACACTGATTTTCCATTAGAAATATTTTTAGGAAATACTAGCATGCATCAACATATTTTACTAAATGACACTTCGTTTGCATATAATCAGAGAGCATTCTGGGAGCATTATACTTAGCCTCTTAGCCTAAACTTTTCAAACATGTGTGTACACGTTTTTTTTTTTTTTGTACTGGAACCAACGTCAGTAGTGAAGTGTGACCTTAAAACATTTATTTACAGCACGCACCCTAATAATGAAGGCTTTCAAATAATGAACCATAAATACAAGTTCGAACAGCATTATCCTTTGGAAACACTTTACCTCAACTGCAGAGAGTTCAACTCTCTGTAAACAGGCAACCAAAGGGTTTGTGCTGCAGGGGGTTGGGCCTACTTGTCCCAAGGACAAAGTAAACATAAAAACTTGTTGCCCTTGACCCCAAACAAGATGTCCCGGGCGTCGGGCGATAGGAATTCCACATCCCTGCTAACACTTGCCTATTTTAATAACCTCTGGTGAAAGGCCGTGTGATCCTTCACGGTAATACACTTTCTTTGTGGGTTGCGTTTTGTCCCAGGCCTGTTAGTAGGTTTTTATGTGGAAGGGACCACTTTTTATGGCTAGTTGTTAATTTGTTGAATTATTCAAACATCCCCTCTTCAAACTTGCTATTTATTATAAATACACTCTTCTCCTCCCTTCTCTCCTGTACTTTTTGGCTAGTGGGATTTTCTGCTACTTAGCCGAAGGGTGTCGGTCATTGATACTCTATGTAATCAACACCGAAAGGGACAGTTTTTTAGAGGAATTTTAAGCATGCAGAGTGTGGGTCGCAGAATGAGCAACGTACACTGCATACATTGAATAAAAGTTATAGCTGAACATTCCATTGTAAAGCGTTCTTTGCAATCGTCAAGTTGTGCACCGTCTTTTTTGTAACAATAAATGCCATATAAAGACAGGAGTAGCCTTCTATCCCCACTCCTAAGCAAGCATATTAGAGGATACTGGCTGTTCTAAACAATGAGATACAGAAGCACCATTCAAAATAACTAGTTCTTTAACGTCCCCAGGCACTCCACACAAGGCAATGACACTGTTACAAGGGAGCACATATGTACCAAACTCAGTGTTTTAAATTTTCAGAAGGATTGCTTCTTCACTCATAAGTATCGAGTGTCACGATAATTTATGTTAGTAGTCTTTGCCACTGCGTTATCGAAAGCTGTATTATACTTTACCAGCAATGCCGGCAAGATAGGTCCTAAAATGTATTCTTTCACAAGGAGATGCGTGCACATTTTTACAATTTTTACTCGTAGGACTTATTTTCTTTGTGCCAAGGATTTGAATATATCTATCCTGCTGTGTATTACAAAACATATAAATTGTGGATATAAGAGATCTGTCATTTGGCAAATAGCAATAGGGGGATCAATATGGGCCAACAAAAAATCGTTGGAACCCCTCCCCCCCCCCCCCAAGTCCCCTAAACCAACTAGCATCGATGTAATGCTGACAAGAGTAATTGGGGTTGTATCAACAGAGATCGCACTGACAGAGCAAAGATTAACGCTAGAATACGACAAAGGTGCAGGGAGAGTCACCAAAGGACTGGGTTTGAGTACTCTGTTAAATAATGAACAAATGGTGGGGTCTGGGGCAGGTGGTGGAATGGCAGCCCACCAAGAGCCCACTGGAGCAAAGCTGGACAGCGCCGTAACCGTGAAAGTTAGTGGTAATAGCGCTTTCCCTGGGACTACTATGGGTGTGAACAAATTCCTTATACCGTGTCAAAAAACAAATAGTCAGTCCCTTTCATCTAGCGTCAAATTAAGAGTGATGACAGCGGGAAAGGGTGTGGCTTTGAAAGGTGTGGACAACTTTTCTATGGGGGAGATTTTGCAACAATTTTAGAAAACCATCTCCGTCCATCGATGGACCATCTAGGCGTTAAAGAGAAACATCTTTCCTCTATGGCACGAGGGTCCATCCTCTTACTTAAATCTGGCGGTGAAAGTGATATATGGGATGACGGCAGACTTACCAGTAGTGCCGTGGGTAGATCCTTGGTTAAACCCAGTGGGAAGGGGCCAAGGGCAAAAAATGTGCACCTCGCACACTCCATAGGGGTGGTGCCTGGTTTACCGAAAGCAGCTGGAGATAAAAGACAATCACTGGACACTCAAGAGAATGGGCAAACCTGTAATAAATGTGCCATAAGGAATGTTAACACTGATGGTAGAGCGCACAGTATACAGCCCACCCCTGGTGGTAATCCTACGGTACTCCGCCTCCCCCCTGGCAGCATGTCCTTATGTTTTTGTTTTGGCAGGGGTCCCGCCTTTGATGGAAAATCAAACAGACAGAATCTTGCCTGCAGATTAAAAATAAGTTAATACATTGGCTGTGCAAATACAAGAATTTTATTCTTATGTGGGCCAATAAAATAATAATGATTCAGCATATTGGTTGGATTGTCTCACAGGGAAAAGATGTTGTTGGGGACTGCTTGGTGGTGAACTTCAAATCCCCGCCTGGTGAAGTAACTGTTGAACACTGAGAAGAGTATGAGGAACTTTGGTACTAATATTGTTATCTTGCCATTGGGGTACCTTTTCCACAATCAGTATTGAACATTCCTTGTCACAACAGGTTCACTGCATTGGTTGAATGCAGTGATATTGACTGACTGAGTGGTGAGGTCACCTCTCAACCTCTTAGTACAAGAAATAGGCCAGGGGTAAAAGGTTCTTTTGGTAGCCCTCTAGACCTCGTTCATACACAGGGGATATTATCACATGGGGGAGAGCAGGGATGTGTAATTTAATAAAATATCTACTTGTCCATGGTACAGGTTGCTTCTTAAATCTACTTGTCTTGTAAAAAAAAATCTACTTGTCCCTTTGGTGCCATGTATTACTGCAACAAATTATGGCAGCAATCTACTTGTGCAAGAGCTCTGATAATAACCTCTCTGATTATGCCAGGGCTACTATTATAGTAGGACTTGAATACTTGCAGTTTCAATCTCTACTATAACGATTTCCTTATTTTGCCACCTTTCTGCAGATCTACATACCAGGGCTGGAGGAAGCAGTAAGCAATAGTTCCAGGGCTGGATTGTCTTTGAGTTTGCAAACCTACTAACTTGCACATTTTAAGGATTTGCACCAGCTCTTCTCTAATCTTTTCCCATAATGAGAAAGGTTGGAAATGTACTCCTGACAATGGCAGAGGTAGAAGTTCTTCCAGGGTGGGTAAAAAAAGTGGATGGGGGGAAAGTGAACTTGTAAACGCTCAATAGATTTTCACGTGAGCAACTCAACACATGTATATTTGTTCATGCTAAAATACAGTTCACAAATATTTTCCAGGAGTATGATTTCCTGGTCTACTTCTGTAAGCTCTTGTGAATTCATGAAAGCCATTAGTGCACTTTTGTGACTTTCTTTAAGAATTGGGTCCCTAATTACGTCTGGCGTTAACAAAGACATTTTGTTTTTAAACTTTCATTTCTCTCTGTATTGGATGGCTTTACTGTGAGTGATCGCATTCTGCTCTTCCACAAAGAAAATATTGGCACACAAAGTAGTTTTGTTAAGTGCTAGGAAATACTGTGGGGTAACAAAACTGGAGGGGCCTCCCTGCAAAGAACACAAAGGCCCCCGCCCTCCAAGCTCACTCAGGGCAGGTGCTGTGCTGATGGGGCCACCTGGAGGGGGGCTGCAGGACCTTTGTTACACCACTGTTTACAATGTGGCCAAAAATGTTTTTTCTTTTTGCCAGTGTTTGTTACAATGGTGAGGGTCTGGCAGCTCCCACAACAATAAAGTGTTACAAAAGCCATGTCAAAACAAGACATGCATTGACGAAACCAAAAGACTCACAAAAAAATGTCAGATCGGTTGGCTTTGCCAGTGCTTGTTTATTTTCATGCTTCCCATAATCTTGTTGAAAATGGTTACACTGATTTTCCATTAAGAATACTTTTTTGAAATACTAGCATGCATTGACACATTTTAATAAATGACGCTTTAAAGAAATAGCACCTAAAGTTTCATTGTAGCGAAGCACTTTTTTTCCTACGTGTTTTTTTCTGAACATTTTATTTTGAAAGCAAAGAATCATCACTCTTGCTCACAAGCTTCTGCAAACATTTGCACCAAATCAGAGAGCATTCTGGGAACATTATACTTAGCCTCATATTGTTAAAAATTTCAAATGCTGGTACGTTTTTTTTTTTTAACTGGAACTACTGTCAGGAGTGCAGTGTGACCTTAAAACGTTTATTTACAGCGCTCACTCTAATAATGAAGGCTTTTAATTAATGGACCATAAATCCAAGTTCGAACAGCATTAATTTATGGATACACATTACCTCCACTGCAGACAGTTCCCTTCTTTGTAAACTGGCAGCCAAAGGGTTTGTGCTGCAGGGGGCTGGGCCTGCTTGTCTCAAGGACAAAATAAACATGAAAACTTGTTGCCCTTGACCCCAAACAATATGTCCCGGGCATTGGGCGATAGGAATTCCACATCCCTGGGTAGAGTGTGGTGAGCCGATGGAGGGGCATATTCTGCAAAGGTGTATTTCAAGATTCAATACTGGTAATAAAGAAAAGGACTGTGTACGAATTCTAAGTTGAAATGTGGCAGGCATTCAAACTAAACTGGCCCTTCTGATAGGCAAGCGATCATTAAGGACTATGATATATTGTGTTTTCAAGAGACATGGGAAACAAGCCCTATCATGTTTGAAGGTTATCGGTGCTTCCACGCTCATACCATCTCATCGCACTCTGGTAGAGCATCGGGTGGGTTATCAATTTGGATTAGTTTTCTCTTGGGGGTGCGGGTGGTAAAGGTTGGACCTTCCCGCAGGGGCTGTCAAGTGATCACTTTAAAGGGTGCTCCTTTCTTATATCTTGTTAATTTTTATCACAATGATTTCATTAGTGTCCCAAATTGGTGTTTATTGGTCTTGTCTGAATGTATTTCAAGTATTGTGCGAAAAAAGTTACCTAAGGCCAGCAGACATATCTCTGCCTTGCAAACAATTTTAATGCAAAAAATTCATTTTTGAAGAGGTGGGAGGAGGGCGCTAGGAGACTAGACATGGATTTGAGAGGTGGGGAGCTGGTAGAACTTCTTGCCACATATGATCTGCATGATATGTTACATTTTGTTGGGTCAACTATCGAATGGAAGTCTACTTATAGGGGGAAAAGCTGCGCCTCCAGAATTAATTATATTTTCGTTTCCCGTAATTTAGTCAACTGGTTGATATCGGGGGATTTGGTTGTGATGGACTATGGGGACCTTAACCCTCTTGAAGCAGTTCTCAATCTCCCAGGTGAAGATTCCGGTGATTCCGAAGACTCATGAAGGCCTTGGTAATATAGCAGCTTCCACAATAACCTTAAGCTCTGTTGGAAGCGGTCGGATCCCCTGACTCATTTAGGCAGAGTGTTCACTGAGAATCGGGCTATAGTTAGCGATTTGTTTACAAGGGGGGGGTGTGTGCTGAGGGTGGGACAATAGTTAAGAGCTGTATCTCCTTTTGTTTAATGATTTATCAGTCGCTTTGTCAACCCAATAAGTCCCACCCACAGGCTCCACGTTGGTTTGATTGCTGTTCTGCACGTGCGAGCTGCTTGTTACGCGAACCTCTTAGTGTACACCCCAGGGATTGGGTTACTGCGCTTGATTGATGAAACAGTATAAAGTTGAAACAACAAGAAGGCAAAATGAAATGATATCGTCCCATTGAGATATGTTGGTAGGGTTGGCATATTCCAAGGATTGTAAAAACTTTTGGAGCACAATTCATAACATTCGGTCGATTGAGAATTCATTAACTTCAACTAGTTCAGGCCTCGAAAAATCATAAAAAACGTTACTAGACCTGCAGGTTGAGTAGCTTGAATAATCTACTCCACCTAACTGTAATGTCCTTGACCCGGAAATGGGTATCAAATTGTGTGATCCTAGGCAAATATTGTATTTTACAGTCGCCGTTTTCTTAATTCTCACATATGAGTGCACCTTCAAAAATGTGAGTTCAGCGTTTCTGCTGTAAAAAAAAGTCCTCTTTAATTAAATTCACTAAACATTTGCTCAATGTATAATAAATCTAGCCCACATATAGGGTACACATGATCCATGCATGACTTGCCTCTTAGTTTACTAATAGCTTTGCCATCAGGGCAGGATTGTTTATCAGTTTACGTTTAAACACTCACTTTTAATAAATATATTACTAAAGCATGATGTGGTAGCACACTGTCATTTACAGACAGTAAATTTCCAAGAAAGATCCAAAAAACTTCCCATTGACTTGCAGCTTTACTGATAAAACTGTGTAGTGTATTAACAATAATCAGTGAAAATTGGGTTTCGGAAAACATTTATCATTTGCACATCACCAAGTAAAGTGTTCTGACTTCTTTTTTCATCCTATTAAAATAATATTTTCATCATACAGAAGTACAAAAAATGGTCTTTCACAGCTACTGAAATATATTTTGAAATGTTTGTAAAGTTGACTTAATTATATAATTGCTGTGTGTTAGGAAAAACCTGATACCAAAAGCCTTTCACTTCACGGAGGTCAGACAGTTCACCTTCCAAAATTCTGGAACTCTGCAGTCTCAAGGAACAGTATTTGTATTGCAAGAAGACAAAATTACTTTTGACATCTGTCTCTGAACACAAATGTGACAAGAAAAAGATTTAAAGGCATCTTAATTGCTAATTCAGTTTCTGACTGAACAAACACCTATTCTTTGTGGACTTGCCAGAAGATTCCAGTGGAATCTAAAAATAGCTTGACCCTATAAAATAAAACTTGCTGTAGCAATTGGTTGAATATATTTTTTGAGCGCTGTACCATTTTGCATCAATTTATCAAGCCCTAGACGTGTCAAGTATGAGGCCGGCCTTGAAGAGGGCTTCTGCTTGGCTTCAGATATAGGTCCATGAAGTGGTGATGGCAATACAGTAGAGCAAGGAGGGGAAAGCTCCGGGACCCGATGGAGTGTCCATTGATTTAATAAAATGTAGGATGGAGCTATGGGCGCCACTGTTGGCAAACATATACAACAGCATAATTGGTGAGAGTATTCTTCCCTCTTGGACAAGTTCGGTGATTGTTCCTGTATTTAAGAAGGACGACTGGGCTAAACCAGAATGTTAAAGCCAATATCGTTAATAGATATTCCGGCAATTTTTTTTTACAGAGTTCTCTATATTAGGCTATTGGAGTTGGTGCAGGAGAACAGGGTCCTAAATGCTTGCCAGTATGGTTTTCGAGCTAGGATAGGTACAGTGAAACAGTGCCTAAATTTGAACTTAGTCATTGATAAGTACACCAGGGCGAAATAATCTGTTATCTGTCTAGTTTTTATGGATCTTTCAATGGCATTTAATTGTGTAAATCAGTCAAAACTCTGGAATTTGCTCGTGGAGATGGGCATGGACCATAATTTGCTATATGTGATGATTGCTTTATATACTAACACAGGCTAGAGTGCGGTTCGTGGAAAATGGAGAGCTTACAAGGGAAATAAGTACTAATTGGGGAATGCAACAAGGGTGTATTCTTGCCTCATTGTTATTTCTTTTATGTATTATTATCCTTGTCCCTGAATTTAACTTGAGTACGACTGAAGTCTAAATAATTAATGGAGCAGAATTACCAGCTTTACTGTACGCAGACAATGCAGACTTTATGGCTCGTACACCTTTAGCACTCAGTAGGCTGGTACATTCTTTTGTGCACTTCATGGCTAGTCTGGACCTGACAAAATACTACTCTAAGTCTTCTACCATGACTTACAGTTTGAAGCGCAGGAAGCCAGCGTACATACGGGTTGGTGAGCACCGATGTTGGTACTTTCTTGTATCTTTTAGTGCAACTGGTTCATGGGCCCCACAGGTACGGCACCAGAAATTGGCATGGTCAGTAGGTATCCTTCTTAGTTTACCTTGTCCATTAGGGGTAGGGTGCTGGCGCCGATGATGCAAGTATATTCAGCGTGATGTGTCCCTATAGTGTCTTACGGGGCAGAAGTGTGGGGTTTAAAGGAGTTTGAAACCTTAGTGTGGAGAATGGCTTCTTGTGGAAATTATTGACTGTTCCAGTATCTAGCCCTCACTACATTTGCCATGAGGAGCCGTGAGATCACCGAATTCTGTGTTTAAGTATTTTACACTTGTAAAATGTTTTTGCAGATGTTTGTGTGGATGTATATGTGTATGATTATTGTAACGATTTTATATTGATGTACTTCTATGGTTTTAAATGAACCGAATAAAGGTATTTATCTATCTAAGTACAGTCAACTTTGTTCAAAGCCTTTTTGGTGTCCAGCAATAGCAGAAGGACGTTCCTTTTCTTTTTTGGGACGTTTTCCAAAATGTGGAGCAACTTCTTAGTGCTATCCCTACATTACCATCTAAGGATAAATTAAGACTCTTCTGCAGCTACCATTTCTGGGAGAAGCGGTCCCAAGCGTGTCACCAGGATCCCAGTCAAGAGTTTCACATCTTTGTTTAAAGGTCATTGAATTACGTCTGAGGCTTCACAAATTGAGTCAACGGGTTCCTCTGTTCCCTAATAACTTCAAAGAGCCTCAAAAGAATCTGTGCAAGTTTAACAAAATAAAGCTGTGCTCCTGTCTAAGCCTGAGGATTTCCCGATTTTTTTTAATTATGGGATTGCGGTTATGACCGCATCTGTTCTAATGTGCTTGTTCAAGGTGTCACCACAGCCCTGGGGAAAGAACCCAGTGAAGATGGTTCCAGATATAGAGCCTCATTATGAGCTTGGCAGGTGTCGGAGGCCGCCCGCCAAACCCGTTCCTCCATCAGCCCTGAACACTGCCGGCCCTATTAAGAGTTCACAGCAGGGTGTTTCTGACTGCTGGCCCTGCGGTGAACAGGGCCTTAACATTGACGCTAGCTCCTAATGGAGCTGGTGCCAATGTGGCGGTGCGGCGGGTGCAACGGAATCGGGGCAGTGGAATGCAGGACAGGGCTGTGCATGGGGGCCCCTTCACTGCCCATGTCAAGTGCATGGGCAGTCCAGGGGCCCCCAACACCCTGTTCCGCCAGCCTTTACTTGTAACCGCCATGTAAAGGCTGGCAGTATGGGGACTTGTAATCCCCAGGGCAGCGGTATGGGGATTTGTAATCCCCAGGGTAGCGCTGCTTGCAGTGCTGCCCTGGTGGATTATAACCGCCGGGCCACCAGGCCACTGGCTGGCGGTAGCCTAGTGGTGTTGGTGGTCGGACTGTGGCGGCTCTGCCACGGTCATAATGTGGTGGTTGGACCGCCACGACTGCAGCGGTCCGATCGCCACCATGGGTCTGAAGACTGGCGGACTCCTAATGAGGCCCATAGTATTCGATCTCAGTAGGGTCGGCTTTTTCCGTAGCGTATAGTTGTAGATGAAAAGTATGGAAATAATCTGTACTGGCATTGTCCACACTGACTACCTCACCTGAGTCTGTGATTATACTGCGAACCCTATCTGAGTTTACTCTTGCTTTTAATTATGTTGCCAGAAATCTCCTAGGCCAATTCTCCAAAGAGTTATATGGTTTAATTTGAGCAAAGAATATCCTGCTCTATCCGAAACCAATACCTTGAGCTGATTTCTAACGGCTACAACCTCCTGCCAAAGTCTGTTGGATAGAACATTTTTGTGGCCTTCCACCACTTGTGTTAATGTTAACTATATTTCATATCTCTTAGCAATTCGCATTCTCTTATATCTAGCAGCAATTATGATAAAGATACCTAAAGATACCCTGAATGTAATCCCTGAGTGATTCCCACAATGTAAAAGATGAAATCTCAATGGTGTCATTATTGTGTACAAATACTATTTTCTCACTTACCTCCGCTCTACTAGCAGTATCATGTAATGGGTTCCTGTTAAGTCACTTTGTTATAGGCCTATATGAACACAACTATTTAGCGTGGGCCGACAACGCAATATTTAATAAACTGGTGTTGCATAGAGCCCCTACATTGATGGCTTAGAGTTACTGTACGCTGATGTTCTGCTCCAAACACTACCAATGCCTTGATTGTCTTATTGAAGTCTTTCATTTGGTGTAATTTTTCCCTATGCTGTAATTACTTTTGCCTTTTACTTGACACTCTGAATAAATGAGCAGTGTGGCTCTGCTGCTGCTTCTGGCCTTATTTTTTAGCCAGTGTTTATACTACTACTGATCTGGTGAACGAATCCTGTTTTTGTTGCCCTAAGTGTGCAGTGTATGCCCAGACATTGGTCCCGAGCTCATTATGCCACTGGAATCAAGCTAGCTTGGCTGATGAAGGGTGATGCCCTGAAACCAGTCCCAGGATGCTTGATTCCAGTCCAGGGAGGACCTGGCTTGGCAGTTCGGGCTGCACTGTTCCCATGAGGAACAGGGTCAAGACTGATTTGCATATGGCTGGGTCCAAACTGGGGTGGCATGGTGAGCACCAAAAAAAACGGATTAACCCCAGATCTTTGCGACTGGGCCTGAATGTTTGCATTGTTCAGCATTCCGTCCATCATCTGTTCTTTTTGCATTATAGTACCAGGCCAGTGTTTTGCAGCAACTGGGTGTACCTACCTAAAAAGTCTTAGCCAGTCTGATAATCTCTGCTGCGCGCCCTTCTCAGTTGACTGGTCACACACCTCGGGTACAAGGCAGAGGAAAGCAGACAGTAAAGTGATCGGACTCAGAGAGTAGCTGACTACAGGCTGTAAGCTAGAGGCCTGTCAAATAATGATAGGTATAGTACTAAATGCTGTAATTTATATCCATTCTAGAAAATGAAAAATATGTCCAAGCTTCCTCCCTCCCCCCAAAACAACTATAGGTAAATGGCGTACTAGAGGACCGATCCAGGTAGGCTATTTGTTCACATAGTGAAAACCTTTCTGCCCACCCTCCGCAGTGTACCTATATTTCTTTTTTTTTTTTTTTTAGGAATCTTGCATAACTGGCACCTACCGTATAGAAAAGTGAGTGCATTTAGGAGTTAAAGTGTATGACCCTGAATATCCACATTGAGAAACTGGTAGACGTGGACTTCGGCCGCTATAACTAATGACAGACCGATTTTATTCACATCTGCACCCAACACGTCTCTTTGGATTTCGTGCCAGTCAAGCACACGTGTCCTCCAAGTGCTGTCAGATGATCTCCCTGTTAAAAGCTGTTACCATTAAATCCTGTGCCACAAGGATATATGTGCGCATCGGGTGTTCCTTGGTAATGTGCTTGTGGGATTCATGTGCGTGTCACGTACCGCACTAACTTTAGGACACGGGCTGGTGAGATTGTTAGGCATGGAATAAGGCTGATTCTCTAAGGGACCTTACAGATTTGATGATGTGGTTTCTTATGGTTAGACTAGGGGAGGGTTTTGCCAATAGGAGTCGGAAAGGCAGTTGATTAGGGGTAGATTTTTCTTTTTTCCTTAAACGTTAAATGGAATTCAGTCTTGCCAATAACCTTTTTGAAAAAAGTTCCCCTTTCCTGAATTGTACCTTGACGTTATCTCTGTCCTGGAGCAGTGGTCCCTTTTTTGCTACTACTTTCATTATTTTGAATGGTAATTTGTTTCGCTTTCATTCTGAATGCCTGCAGAGCTGCTGTTGGTGTATCTTTTAATTATAGTTTGTTTGCATCATTTTGCACCGCAAACCTTACTCTAAAATTCTGCTAACTCAAAAGTGAGACTGTGAGTACTCTCCATAACTCGGGGGTCGCATGGTAAATCAGCCTGAAATCGCTTACGAGCAACAGTGGTAATGTTCAAGGGCGAGGAGCCCAAGCTATTGAGTATGGAGTTTTGGGAGTTTTCTTCTCCCCTCCCCGATCCAGAAGCAGCACTCCTGAAAGGACCTCACAACCCCATGGTACGATATTTGCACTTCGATTCAATACATGTTTATGTTCTGGAGAGTGGCAAATGCGCTCGCGCGCTCGGTAAATTTCGAACAATCTGCACACTGAACTGCGGTAGTTAAAAATCTTTGTTGTCGTGTACCTGGGAACATGTTAAGAACTTTTTGTGCTAGTTGAACCGTGGCCTGCATTCCAGTAAATGCAAAAGTAACCAGACGTCTGCATGTCGCATTGTGCCACTTTTGCATGCGTCGATCATTCGATCGTTAAAAATACATCTCACTGGTAGCTGGAAGAAAGATTGTTTGTATTTGTGGAGAATACAATACAGGCCAACAGATCCAATTCAGACCGGAGACTCCCTGATTTTCAACCCAAAAGGTGTTTATTATTTTATCATCTCTTGTCTAATATTACATCTATTTTAATCCTTTAACTGCCGAGGCTTTTATCTTCCCGTCACTGAACCCTGTGTTATTTCGCTGTTTAGAGTAGTTCGCGTTTAGGCCTCCATAACCATCTTTCCACATAATGTATCCACACCATATTTGCATCCTTTTATCAAAAACACTGGGGACTCTAGACGTACCCAGGGTTTGGGTATTCTCTTAATAGGACCCAAGAGAATATCCAAACTAAATCTACATTTGTTTTTTCTTTGGGGGGATGGGGGCATTGAGGGGGAGGGAGGTGGAGGAGTGTTCCACAAAAAGGTTTGGTTTGTTTTCTGAAAATGGCAACAACAAAAGATTTGCTGTGCTAAAATCACCATCTTCCCAGCTTTCAGGAACCTGCAGAGCTGTATGGATCTTTTTTTCCACCAGAGTTTTGACACTTTACTAAGAGGTAGCTCATTGTTCTGAATTTTTGTGTGTGTGTGTGGGGGGGGGGGGGGTCCAGTGTGCCAATTGAAATTGGTAAATGAAGTCACTGGCCTACAGTGACAAATTTGAAAGCAGAGAGAGCATAAGCACTGAGGTTCTGATTAACAGAGCCTCAGTGACACAGTTAGGCACTACACAGGCATACACATTAGGCCACAAACTATGAGCACTGGGGTCCTGGCTACCAGGATCCCAGTGACATAGTAAAAACACGCTGACACACACTCACAAAAAGGCCAAAAGTGGGGGTAACCATGCTAGAAAGAGGCTACTTTCTCACACTTACACAGGAGCTCTTGGAAGGCAGAGCTGAAAAGAAATACTATTGGTAATAAAAAATGTTCTGCTATTCTGTAGAGCCAAATGTCTCCCGATTTAACAAAATAGTATCCCACTTTTTTGGCTGGACCTAGCACCTGCGGCACAATACACCCCAAAATATCATCAGGAGGCATCATCTCTTACTCTGGAGAGCCCAGAGCCCATGCTTTTTTTTTTTGCAGCGTAGCTAGCTGCTAAATGATGGGTCTAACTCCGATGCCACCCTAGCAAACCTGCCAAACCCAGACATTTCTGAAAACTAGACAACTGGAAGACTCCAGGGTGGTGTGACCTGAGTTACCAGGTAATTGTACCCAGAAAGCCTTGCAAACCTTAAACTTTTGCTAAAATCACCAACTGTTCTCACATTTCTGTGATGGGAAGTTCTGGAATTTTTGGGGAGTCTCACATTTAATACTACCAGCTCTCCCCCAAGTCTCATAACAACAATGGTACCTCACTTTTGTGGGTGGGCCTAACGCTTGCAACACGGAAGGGCCCAAAACCCAACATGGATGTGTCACATTTGTCCACTAAAAACGTATCCTTATTTGCTATTTGGCTAGTGGTGGATTTTTGGCCCTAACTCAGCTGTCACCTAGCGAAATCTACCAAACCTGCACATTTCTGAAAATTAGACCCCGGGAGAGTCCACAGTGTGACTTGCATTGCTTGCTCCAGCTAATTTTTACCCAGAAGCTGTTGCAAACTTCAAACTTTGTGTAAAAACACACATTTTGCCAATATTTCTTTGAAGAAAAGTTCTGGAAGCCATACGCTTCCTGCTTCCCTGAGTTCCCACATGTCACTGGATAACCACAGTACCTCATTTGTGTGGGTGGACCTTAGAGAGCATGACACAAAAGGCCCCAAATCGCCACTTGGAGAGATCAGCGATGGGGATAGCTTTGGTATTTGGGGCTGTGCTCAACTGTTGCCCATGGAAACCTACAAACCACAAACCTTTTTTGTAAAAGAAGACACAACAGGGATTCCGGTGTGGTGTGCCTTGAATGGATCCCATAAGGGTTTCTTGCCCACAGTGCCCTGCAAACCTTAAATTATGCTTAAAATCATGCATTTATCTTACATTTCTGTGACAGAAGCATCTGGAATCAACAGGAATCCACAAAATTCCCAGCATTACCCCACTTTTCGTGGACTCCCATTGACCTTGGTTTTATCATTTCCTGCTGTAGGCACTAGTCCCAGCCACACAAGTGGTGCAGTGTTTTTAATCTGGATAAGTGGGGTAATGCTGGGTTACCCCACTTGTTGCCCCACCGGTAAAGCATACTTTTTTTTTTTTTTTCCAAAAACATTTTTGAGTGTTTTATTCTTGTTAGGTAAATATATTATATGATTACGTCGTGTTAGACATAGTAAAAAAAAAAAACAGTTACCAACAGTCATGTCAAAGCACTGCAAAGACTGTCAACAATGAGATGTATACAGTTGTAAGCAGAAGAAATAACAGTAGTCATTGTCTGGAAGGCACATTTTGCAAAAGGTACAATAGATTGGTTCAATCTTTGAGTCCTAAAATGCATAACAGTGCGATTTAAATCAGTGGAGCTGCAAAGCGGAGGTGTCACAGGTGCTCTGTAAAAGTGCATGTGACAGGAGAAAGAGATAAAAGAAACCTCTATCAACAATAGGGGGATTAGAAAATTTGGGGAAAATGTAAGGTGAAAGAGGCCTGAGGGACAGGTTCTGGGGGCACGAGCAAGTTCGATAAGTGAGCATACAGTAAAAAGGAGGTTGATGCGGACTGAAGGCCACTAGGGGCAGGGAGTGTATGAGGGGACAGTTGCATAGGTGTCTTGACTGACGCTTCATGTCAGCACGGAGGGAGGGGAGTAGGGGATTCCAACACAGTATTAGGGGGATTTGAGAAGTCAAGGATAACGGGAATCTGAAGACAGTGAGCCACCAATATCCTAGGGTGCTAGGGAGGCAGTGGTCCCCACCAGTTCCTTGAATTGGGTGTGGTGTCCCAGGCTGCAGCTACGTGGTGCCTGCAAAGCTTCCTCCCAATTTAGTGTAGTGTTCTCCACCTCTCCTCAACAGAGAAGGGCCCTGTGCCATTGAGGGGGAGGTGACGGGGGCCGCTGGGCTCTCCATTGTATTTAAAAAATACATTTGGCCAGCAGGAGGGCGAGATTGGCAAAACGTGCCTGTGCTTTTTCCTCCTAGGGAAGATCTCCAGGACTGTGGCCTCCCAGGAATTCAGTGTCGCAAGTTCTTTGACAGTGGCAAGTGTGTTGCGTATAGCTTGGCAATAGCCAGCTATGTTGGGGCATGACCAGAGCATGTTTTGGAGGTTGACTGTCTGATCCTGGCATCTGGGGCAGGTAAGCTTGGCTGTGGGAAACATGCTGCTCAGACAAGAAGGCATGAAATACACTCTGTTTAAACCATGTATTGGATGTTTTTAAAACCAGCGTTTCAGGTAATACTGTTGGGGGTGGGGGGGTTACTCCAGGGCCCCAGACTATTCATTGTCATGTAGGGGTATCATTAGGTCTTCCTTCCAGATGTGGCAAAGGTAAGGTGTGTCAGAGGGATCCCCGTGTGTTCCCTTATAGCTTTGTATAGGTATGTGATTAGGTGACACCCCCCATGCCCCCATAGTGTATAATGTGTGTATTACAGGATGAATGGGGGGGTTCTTGGCCACTGCACCCCCTTAGCATATGCCACAATCAGTTGCCTGTGTAGCAGGAATTAGCCCGGGGGATGTCGTGAGCCTGGCGCAGTTGGCCAGATGTAAGAAGATGGGTGTTCTGGAAGAGACTGCCCACCGTACCGATGGAGCAATTGTGCCACACTGTCAGCTGGTTGGCTGTAAAGGGCCCCAGAAGACCCTGAAGGGGTTAGCGGGGGAATAAGGGAGCGCCTGTCTGGCCAACTGTGTGATCCTGGCGAGGCGCTTCTGAGCCACTCATACATAAAGGGACCAGGAATGGTGCATCTTGATATTCGGGTAGAGTAACTGGTGTAGAGTATGTAGGAGAAGGAGGACTTCCCCAGTGCTCGTCTCGTGGCGGTTCACGCCTGCCAGGCACCGGGATATCCACTGAAGCTGGGCCTCAAGGTAGTAGGACTCAACAGATGGAGCCACTAGCCCACCCCGTCCCTTAGGCAGCTGGAGTTTATTGAGGGCCACCTGTCGTCTCTGACCATCTCACAGCAAGTCCCCCAGTGCTTGATCTAGTTCCTGGAAGAATTGCTGGTTAGAGAACACTGACATGTTGACAAAACAGTATAAAAGGTGAGGGAGGACAATCCTTTTGGACAGAGCAACTTTGCCCATAAAGGTGAGTGGCAACTGCTGCCAAAACCGCATTTGGGATATAAGGGCTGTAATTGTCTGCAGTAAGTTACATTCAAATAGGTGCTATTGGGAGTGGTGTAGTCTGACGCCAAGGTATCGAACCGCCGCTGCTGTCTACGTCCGTGGTTCGCAGCCCAGGTGTATTGCCTGTGGGGTTGCGTCCTGCCGGAACAGAAAGGTGCATGACTCTTCCCACCTCCAAGTTCGCTCAAAGGCCTGCTACTGCCTCGAACGTCCAGAAGGTCGCAGTTTTGTCACATAGATATAGCCCATTATTCCCTAGAATCTCGAAGAGGTATTCCCAAGGAATCCAAGGCCTTCTCGAGGTCCAACATGAGGCATGCCTCTCATGGGCAGCATAGTGACACCTGATTCATAACATGGAAAAGCCGCCTGATGATATTGGTTTTATGGCCCAGGACAACTCCATTTTGGTCTGGAGGGACAATGGTGGGCAACAACTGCAAATACCTCACAGCAATTACCTTGCTGAGTATCTTATAATCATCTCCCAAGATAGCTATGGGCCGATAGGAATCCCGCTCATCTCTCTTCCTATCTGGCTTCAACGGGGAGATGAGGAGGGAGGAAGCTCTTCATAGGTGAGGGCTTCATTATAAACTTCGACCAACTTGAGGGTGACGTGAGTCAAAAAACGGTCATAGTACTCTATTGGGAGGCCATCTAACCCTATTATGGGCCAAATCATGTATTACTTTCTTCACTCATCTACTGTAATCGGTTCATCAAGTTCCTTGCACTCCAGGGCGTTGATGAAGGCAGAGGAAGAGAGTTGAGGAGTCGCTCTATGGCATTGAGAGGTGGAGCGGGAGGTGCCCTATAGAGAAGAGAGTAGTAGGCGCTGAATGCGTGTAGTACAATTGATTGGGAGCGCAAGGTGAGACCAATGTCCGGAGTCATTTCTGTACTTGGGAGGTATGTGTCTCCTGGCGAGCCAGCCGGACAAGTAAGCAGCCAGGTTCATCTCCCGTAGCATGGAACTGGGCAGTGTATTCTGTAAAATTGTAATAGCGAAGGCGCTCTATCAGAGTGTCCTGCCTCGCCTCTGTGTCTGATATGGCTCAACGTGTGGTGTTGTTCGGGAGGGGATGATTATCAAGGGCAGTCAATGTCACTTCTGTGTCCTGAAGTGCCATGGTTAGTTTCTGGCGGACCCGGCTATATTCTGAATTTAGAACCCCCTTGGGACAACCTTAAAGGAGTCCCACTCAAAGGCTTGGGTGGTGGCTGTGGCTTGACTCTCAGTAAAATACTGACTAATGTGGGTCAGTTGAGTATTGCAGACTACCGGATCGAAAGCATACTTCTAATAAAATAATTTTGCCAGGGGTAAGCGCATTTTGTTGGGAGGCCACCCCCTCAAACAACAGAAAAAGTAATGGCCCCGATTTGTTTTCTCCTGAGGGGCACAATTGTTTCCTCGTTGGCGCTCCATTGCGCCACCCGGGGGGAAAACATACAAGAATATTTGTCGCCTAGGGGTCGGGCCATTTCTCAGGGGGGCTGACTCCCCCTAAACACAGAAAAATTAAACAGTTTTTGCCACCATTTTGTTTTCCCCTGAGTGGTGCAGTTGTGCCCTCCTTGGGGATGCAATTGGACCCCCATGAGAAAGCCTACATCATTTATTGTCCCCCAGGGGGTCGGCTCATTTCTCACAGGGGTTGACCCTTCCAAAAACAGACACAAATCAAACTTTTTTAGGCACCATATTGTTTCCCCTTACATAGATCAATGAAAGTTTATTTGGGCCCTTTGGGGGTGTCGGGTGAGGACGACTCATTTCTCAGGGGGTGGGCAAACTCCCAAAAACAGGCAGTCCCTTGTGTCTGGTTGTTTACTGCTCGCAGATAGCAGCTTGACCGCGAATAATGAGCAGTAAATTTTATGAAGAAGTCATCCATGGAAAGAGGAGGCTCTCTCCTTTCCAAGGATGTCTCTTGTAACCCGGGGGTGAATGTTTTCAGCCTAAATTATCCACCGGAGTGGGAGAGAGCACCTATCTGGCTGCTGCTTGGGTCTCCGATGTGGATCTCTGAAGTCCGAGCATCTTTTTGCAAGCTGATGTCACTGATGGACGGGAGGGGTTGTGGGGACAGAAGCCACTTTAGCTTTGCTCCCATCCATTCTTAGAAAAAAAGAAAACCTCCTGTGTGAGGGCAAGAATTTTGTTTTATGCCCTCTCCAACGTCTGGCAATGGACAACGGGGGCACTGGAGAGGGAGTGCACCAAAATGGTTAATGTTTGACAGTAGACTTTACAGTTGTAAAATGATGATGTATCACTTTTCCAACAAGTCCTGTGCAACGCCACTGGCCGAATCACAGCAGCTGAAGAATGGATTTCAACAGTAAAGTATGATGCTTCTGGCCTTTAAGCTTACAGTTTCTCGTCTCAGGAAGCAGAATTACACTACAGAGCGCAAGATGCCGAAATCTATCACAAAGGTATAACCTTAGGTTCTTAGGATTTCCAGAAGGGGAAGAAATACCGCATCCCCAGGCCTCGAAAAATCGTAAAAAGTTTACTAGACCTGCAGGTCGAGTAACTTGAATAGTCTTCTCGACCAAAACTGTAATGTATTCGACCTGCAAACAGATCTAAAATTGTGATGTCCTAGTCAAATATTTTAGTTTACAGAGTCGCCTTTTCTGCATTGTCACATACGATGGTACCTTCAAATATGTGAGCTGAGCATTTCTGCTGTACAAAAAAACTTCTTTGTTTGATTAAATAGACTAAATGTTTGCTCCATGTATAAAAATAATCTAGTCCACATATAAAGAGCACATGATTCATTACTTGCCTCTTAGTTTACTAATAACATTGCCGTCAGGGCAGGTGTGTTTCGCAGTTTCTATTTAATAAATATATCACTAAAGCATGATGAGGTTGCACACTGTCATTTATGAACAGAACATTTCCAAGAAATGTCCAAAACCCTTCCCATTAACTTGCGGCTAGTTTGGTACAAGATTGTATGACCAACTGTATACAATTGGCCAAATCTAATAGAATTATGTGGCTTTCATTTTTGCAAACCTCGTTTCAGAATTTAGGACTGGAGAATATGTTCACTCATCCAGAGTCCTTGCACACAAATGCAAAGGAACTGGTCAAAAAACGGCATACTGAATACATTTTGAATCTTAGACTCCAGGGGGCCCTGAATTTGAAAACGTTTGACCCCTACGCCCAGATTTAAACGCTGGTTTCAATGGAACCTTATCTAACCTGATACTCAAGCTCATTATCGTACTCCCTCCTTTCTTTATTTAGACTAAATTTGATACATTTTAGAGTGGCCTTCCCAAAGCAATGTACCTGGCAAAAAGTGCTCCCGAATTGCCCCTGTGATATTATCTGTAAGCAAAGCACATGCCACTTTTTCCTATTTTGTTCACTATATGCTGTCTCCAGACACGCTTTTATATTGCTCCTTTTATGTAAATTAAAAATGATATCTTATAAGGATGCATTGATCAATGTTCAAAAATTTTCACCAATACAAATTTGCCATTCCGTTTGAAATTTTATTAGATCCGCCATTGCTATTAGGAAACGATATGAACTGGTTGAAGCAGTTGTTTATTAGTTTAATCTGGAATAGTATAAGATTTTAAACTAAATTTGTGACGTTTGTTATATGCAACCTATTGTATATTTTTCCCTTCTGTATATTTATAGTGGTTTTCAGAAACTATGCTAGTTTTGCTATTATTGTTAGGAATCATTACGAAACTGCTGATATAAGTAATCCTAATTAGCTTTGTACCTCGGCCATGTAAAATTTTTTTTTTTATTATTGTCTTATATACTTTGTACTGTATTCCAATCATTTTTTAATTCTGTATATAACGAATTTGTACTTTTATGGCAATTTGCCAAATAAAGAAATTTGACTGACTGACTTGCAGCAAGTGTGGAATTGGAGAATATAGGAGTTCTACACTAGAGAGGTACAGGCTAAACGATGGTCTTATGCATCGGTCAAACAGAAGATGAAGGCCTGTAATCTGTCCTATATACTCCTATTCCCTGCACGATTTAAAAGTGATTTATGAAGGGAAAACTCACTTGAAGCTGGATGGGAGTGGCTTACTGAAGAGAGACAATTCCATCACCCGAATCTATCGGTCTTCTTAGTGACCGATTGCCTTCAGTGGGGAAATCTGCCGCTCTCCAGGCAAAGCAGAGAGTCCTGACTTGTTCCTGCACGAGGAACAATCGATCAAGTGCCTTCCCCGTGGTCAGATACTTCTGAAGCACAACCTGTGAACTACGAAGGACCACTGCAAATCGCTATGACCTCTGCTAAACTGATTTCAAACGTGGGGCTACTGGAGAGACCCGCCAGCCTGCATTCCAACTCCCATGATGTGGGCCTGTCTTCGAGTCCTGCGCAGTGATCGGATTGCAGTTGTGACTGGAGAGGGGAAGCCTTAAGCAATCCTACAGATCTTTCTTTTTATTTTATGCATTGGAGATCCTACATAATTGGGGTTTTGTTGTAATTTCAAGGGCAACAGGTGCTTCCGGGGTAAGAGTATGAGTTGGGGGGGTTGTTGGGGTATGTGTCTTTCCTTTCTTTTCATGTAAATATGTTTTACTGTTTAACACTGAATATTTTCTCCTTGCTCCACCAGATTTCACAAAGCACGACCACACCGCTTTGCTGACAGGCATTTGTCCACTTCTGGGCCTTTAAAACCCCTCACGTGAGGCTCACCTCTCCTGACATTTCTGCCACCACAGGATTCACAGACTTCCAGATTCTGTCATGGAACTTCACAGAACGTCAACAGACTCTTAAATCACATTAAGCAGTCAACAGTTCTAAGCTATGCAAGACAATTCCTTCCTGCAATCCTTATGTTCCAAGAAACGCACTTGATGGGCACTCACTGTCCCTTCCTACTCTGACAAGGGTACAATAAAGCCTACCAGGCTGGGTATGTCATAGGTTTCCGAGGAGTAGCAATCCTCCTTCATCGTTCCTCCCATGATGATTACTCATGTTTTCCCTGACCCACAAGGCCAATATCTTGTACTGGAGGGCGAGATAGAAGGCCACAGTTTAAACCTGTTATGTGTATATGCCACTCTATAGCCTTGAATTATTTTCTGCACACACTTACGAATCTGCTCCTGGTGCTCCCCAGGGGTACCACAGTAGTGGGGGGGGGCTTATATGTGGCCATAGACCCAGATGTAGACTCACCATGTGTCCCCTCCACGCATAGATGCACAGAACCCAGCAGGTAAACACCCTTGGCCTCTGTGACTTTTGGTGTCTGTGGAATTCTAAGCAGCGACAATATACACACACATCTGCAGCCCACCACTGTCATGAGCACATAGTTCTTATATTTATGCCAGCCACCGACTACTTTCTTATGTAAGGTGCAGATTCTCCCCAGAGGAATTTTTTATCACACCCCTGTCCTCCTTCGCTTGGGGACTAGGATGGCCACTGACTGCCTGGTGTGGAGTCTTAATGTCTGGAATCTTAAAAACGAGACATACTCCCAAGCTCCAAGTGTATTTCCAGATTAATCAAGGGATAGCTAAATCCCTAGTACTTTGTGGTCGACCTGCAAAGCCACAATCAGGGGGAGGGAGAGGAACAAACTGCAGCAAGTGATCCGGTTGGAGGCCCGCGCCTTCCGCCTAGAAGCTCGGCTTCCAGTCGATCAACAGCAACAACTTGAGCTTGTTCTGGCTGAGATTCGCCTCATTTCACTCAAGGAGGAGCATCAAGTGTGGTGCACATCCACAGCAAGAGTGTACGAATGGGGTGATAAAAATGGTAAACTCTTATACTGGCAAGCTCCAAGGCCAGCAAAGTGAGACCAAAAATAATAGGTGCTGCCAGTATCCCCCAGCATTCGACCCCAGGCATTGCCCAATTATTCGGACCTTACTCTGCCCGTCTTTATGCTGCTGTCCCAAGACCATAAACTGAATTGGACTCTCCTCTGTTGGAGGACATCCCACTGCCCCTGGTATCGTGAGTTGAGAGGCGTATTCTAGATCAACGTATTACGGCCGAAGAACTCAACACTGCAATATCTGCCTTGGTGAATGGGAAGACGCTTTGCTCGGATGTGTTCCCCACCAAACTTTACAGCAAATACAGGGAAATTCTCTATCCACATTTGCTTGCTCTTTACCATGAAGCTGCAAAGACTGGCCACTTCTTATAGGAACTTGACATGGCCACTATTGTAGTTATTCCAGAATCATCTCCCCTGCCTAACATTTGCGCAGTTTATAGCCCCATATCCCTCACAATGGGGAGATAATATTTTGTTGCCGCAGTATTGGCCACACGTCTGTAAGGGACTCTTCAGACCATCATACACCCTGATCATTGTGGCTTTATGCCAGCTAGAGGAAACAAGGCACTGCCTTCGATGACTTGATGTCGTGTTGGCCCACCAACAACTCTTGACACCCCCACTGGCTTTGTTGTTAATAGACATTGAGAAAGCATTTGTTACAGTGGATTGGAACTATCTTTTTCAATTCCTACAGAAAGCAGGAATGGGGCCCACACTGCTCTACTCCAACCTGACTCTGCAAGTGCAGGTCAACGGTGTGGTCTCAGACCCATTTCCCATTCGCTGAGGAATCACCCCACACCCTGTTTGCCTTGCCTTGGCTATTGAGCCCCTCACCAGGCTAATTGATGCAATGCACAGGTGTGGGATGGAAGTGGAACAATAATGGTATTGCACTATATTTAGGAAAGTAGCACCTTTCTAACATAGTTACCCCCATTTTTTGCCTGGTGTCAGTATGTTTAGACTGTAGTACACTTAGATTCTGCTAACTGGGACCCCAGTGGTGGCGTTCTCTCCTCTAAATTGAGTTGGTAAGTATCTTTTACACTTCAGAATTGGCATACTGATGCATGCATCCATATAAGTCCCTAGTATGTTGTACTTGGGTACCCAGGGTATTGGTGCACCAGGGGTTGTTCCCCATGTGCTGCAGCATGTATTGTGCCACCCACAGGGGCCCATGCAAACTGTGTCTATAGGCCTTTCCATTGCAGCCTATGTGAAATTGTGCATGCACGTTTCACCCCAGGTATAAGGTTTACCTTATATCATGGTCACTGCACTCTGACCTTATAAGTCGCCCCTAAGGTAGGCCCTTCAGCCCAAAGGCTGGTTCTTGGTGTGAGGGCACCCCTGCGTGGGCAGAGGTGCTCCTACAAACTCCAGACTCCATTTTCTGGGCTTTGTATGTGCTGGGAAGTCATCTTAAGGTACGTAGTGGATACTGGTCAACAAGAGATGTCCAACTACATAATGGCTTCACTGAACTTAGGCATGTTTGAATCATGCAACTGCAACGATTCTGGTGCTAGTTGCATGATAACATGTACTCTAGAGGGTTCCCTAGGGGATCCCCCATGTCTGTCTGTACAGCTTTGCAGAGTCTACATGATAGCCTGTGCTGCTGCTGACCCCAGACACTGTTATGCCCTTCTGCTGCTGAGCCTAACTCAGGCAGCGGAATGCAGAACAAAGGATTTCCTGTAGAGAAGAGGTGTTATCATCTCCTTTAGAAATAGGTGTCTCTGGGCTGGGGTGCCCCTGAGTGCCACCGGACTGCTTTGAAGGGCACATTTGGTGCCCTCCTTGCATAACCCTGTTTATGCCAGTGCAGCAGCCCCCAGCACCCGCTCTGGTGTGAAACCACACAAAGAACCGGGGAGTGACCACCCCCCTGCCTGCTCCTCCCCTGGGGGGGGGGTGCACAGAGCTCTGCCAGGGAGACTTTTGATTCTGCCATCTTGGAAATAAAATGAGCAGAGGCCCCTGGGAGCATCTGACTGGTTAGTCTATCTGGTTGACGTCCCTGACCCCCCCGATCCGAGGGTCACTGCAGTAAGTGTCCGCTCCTCTGAGGGTGGGACCCTAGATTAGTCTGTGGATTCCTCTGAAGACTCTTCTGCAACCTGGACACTGGAACCGCTGCTGGACTCCGCCGGGACCCAAGACAAGACTGCACCTAGTAGGAGGTCTCCTACTGCAAGTTTGTCCCCGTGCATTGCAAGGTCTCTGCAACCTCTGTGGCCGTACATCCTCCAGAGTCACAAGGACTCTGCCTGCACTTTGGAAAGCAAGAAGGAATCTCCCTTGGAGTGAAGGAGTCACTCCTCTACATTTGCAGGCACCTCTGCGATGACGACTGGTTTCTGGATCCTGCTGTGCTGTGGATTCTCCAAGGCTCTACAACACAGTTGGTGGTTCTGTGGCCCTCCAGAGGTCTGACCTGTCTTATTTGCAGCTGAGAAGTCTGTGGTCCCTTGTTGGATCTTCCTGACTGGAACCCCTGGTCACAGAGTCTGTTGGTCATTGCCAAGGCTTGTTGGCTCTTGTTGACCACATACCTCCAAGAAGCCCCAGCCTCCAGCACTACACAGCTCCGAGAATGGTATTCTCTTTGCAACTACTGTGACATGGGCATCCCTCTTTGCTGTGCTGCTGAGGCCTCCCAGTGACTCTCTGTGCCTGCTGCCAAAGGGTCCTGCTGGGGGCTCCAACGATTTCTCCTGGCTCTCTTGCTTGCTGAGAGTTGGCCCTGACTTACATGCATAGGTAGAGTTTCCTGGACCTTGCTGGTACACAAAATTCTGCATCACTCTGCAACGCCTTCTTGCATTTGCCAAGGCTTTTTGATGGTTCTGCTGACCACTAACCCCCTCTGCAATCCGATGACCAGCATGAGAAAGCGTGTGGATGACTCCTGGGATCCTCCTGCATCACCTGGATTCCACAGCTGAACTTCTTTGACCACTGTCCCACAGGAAAGCATCACCAAGAAGGGTGGGCATTGTCCCCTGCACCCACTGGGTACCCCTGGGTGGTCTGGATTCTCTCCTCTTTCCGTAGGTCCTCTTCTTCTGGAATCCACACCTGGGTTCCACCGACTTGATCCATGGGATGCAACAGCAGCTGGATACCTGAGGTCCCCCATTGACTTCAATGGCAGGTTCTGACGCTACTTCACCCCTATGCGCCTAGGCTCCCTGGTGTAGGTTCTCCACTTCTCTGGGTATCCATGGGTGGGGGCACTCTTGAACCTCCTTTGTCCCAACCGATTACCTAATAGTCCTCTGTGACCGTGACTTCCCCATGTTATCCTATGGCCACTGACCCAAGGTTACAACTCTGCACACGGACACCTGGGGAATTCTTATCTACTTACCTTTTGGTGTTTTAGTACTTCCTGAGTCCTGAGGGTCGTTGGGTGGTAGTTTGGGTTAGTAGTGATTTTGCATTCAATTTTTTTAGTATATTGTTTGGCCCCCCTCTATAGAGGCCCATGTTATTTCATGATTTTACTTACCTGTTTCTAAGTATATTTTTGTATGTTCATATCTCCGGCTAGGAGATATACCAGAGTGTTTGTGTTATAATAAATAATACACTATTTTTGTAACACTGGTATGTTCTTTCCTGTGTGTACATCACTGACCGACTTATGTGGTATTTGCAACTGCTTTACACCCTCGTGGATAACCCTTAGCTGCTCTCCACAGCTACGCTTTGAGAGCTCTGGTTATCTAGAACCTTCTACACTATCACTAAGAGTTGCCTGGACTCAGTACAGGGTGCCTTACCTTTAGGTGTACACTATATACTGAGCCAGCCTCCTACACTATACTCCAACAATGTCCTCATATTCCTTTCTAAACCTAGCAAGTCTGGTCTGCACTGTCTTCGCCTCCTCCAACTCTATGCAGAGGCTTCTGGGCTGCAGGCTAACCATGGAAAATCGATGCTCGTCCCGCTCCACCCCTCGTGAGATTCTGTGAACTGGCAGACCACCATACAAGTGTGGCGGTTAAACTTCGATACTTGGGTATCCAGGTCGCGCTCCATCCAGAGATGTCATGGTCTCTTACCCTCACCCTATTGATACAAACAGTGAGGACAGACTTGAAAAGGTGGCAAGCTCTCCACCTCACCATAATGAGGAGAATCACCCTTTCCAAAATGATATTACCAAAATGTATATACCTTTTTCAAAATTTCTCGAAGATTATACTCTGACAAAGGTTCAGGGAGACAGAATCCTTGGAGCCATCCTTTCTCTTGCACAAGTCCATACAGCGGCTGGCTCTGCTGAGCTGTCAGAGCGCACAATACCAGGAGGCTTGGGCATGGCTAACCTATATCTGTACTGCCGGGCATCTCGGGTCCTAGCACTAAATGCCTGGTTTAGTGGAGAATGGTTAGATCCAGCGTACAGGGTGGAAGAAACCTCTCTAGGGTTCGACAATATAATGGGAATGCTCTGTGGCGCCCGACTCCCCAAGAACCTCCTGAAGCTGACACAAATGGTATTCCTCAGCTGGCGGGCCTCATAACGACACTCTGGATGGGACTCCAAACTCGCACAACAAACTCCACTGTGGCGAAGGAAATGGTTGCATGAAACAGTCGTCCTTGAAGGCTTTACTTACTGAGACAACATTGGTGTTACCCTACTGGGAGATGAATGGTATACTCATATCAAGAACTTCCGTCCATGTATGCTCTTTCACCGACACAGTTCCACAAATATCTTCAACTACAACATGCACTGCAAACACACATTTCTACAGGCACAGTGCTTCCTGAATTCAACCTCTAGAGACCTAAGTTGTAATGGGACCATTACTAAAGGGCGGTATCTCCGATTTATGGTCCACTTGTCATTAATGCACCTAAGACGCTGGCCCAGCTGAGAACCTGATGGGAGGGGATGAGTGGCCCAACTAGGTGATGATGATTGCCGTGATTCCTTGATGGCTCACCACAGTACCACAGTGTTTTCCAAATTACAAGTAGTGAAGACGTACTACCTCTACTGTTCTTGATTTGCCCACAGTCACCTCTACAGAGCATGTCTCCTTCCAAGCCCGGCATGCCCCAAATGCTCATGCACTCAGGCAGACTTTTATCAAATGGTTTGGACCTGCCCCACATTTGTGAAGTACTTGAGTGCAATGACTGGCAAACTATCTGAGATACTATCTGCAAAGATTGTGTTATGCTTCCCCTTTTTCTTGCCTTTTTGATGTTCACTCATAACTGGAAAAAATGTGGTTGTTTATTGTGTTCATTGTTCTTGAAAACACAATAGAGTTGGTTATAAGTAAAAAAAAAAAAAAAAAAACAGTTGTGACTTCTGGTGCAGAATAGCCCAAAAAGTAAAAATACCAGAAGTTTCTGAACGTACACTTTTGTGGGGAATTTGATTTTATTGATGTTTTTTTCTCAAAAAAAGATACTGGTATGAATGTAGGTAATCTGGGCTTTTGTAATTTAGCTATTTCTTTAAGAACGTTATATTTCATCTACAGCTATAAATGTAGTACCTTGTAGACAGTGCGCTATTTGTGAAAGGATAAATGTTGGGCCCAAAATTTTGTTCAGAAGCCCATGGCTGGTTCAATCAGAGGTTGCCATGCCAAATATCAAGGCTACGAAGTGTCTGTCTCTGTCTGCAGATGCTACCTTTTGCCACAAGAAGAATAGTGGTGCAAAGTGTTGTAAATTCTCGCCTGGACTATGGCAATGCCCTGTAATTAGAAAGTCCAAAGTATGTGATCAAAAGGCTCCAGGTTATTCAAAATGCAGCGGCAAGAACGTTGTATAAAATCCCCAAATTTCAGGCAGCCAGGCCAGCTTTAGAAATGCTGCACTGTCTCCCAGTCCAAACAAGCATTAGCAATGCAATAGGACTTATATTTTATTGAGTTCGAGCTATTGGCAATGTAAATTCATAACTGGACTTTTCTTGCCACGTAAATTGGTCAACCTTGTCTCATAATTTTGTCTTTTCCTGCCATATAATTCCAGTGGCCCAAAATGTAACTAAAGCACTTCCATTTACCCATTATCTTAGATACTATTTTCATATAAACCTTTATCAGAAAAAAAACTTTTGGCATTAGAGCATAATGCTTAAAACACCATAACAAAAATATAATTTGGGACATATTGGAGGGTGAAAGGAAAGAGGGAGCGGTAAGTAAAGATGGAGAAGACAAATGGCGTATTAACGATGTCATGGGCTCTAGAGTAAAAAAGGAAAATGGTTGAGTGAAATTTTAGTAGGAAAATACAGCAGTAATTAGAGTTGGGTGAGGTCCGTAGATCTCTGGGTCCCGGTGCCACTGCATCTGTTGCTCCATTGATAACTAGGCACCAGGAGAGAAAGCAGATGGGGCAGAAAAAGAGAAGCGAAAGGAATACAACAAACAAAGGGAAGAACGAGGAAGTGTTGCAAATAAATAGAAGAAAGACGGGAAAGAATGAGAAAATGAAAACATAACTAAGAGAAGCAATAGAGCAGATGTGTGAGACAAAAGAAAAAAGGGAAGGAAGCTAACAAACTAAAGATAAAGATGAAAAAATAATGAAAGAAGTCTGAAAAGAAAGAGAAAAAAAATTAACATTAGAGAAACAAGCAGCGAAAGAACCAGGGCATGTATGTACTGACACATTTCCCACAGACACAGAAAGGGAAAACCACTTTGACACTTAGAGTCCAGACAAGTAACTTGTGGCAGACACATACAGATGGGAAAACAATGGATTTATAGTGAAATGTGAATTGACAGATAAAGATAAAAACACCAGAGAGAGGAAGGAAGAAAAATCGGAAAAATTTTGAAAAAACGCATACCGAGTTAAAGGAAAGAGCAATTTAAAAAGACAAAGAGTAATGGAGGGAAGAGAAAACATAGTGAAAGTATGAATGCCTAATGAAATGAAGGGAAAAAGAGAAACGAAACAAGGAAAGAAATATCCATGTTTTTGCGAGTTTGAAGAGGGAAATTAAAAAATAGAGAGAGAGGCGAAGAAATAAACAGTTGAGAGAGAGAGCGAAACTGTTAACGTATGGATTTTAAGAGAAAAGTGGGGGAGAAAGAAAACCTTGACCGTAAACAGAGTAAATGAAAGAACGGAGTGAGATAGGTGAAACAGACACTCCCAAATAAGGATTGTAGCTAAGAATAGATTTAAATGGCTCCCCCGCGTCCTCAAACAGAAGTCAGAGTGTGGAGCAGCAGGGGGCACTGCAGAGCAACAGGGGGTGCATTAGCAGAGATATATGTGAACCCCAATACAGTAATATTGGGGTGCTTCAAATCAAGATTGGGAGTATAGACAGAGCAGTGTTTTGGCCCAATGCTGGAATAACAGAAAGACAACGGGTCAGGAATGGGAAACGGAGCGCTGTGTAATTGCTGGTATTGGAATAATAGGGTGCTGCAGGTTAGGGTTGAGGTGAACTGAGTTTTATGTGGGCTGCAGTACTGAAATAGTAACACACACACAAGGTTATAAGTGAAGTACAACGACCAAATGTGACCAAAATAACTGCCAGATTTATAGCCTTGTTTACAGCTAAGCTCAGAGGAAGAATGCTCTGCATGTGAAGAGCGAAGCTTCCCAGGACACGACCAGGAAACAAAATAAAAAAAAACTGTCCCCTACAGACCAGATAAACACGACAAAGCCTATGTATACAGTAGTTGGTCCCTGCTCCCGCACAAGAGAAGGAGGGACAAAGAGGCATGACTGACCACAAGCAAGCTAGGCGTTTTAAATGACACTGAAAATAACAAATGAAATAGTTGGATGCCCACAGAAGTATACTTAAAAATATACCGGAGGTCGTGTGCTTACACTCGACTTAAAAAGGATCTACTTTAAGGCCCTATGCATGGCATGTCAGAAGTAAATTTCCAACCTTTCCCAGTACGGGAAGAGATTAAAAAAAGAGTTGGTAAAAACCCTTAAACATGCATGTTTGAGATGTACACAGATGCAAAAGGCTTTTCCAACCCTGGGTCTACCACTTCTCTCTCCTTCCTGCCCCGAATGTAAATTTGGGGAATGGTGGCAAAATCAGGGCATTGCTAGTATTCAGACTCCACCATAGTATGAGTCTTGGGGCCAGATGTATGAAGAAACCACTTTGCGATTCTCAGATAGCGATTTTTAAGAAATCGCTATTTCTGATTCACAAAAAGGTATGTTTCATATTTGCGATTCGGTAATAGCGATTTCTTAAAAATCTCAAATGCTATTAGCGAATTGCAAATAGCGATTCTGAGCCCATTTGCACCTATGGACCTGTAGGCCCATATTTGTGATTTTTTTGCATTTCCCAAATTGCGAATTCCTAAGTGGAATTCGCACTTTAGGAAATGCAAAACCCCAGGGTGCTGGGGCCCTAACGCCCCCTCTGCTCCAACCTTAAAAAATGTTTCAGGACATGTAAGGTGCACACATGCCAAAGGGGCATGTGTGTGTTACATGTCAATTTTAAAAATGCATTTTTAAAATGTGCATATGGTTACCACCAAGTTTTACTTGGTGGTAATTGCGATTCCTTAATGCCCAATTCGCATTAAGGAAAAGCTTGATACATGTGCTTAAGAAATCGCAAATAAGGATTCCTTATTTGCGATCTCTTATTCAGAGAATCGCAATTTGCGATTCTCTAAACGGGCTCGCAATTTTAAGGAATCGCTATTTTAGCGATTCCTTAAAATTGCATAGCGAATGCCTTTCATACATAATGAAATGCATTTTTGCATTCGCAAACGCCCATTCGTACCGTTTGTGAATGCAAAAACGCTTGATACATCTGGCCCTTGGTGTAATCGGTGAGGCGGGAAACACCCGGAACAACGACCCCAAAACCACGAAGTCGTGAAAAACAAAAGCGAAACAGCGCTTTCGTTTTCCACGACTTCCTGGTTTTGGTACCTTAACCACGCATGACTGAACAACGTACATGCGTGGTTAAGGCACAGAAGAAGGGAGTCTGCGTCGAGGTGAAGGAGGAGGTAAGTTGGGCTGGGGCTGTTTTTTTTGGGGGGGGGTGTAGTGGGCTCGGGGTGATTAGGGTTTGGGGGGCAGGGTTTAGGTTTAAGGGGCAGGGGTGGGGTGTTTAGGTTTTAGGGGCAGGGGTGGGGACTTAGGGTATTTTTAGTTTTTGGGGTGGGGGCTGGGGTGATTAGGGTTTAGGGGGGAGGGGTGGTCAGGGTTTAGGTTTAAGGGGTGGGTTGGGGTGTTTAGGTTTTAGGGGTGGGGTGGGGACTCTGGGTATTTAGTTTTTGGGGTGGGGTGGGGCACTGGGGGTGATTAGGATTTGGGGGGGGAGGAGGGGTAGCATGCTGGAACTGTGCATGCTGATCACTAATGCCTTTACCAGGAATCCGTTTACAACGGTAAAATTGTTGTAAACGCATTTGTAGTAAAGGCATTAGTGGTTAGAACGAAATCGTTGTTCCGACCTCATTGTTGAGCACCCGTGGTTCCAACATATAACCCAGTGAGGCAATTGTCAGAGTTCTGATGTCATGATAATTTGTTGCCTCACTACATGGCACCAAAGGGCCAAGTGCATTGTTTTTTCTTTTACAGGACAAGCAGACTGATTAAAAACATCCCATCTCGTGAACAACTGGATATTTTATAAAATGTCACACCCCTTTTTATAATAGTGGCAAGACCCATGTTTAGGTCTTGCCTGAGACCCCTCGTGCACTGTTGCTTACAATCAACTTGGGAGGGGCAGAAGTGTTAGAGGGAACAAGCAACAATGTTGGACGGGGTAAGCAACAACGCAAATCTAATAGGTCTTGCCTACGAGAGAGCCATTGGCTTTGTCAATGTTTTTTAGCCATGTTATGCAGGAGCAAAGCTGAATGAAAGCACTATGATGTAGTAATCATAGCGCTTTTCACTTTCAGTCATCCTGCACAGTAGCCGTGCTGCTTTATGACATGACTAAAAATAATACCAAAGCCAATAGCGCTTTCGTAGGCTAGACATGTTGGATTTGCCAGTGCTTATTGGACATACATATTTGAGAGATATAGGACCTTATTCACAAACTTATGTTTAGATGTAAACGCATGTTTACAGCTGAAAATATATCCATCTATGCCTGCTAGGAAAGCACTAAGAGATTACTGGTAAGCGCAAATGGAAGTGAGCAGTAAAAGCCATAGTATGCCTTGGAAGTTTTGAAACGTCCACTAACATGCACTTTTTGTAGGCATTCCCAAACTCCAGCCCGACCACATTCCTGCCCTGGCAATTTATTCATGTAGTTTGAAGTAACTCGCCTTCTATGGGTACAAGAGGAACTGATCTCGCCCAGAATTGCTCAAAGGCAAAATGCTTAGGCATATATTTCCTGCATATCCAAGACCTACCCTTTAGTAGCTTAGTTCTGCCTTAACCAGAAGTGAAATAGAAACTGTTGTACTGGTACCAGGTTGGGCACACTCTTGTTTTGTTGTACAGCACACGGGCAAAGCAGTAGTCTGTCTGGAGTTGAAGCTAAACGGCTTTGGAGACACAGCTCCTTGGATAATTTTAGTTTTCGCTCTTCCTAGTGCCATGGTATGCATGCAATGTCTTTCATCATCCTGACATAGTTAGCATAGTAGCCTGAGAATGTAATAGTGGTGTGGCCAAGTGATGGGGTTTTCAGCTTAATTCATTTGTCATATGTGCCTTCTAGGATAAAGGTAGACGTAATGCCTAATTACACTATACATGTATTGTGTATACATGGAATATATGTGCATTATCATGAAAAACAGTAACTAATAACAGGCAACATAAACTTAAGAATGTAACATCATCTAAACTTGTGCACACTCTTATAAAGAGAGGGCTAAATCGTAATTGGTTATAGACCACAGTACATAATTCTTATAGGCCTCTCACATTAGAAATAAAGATGTAGCCGCAACAACATAAACCAGCATTTGTAATGCAATGGGTCTTGTGTTTTCTCGACTTAAAACTATTAGCGTAGTAAAGTCCTTACTGGACTTTTATTGCCACATAAATTGAGAATGAAAAGCAACACCGTTTTACATAAGTGAGGCGATTTAAAGCGCCACGCCATCAGCATGAAAGAGCACACAAAAGAAAACAAGTTCGCTCGCGGTCAAACATATTGGCGAGATCGTGCTGTGTACGAAATAGGAAAAAGTAGTCCAGAACCCATGCTGAAAACATGGAGTCTCGTATGTTTTCAGTAGTTGGCTAGTGTGCTCGAGGAGGGCTAAACACTGGTAACGCATGACGTATTCGTACCTTTCATTAATGAAATCAAGAGATTTTTAAAAGGCAAGCCCACGAACCAATAAAGGTGACGGGCATGATATTGGCGTCGTTAAAAGCCCACAGAGAGATTACAGCAGGCTAGAGCGCCTGCATGCTCGACCCAAAAAAACAAAACCCACTTCAATATTTGAGTAGGCTGCTCTGTTATGCTCAAATACAAACTGTTTTGCATGTCCTTTGAGAGCAGCTCTTGGCTTCATTACGAGCAGATTTAGTGCTGAGATAGTATAAAGCTTGAATTTTCCATTCTGATCCATAACCCTGTCTTAAAACCCAGGTTACTCAGCCTGGAATGGGGAATACTTGTGGACCTAGGTTTACTTGGTCAAAAACTGCATGCAATTCCGCTTTACAGACTGAGTAATAGGTCCTTCTCATCTGGACTGGACAGGCAAGGGGAGGTAATGTGCTAACTCTGAGGGGCAATCATTGTTTCAGCTCCTCCATGATGATGCAGGCATAAGTTAGGGGCCAGACTGAGCAGATGCCCACAGTCCCTGTTCACATATTTACCAGCTGTGGATGCGTAATCGGGCCCAATGTGTTCACACACCTGGGATTACTGGGTGAAGTAAAGTCACTCCTGGTAATGCCGGGTGTGGGAACGCTGGATGCCTCTGAAGCGTCCGGAGCAGTATCCCCTCCAGGTGACACATGATGAGGTCTATTGTGTTCTTTAGGTGGCAGTTTGCAATTGGATAATGAGGCAGGGAGTCCAAGTGGAATTCTTTCATGGTGGGTGTAATCTTTTTTTCATGCTTATGAACAGGTCAAAATGCCTTCTGGCAAATGAATTGGGCTGTACTTTGCAAATAAATTTAGCAATATCATATCAGAATGCAGGGGCGTGATATATATGAATGTTATTAATTAAACATGATTAGAGAATGCATAATTTTCTTAATTTAGCTGTTATATTTATGGCGGCATTTAGAAGTAGCATGGTGGGATGGAGCAGTAAGGATGGGTGACTGCTGTTACAATATCCTGCATAATGATTATAAATGTTGATTATACTGGAACGTTTTACTTTGAATTTGAAACTGTGCTAGTCGAGTTTGTCATTTTTCTAACCTTGGTACTGACATAACAAACAAATTAAGTTGTATGATTGTGATAATGGAGCTGTTGCACTGAATTATAATAGTCTGTTTTGATTCTGTAATGTGTCCTGACGCACATGTTAAATTTTTCTTGTTGACGCACAGGATGCTTTGATATAATACACCTTTGATTGAACAGCAGTGATCTGGTCTTTATGACGTCAGTTCCGTATATCCCGGAAGCCTTCAGCCATGTCTTGGCAGAATTTGAATCTCTTGATCCTTTACTTTCTGCGCTCCGGTTGGACTCCCAACGACTGAAGGTAACTTAGAAACCCAAGGATGTATATTAAATAAGTTACTGACATTCATGGTGCAAAAGTATCACTGCTTTGAATCCGTTTATTACGACACAGTAAATAGACCCAAACTGCAAGCAGAAAAAATGGAAAATGTCCCGATGTCACTTGCCTCCAGATCCAGTGTAGTGTGTGAATGTTTACTACTGTGTCCTGTGACTCGTCTGCTACTCTTCACCAGATTACGCAGCAGGTAGCACTCCCACACCACTAAAATCAGTATCTGCAGTTTGGTGACTCAATGACAGTGAAATAGGGAACAAATTCACTCTGGGCTAATAGAAACACTGACTGGGAGTTGATTAAACATTAGTACTGGGCTAGTGAATACACAAACACTGGGGAAATGAGTGCACAGACAATGTGAGCATAAATACACCGACACTGTGGCAGTGTAAACCCGTGCAGTGTATGCATGGACACTGTCCCCAGGCCAGGAATACAGTGGCATGTGGCCAGGAAATATGTGGACATTGTGCCATTGCTGCTTGTATTCTGGGACAGGCGGACATGTACATGGAATGAGTTTGCACATGCAGGATAGAAAATGATACCTACATGAGACCAGAAATATCCCACACTGGTACAGGACTGCCCTAACCTAGGACAGGGAGATGTGTTCCTGAAGTCAAGAAATATACCAATCTTAAAAGAGAATACACTGACACTAGAAGTAGGAATGGACTGACTCTGTGCCAGGAATCTTACTGGAGATCCAGAAGGGAATACCCATATATTGAGACAGAAACATCTTACACCAGGACAGGTAAACCAGAGACTTTGGAAACTGCTAATATCCCAATATACTGAATCATGATGGATTTCACTCTAATTGAGACACAGACACCGGGCAACATACATTGAGGCATGGTGTCACACACATGAGGACTGAGGGACATGAACATGGAGTATGGGGATAAGCGGGCTGGCAATACACCAACTTTTAATGGAATACAAGTAAAGTGAAACTGTAACAGTGAATACACAGACACTGCGGTATACAGTACACACTACTGATCTAGGGAACACAAAGACACTGGGTTATATTATTATTATTTTACATTGGTACAGATGACAAGTTCACTTGGGCTGGAATACAGAGGCAGTATAACACAGAAATCTACCCATGGGACAAGAAATGTGCTGCCACAGGAACATGCACACTGTCACAGGGAATGCACCAAGACTGGAAGCCTCATAAATTGAGACCAATAGAAAACCCACATTGGTACAGAAAGTACACCAGTACTGGGTAAGGGAGGCTCAATCCCTGGTTGAGGATTGCACTTATATTGGGGCAGAGAAAATAGTGAGATTCTTCTGAAAGTAAGGGAAATACATATGGACAGCAAATAAGCAGACAATTGAACAGTAAACTCTGGTGGGAATACCCTGGAGTTTGGGCACAAATACTGGGTCAATGAATGCACAGACAACGTAGTAGACAATGATCTAACGCTTATAGAATACACCAATATTGAGGCATAAAAAATACAGTGATACTAGAATGCATGCACTACATCTAGGCTTGAACACATGAAATGAAGACAATGAGATAGGACATGCTTCCTTGATCAAGGAGCCCATGATATTTGCACAACTTCTAACTCGTAGGCTTAGCTCGCACACTGAGACAGTGAGTAACTGACAGAGGGAAGCAAACACATATATTAGGACAGAAAGACATTGAATATAGGACTGGTAGCCATGGGCTTGCTCACAGGGACAGGAGGACACACTGATCTACCCACAGGCAATAGACACAAAGACTTACAAATTAACCAAACTAGAAGAACCTCTGAGCACATCCACACGGATCTGGCGGAAGGCTGCAAAGAAGAACATGCATACATAGATTTCAGGGCTTTGTTTTTTCCGTGCTGTAGGCTATTCTTCAAGCAGGTAAACAATGAAATGTGAAAAATCCTCCAGTGGCTGTTTGTCTTCCTTGTCTTCAGTGCTGAGTAGAAGGAACAAAACTGACCCACCCAGCCATAGAGAAGTACTCCACTTGGATTGGCTCTGTGTTATTTTGCTTCAGAGTCTGTACTTTCAAACACCGATATGGAAACCACACAGTGAGTATTTGTGGTTTGTGACTGGACAGGTAATGTGTATGCCTCCTTTTGTCTCAGAACAACTCCCACCATGTTTTTACCATACCCGTGAATTTTATTGCCGCACACTAGTTGAAATAATGGGTCCATCAATTTCCAAATGTAGGTGATTTGGTGATAAATATACTTTCTCCCCAACTGCCATGCCTTCCTTGCCTTGGGGGTTATCAGTGCCAGTCTTCACCTCTCAGTGAATGCAGCAAATTCATAGTATGTCATTGGACCTCTTCTGCTACCACAGCCTGGTAGGCCTTCACTTTCTGGAAAGGATTTCATTATTTGTAGACATGACAACTGCTCCTGCACTGCACTAGGCATTGTGGCTCCAGGGGACAGTGTGCTTCATTATTTACTATGTCATATAGTCCATAATGCAAACTTCAATTGCTAGACTTTATTCTGAAGGGGAAATCATTGGGACTTGAAAAAGGATATAAATGCTCTATCTTGCGGGTGATGGTAGATTTTTAATGGTCGCTGTTCTTGTAAGAACTTCCACTTACTCCGAGCTGGGCATTTAAATAACATCCCAATATTCTGAATAATGGTCAACAGAGGTATCTTTGCCCATTGGAAAACCTATTGAGTCTTGTGAATATGCACTAAAAGCTGTCCTGCTTTCGAGATGAATATAAACAAAGTTGTTAAATGTACTAACAACATAACTGCAATATTTCTTGTCTCGAACAATCTTGAAAATGTTGCCTGTACTGCAGGTGAAATGACTTGTGTTACATACTTGATCTAGGAGTCGTGCATGTGACCAGAAAGCTAGAAATAGAAGCCGTTTATCTCATATTCATTATCTTTCTCTATCTTGCCCTCTTATTTTCTCTATTTCTCTCAAGCTTTTTAGCTTGGTCACTATGGAGAGTTGCTCAATTATGCCTTTGCAATATTTCCCAAATTCAAATTGGATCTTTAAAATACTACATACAAAAATAGCCTATGTTTAAAAACATCACAAGAATAACCTATACAAATAAGCTCTCCCCAGGCTGCCCCCATAAACATTAAAAACTGCAATAACTACATGTCTATCATTACACAGCAAGGTAGTGACCAAGTGGTCAAGCTCTTTCGCCAGTGAGTCTGTCCAGAAGAGGTTTTTTTTTAGACGCAGGACAACTTGACATACAAGCTATTCACCATATTACCGAACCATTGTCCGGAACAACTTTGGGGCTGAGGGGGCGGGAGTGGGAGGTTAGCTTTCCTTACATATTACCCCAGTTCTTTTGTCTACAATTGATTCATTATTTTTTGAGGATTTCAGGATGTTTCATGATTACTTCCAGATGGCTCGAACAGATTCTAGTTTTTTTTTTTTTTTTTTTACCAACTGAAAATTGAGGTGGAGGCCCCGCTGTTGGTATTCATAAGGAGTCCCTCCACACCCAGTGGGCTCCTTATTCTGTGTATGTATTTGCCTCACTTTCTGAGCTTTGCGTAATTGATTTTAAAGGCACTGGCCTATGGCTAGCTGGGTCTGTCTCAAGGCAGAGTTAAAGGTAAGTTATACAGCTAGGAGATGCAAAATCTCTTCCTAAAAGATTAAAAAAAAAAAAACAGTGTTTTACAAAAAAAAACGAGTGTCCTTCTGTATCTATCACCCCAAGGGGACAGGGCACCGTGACACAGCAACAAGAGAAAAAGTCCCCAGAGGAAATGGCAACTAATCAACGCACCCTTTCACTCCAATACCTGTTCTCAGATACACCACACCCTATATCCCCCACTCAATCACTCCAATTATGGGTCTCAAATAAAGGAATCAGTAAAATAATTCAAGTGATTGGATTCAACTCAACATTTTAGACCATCAGACCTGCCCTTCTGATAAATCTACGGAAGGGTGAGGTAACATGTTGGTTTCGGTCTTTCTACAGGTGCTAAACTCCCAGAAATTCTCAGTTTCCACTATTTATTGCCCAGTTGTCTTTTATACTAGTGGCTGCTTGTATATCAAACATACTGAATGTAATGTACCAAAGAAGTTGCTGCATGGCCTGAGCCTTTCAATTGGTTTCCAGAGGACAGCCACACCCTGTTTGAATTGACAATTTCGACTGGGAATTCATCTTTATTGACCCAAAACGTTTCAGGGTTGGAACAAAGAGGTGTTTATCATTCTCAGGGATGTGGAATTCCTATCGCCTGACGCCTTGGGGTCAAGGGCAACAAGTTTTTATGTTTACTTTGTCCTTGGGACAAGTAGGCCCAACCCCCTGCAGCACAAACCCTTTGGTTGCCTGTTTATAGAGAGTTGAACTCTCTGCAGTTGAGGTAATGTGTTTCCAAAGGATAATGCTGTTCGAACTTGTATTTATGGTTCATTATTTGAAAGCCTTCATTATTAGGGTGCGGGCTGTAAATAAATGTTTTAAGGTCACACTTCACTACTGACGTTGGTTCCAGTACAAAAAAAAAAAACGTGTACCCACATGTTTGAAAAGTTTAGGCTAAGAGGCTAAGTATAATGCTCCCAGAATGTTCTCTGATTATATGCAAATGAAGTGTCATTTAGTAAAATGTGTTGATGCATGCTAGTATTTCCCAAAAATATTTCTAATGGAAAATCAGTGTAACCATTTTCAACACGATTATGGGAAGCATGAAAATAAACAAACACTGACAAAGCCAACTGATCTGACATATTTTTATAAGTCTTTTAGTTTCATCAATGCGTGTCTTGTTTTGACATGGCTTTTGTAACACTTTATTGTTGTGGGAGCTACCAGGCCCTCAACATTGTAACAAACATTGGCAAAACCCCCCCAAAAAGTTTTTGAACTCTTAAAGCACATGTTGCCACCAGCGGCATAACAAAGGCCCCGCAGCCGCCCTCCAGGGGGCCCGTCAGCACAGCACCTGCCCTGAGTGAGTCTGGAGAGGGGGCTCCTCCATGTTCTTTGCAAAGGGGCACCCTCCAGTTTCGTTACGTCACTGATTGCCACTGTAGTTCCTGACACTGAACAAAACTACTTTGTGTGGCAATATGCTCCTTGTGGAAGAGCAGAATGCGATCACTCACAGTAAAGCCAGCCGAAAGAGAGAGAAATAGAAGTTTAATAAAAACAAAATGTCTTTGTTAACACCAGACCTAATTAGGGACCAAGACCCACATGTAGGTAGCTTTTTGCATGTCGCAAACAGCGACTTTCGCTGTTTGCGACGTGCAAAAAGCACATTGCGATGCACAAACCCAGTTTTGCGATTCAGTAACCTGGTTACCGAATCACAAAACGGGTTTGCGACTCGCAATTAGTAAGGGGTGTTCCCTTCCTAATTGCAACTCGCAGTGCAATGTAGGATTGTTTTGTGACCGCGAACGCGGGCGCAAACCAATCGCAGTTTGCACCCATTTCAAATGGGTGCTAACACTTTCGCAAAAGGGACGGGATCCCCATGGGACCCCTTTCCCATTGTGAATGTCACTGTAAACATTTTTTCAGAGCAGGCAGTGGTCCTTTGGACCACTGCCTGCTCTGAAAAAATTAAACGAAAACGTTTCATTTTTCGTTTTTGTTATGCATCTCTTTTTCCTTTAAGGAAAACGGGCTGCATTACAAAAAAAACTGCTTTATTGAAAAGCAGTCACAGACATGGTGGTCTGCTGTCTCCAGCAGGCCACCATTCGTGAGGGTGTCGCAAATTGCGACCCACCTCATGATTATTCATGATGTGGGCATTTGCGAAGCCCTTGCGAATCACAGATGGTGTCAAGGACACCATCCTACTTTCGGATTTGCGACTCGCAATTTGCAGGTCACAAATCTGAACCTACCTACTTGTGGCCCCAAATTCTTAAAGAAGGTCACAAAAGTGCACCCATGGTATATGTCATACCCCTATAAAATATTTGTGAACTGTATTTTAGCGTGGGTAAATACGATGTGTAGATTTGCTCATGTGAAAATCTATTGAGCATTTGCAAGTTCATTTTCCCTCCAGCCACTTTCTTCCCAACCCTGGAAGAAGTTCTAATTCTGCCATTGTCAGGAGTAAATGTCCAACCTTTCTTATTATGGGAAAATATTAGAGAGAAGCTGGTAAAAATCTTTAAAACATGCAGGTTAGTAGGTTTGCAGACTCAAAGGCATTCCAGCCCTGGAACTATTGCTTACTGCTTCCTCCAGCCCCAGTATGCAGATCTGCAGAAAGGTGGCAAAATAAGGAAATTTCTACAGTAGGGATTGAAACTCCAAGTATTCAAGCCCTACTATGGTAGTAGCCCTGGCATAATCAGAGAGGCTATTAATTGCTGCCATAATTTGTCGCCACACTACATGGCACCAAAGGGACAAGTAGATCTTTTTACAGGAAAAGTAGATTTGAGAAGCAACCTGTCCCCTGGACAAGTAGATATTTTAATAAATTCCACACCCCTGATTCTATTTTGATGAGCAAATACATAGGGTTCTGGTGAAATGTCTGTTTTCTGTGTAAGCAGTTACTCTTTTTGACACTTCCATGTTCTTACAGTGTACTTGTATAGCAGTGTCTCGGAAATGGCTGGCTCTGGGAAGTTCAGGTGGCGGTCTAAACCTCATTCAGAAAGAAGGCTGGAAGCAGAGGCTGATACTTGCTCATAAGGTATGATACATTACTTTGCTAAGAGTATTAACACTGGATTATAGGTATGCACATGTTCTTTTATTCCTGCATGTTCACAGTACTCTGTCAGTGGTTCCCAACCTGTGGTCCGGGGACCACTGGAGGTCTGCGAAGCCTCCTCAGGGGTTTCGCGACTGCTTAGAAAATTAAATAATATTAACAGACTAAGTCACCAGCTTTCAGTTATGACTCTGTGGGGGGGGGTCCCCCGATTCAAAATAATTATTCAGTTGTGGTCCCTGGGTTCCAGTAATGATAACTTGGTGGGGTGGCCCACCTAAGTCAAAAGGCTGGGAACCACTGATCTAAGTAATGGAATATTTTATTGTTTGTATTTACAGTGTGCAGGTCTTTGTGTCTTTTTTCTTTCTTATGCAAGATGAGTATAATTCAGCAAAGGTGAAAAAGGTGGTAAGAGTCTATAGAGCTTAACTAGTCTGACATTGAAATGGCGAACTGGTGTGTGTTTTCCTATTCTGTTTACATTTGGTCATAAAATTAAACCACTACTCTCAAGGGAGAAAACTGCTTGGAGAGACAGAATAAAAAAAACTGCCTTTTGAAGGAAACTCTTACTCTGGAATGATTAACCGGGGACTGAGCCAGTTTTCCTCTAAATCTGTGGACCCCGAGCAAATTTCTGAACACTATTGAAGCTGTTTTTCTTTTGGCGTACAAAATTAATTAGTTTTAGATCTATTCAGAAAAATAGGGTTATCTGTTTTGCCTCTCCCCATGCATCTGGGGGAAGTGTGTAAGGCTTATGATACAGAGGGAGCTGGGCCCACCTGTATAAAAATAAAGACCTTTGATGGCTTGACTTCTGGCTTTTACCTGAAAGAGTCATAGCTGCCAAGTTTCCCAGGTCCATGTGTGATGTGCTGCTCTAGTCCAGGTTTTTTTAATTTGCATTACGGGACTTGTAGTTCTTTTAAATAATGAAATAAACAGAACTCGAAGTCCCAAAATTCAAAGACAAAACCTGGACTGGAGCAGCACATCACGCATGAACCCGGAAAACTTGGCAGAACTGAAGAGTTGGGGAAATACTTTTTTCTTTTTGAACTATTATCCTCATCGCCATGCTGCATTTCCTAGAGGTTTTGGAATTTCAGGAGCAGGCACCAGGGATGATATCACTGCTTTTAAAACTAGGATCCTTCCTGCTGCAGATGCGTGGAACTAGGTGTCTAAAGAAGCCATTCCGTAGGGCAATGTTTGGGTTCCATGCCCAAAACGACTGCACTGCTCTCCCACTTGCATTGTTTGGAGAATCAAATGCAGAGCAGTGATGCGTTTATAATGTTACTGCCTAAGACCACCTTTGATACAAGAAAGTAGTCCAGATCATGTTTAGGTCGAGCACGCAAGTGCTTTGACCTGTTGTAAGTATTGTGGGCTTTTACCCACACCCACCACACACCCATCACTTTCACTCATTCTTGGGCTTGCCTTTCAAAAATCCTTTATCATCATTTGTAAATGCTCTACTTTTGTCCCTCCTTGGGGTGGTATTGTTTCTGCCTTGTAGACTGACCCTGTTGCATGGATAATTGCACGATTGCGATACGTTTAATTTTGAGCAAACTTCTTTTCTTTTTGTGTCCCTGCTTCGCGCTCATGGTAGCCATGGGGATTTGAATCGCCTTGCTTACGTCAACTGTTTTACTTTTCATTTTCACTTTAAGTGGCAAGAAAAGTCCAGTTAGAGCTATTAGCATTGTAAATTCCTAACTCGAGCAAATGTGAGACCCATTGCATTGCACATGCTTGTTAATGTCTGCTGACCTCTGCATCAGATTTATTTAATTTTTTACATTTCATCTTGTTTATTTCTTAACTTTAATATTGTTTTGGTGTCGCAGTTCATGAATCACCCACTCCTTTCTCAGAGGAAGACCTTAATGCATGTTGAAGCTACCAGGAAACGCTTTGCATTGTCCACAGAATCCTATTTTGCTTCTGGGTTCTAGAGTGCTTTGATTATTGGATCGTAGTCACAGCTCATTTAATGACAAGACAGTCTTCTCTCATCCATATTTTTAAATGCGGATTTCTTACAGGACCTATTAATTCACCCACTTCACAATAATTATTGCTTATTCTGGCACTGTAAACAGCATAGTTCGATGTTATGCGGTTAGTTGTGTTGCTATAAGCCTCCCCGAAACATCAAGCCAAGGTCCAGCACTCTGTTTTGATTTTACACTACCAGGGCCTGTAAGCCACACCATTTGTAATAGCAGATAATCATTTTACAGTGTTTCTCCTAAAACAAAATATAGGTAGTATACCTTACGCATCTGGAAATGGGCACTTCTCAGACACCATGCATGTCGCGGATAATCTGCAAGTTTTCGGTTTCAGTAACAGTTGTGATAGAATGAAATGCGAAAAGTTTCAATCTAATGTTTAAATTATGTTCTTGTAGTCTGATTTGGATCATAACTTCCTTTTTTTCATTTTATTACAAATTAAGCACTGACCATGTTGTAGTTTGACAGTTTTTTAAGAGATACAGTAATTGTTGAATGGGGTCTAAGTAGCCAGTGCTTCTCTTTCACTTGTGGAATAAAAGTTGGAATCTGGTTCAAAGAGCGAGGTCCTCCTGGGGCTAAAGGGTCAAAAACTGGGAGTCTCCATTCTCAATTCTTATCCAGGCATTGGGGACAAAGGATGCTTCAGGTGGATGGAGCTGACAGCCTGTACTTGATGATGCAAGCAGTGTTTACTGGCCGTAAACTGAAGATGCACATTTGCCTGCTGTTACCAAGATAGTAAGGTAGCCATTGGAACCACGTGGAGAGCCATTTATGGGCAGAGCTGAAATTAATGAGTAAGTAAAATGAGGTTAGCCTCTTTGCAAAAAGCCCAAAATAAAAATATTCATGCTCTCTGGGTGGAAGGCATGCATTCTTAATTGCCTTACATATTGTGTAAAGCTGATGGCGCTGAGAGTTAAATAGTGACTCAGCTTAAATGACTTTGCAGAGTTAATTGTGTAGTAATAGGTCACGTTTTCAGTAGGAAGAGCATTTTTTGTTTTGCAAATAACTTTGGCACCGTTTGACATAGTTTCACAAAACCTTTAAAAAAAAGTTCATCTACCTCTGTTCTTTCTGGAAAGTCTTGGGGTTATCAGTCAAGTGGATGCTAAGAAAAATGGGAAGGGGGGCTGGGCGGGGAAATCTCTTTTTCCCTAATGTAATTTCCATACAGAATTTTACACATTCAAAATGTCTGAAGAGAATTACACTGAAATTGGAAGAAAGCCAGATCTTTACCCAGAAAGTGTGCTTTTCATAATTTACTGTAAATCCATTCTGTAGTAATTTTGAAAAAATAAGGGTAAAAATGTATAACTGTGCTGACAGGCTGAAATTTAAAAATTCAAGCGTTCTCTTTGTCTGAGGGGCTTTTTTTTGGAGTGAGAGATGTGATTGGCTGTCTGCAACATGAACAGAAATGTTGTGGTATAATTATAGGACTCGTGAACTTGGTCACCTGTCCAGAAAATTGGATGAATCTGGGTTATTAGTTGATGGAGTTGTGAAACCTTAGCAAGTAATATTCTTCAGTGTACTATAAGGTCCATTTAGGTCTTGATAAATTAAATCTTATTGAAACCCTTGGTAGCTTGGCACCCAGCAGTCAGGCTTAACTTAGTAGAAAATCATGTGTAAAACATTGAACAACACCAATACAGTCAACAAGTAAGAAACACAACACAATAAAAAGCCCACTTCAGTTTATAAAAATGGCTTCTGTTTTTATATTTAAATAGAAAACAAAATTCTGTAATAGGAACCTGGAAATATGAATTTTAAAAGATTTGTAAAAAATAGGTAATAATTAACTGCAAGCCACTGCAATGTTCCACAATGAACCTAGAAAAATAGGCCCTGTATTGCTAGCTTCAACCAGCATCTCAGAAGATTGAGGATAGCAGGTGCGTCTCGTCCAGACAAGGCTTCACAGGGATCGTCTTGATTCTTGGGAAATCCTCAGGCTAACCTCTGGTTCTTTCATGGTCTTGGGCTATCCTGAGAAAGTCCTTGGGGTGATAGTTGTCCTTGGCACAAGTCAGGGGTCCACTGCTGTTGGGGAGTTCCAGAAAAGTCCAGTTATGACTGGTCAACTGGCCAGACAACAGTTGCTGGTTTCGTTGTTAATTCTTTTGCTGTCCTCAGCTGGGGCAGGAAAAGCAGTACACTGTGACGCCAACACTCTAAGACAGGGTTTGGTGAGCACCTTGAGGTGGATCAGGACTTGATCTCTCATCATATACCAGTGACCAGGCAAATCCAGCTGCAGGAAGAGTGGGGCTCTTTGCATTCAGTCTTCTTTACCTTTTTGCGGCCCTATGGCTTAAAAAGGGACTTTCCAACTTATCCTGGGAGACCACTCTTCTGTCCTGGGCACAAGTGGGAGCAGGACCATAGCTTGGGGTTGCTTCTCACAGGTCAAACACCAAGCACAGGTCTCTTTGGTCCTTGGTGCAGTCCTTCTTGGTGTAGCCTCTCTTTACAGTCCAGGGGCCGAGCAGACACAGTCCTTCTGTTTTCCACTGGTCCAGCAGTGGTCCGTGTTCCTTTGAAAGGGTTGCCAATTTTACTCTTTGCACAAGCTTGCTGGAGATGAAGACTCTCTAGCCGATAGGGCTGTCACTCACCTATGTAGTCCCACCTACCTTGTTACCACTTATGGGACATGTGGCATCAAACTATCACAGAACACACTATTCTGCCCACTATCAGCATGGCTAGAACCTTCTTTCCTCATGTGGCGCACCCTAGCCCACTCCAGAGGTGTAGCTACCTGGGGATTACACTCCCCCCTTCAAGATATCCCCTGATCTAATTAAAGTGAAGCCAGACTGGCTGGTCATCAAGGGAAACTGGGCAGGCATGGATTCAGTGACATCTATTCTTTACACTTTCAAATACACTAATAGCTAGTCCCATTGGAAAGTTACACTTTATTCGAATTAATAAAAAATAACCTAATGCTGGCCAGTGGGGTTACCCATTGTCCAATAGGAAAACAGAGTTTGGAGATTTTACGCTACCAGGGAATGTAAAACACACCGTATACCAGTGCTTAATTTGTGCTTGTTGTTTCCCGTGCTGAGCACCGGCACTTATTTTTGAGGGCCGGTGCTTAGTCTTGTGCCTCAAGCATTTGCTGCGAGCAAAAGACACGTTTGGGAATGAAGGAGAAAGAGAAAAACGAATAAACGTCACAATGAGAGAAAGCAGAAAGCTGCAAGAGTGAGCTGAAGGGGAAGGGAATGGCTCTAAATGGATTGAAGAAGCCTGAGATGGCTTCAGGATTACGCTGCCTCAATATTCCGTGTTCGCACATTAAATTGCAGCAGCCGCATGTTTAAGAGGAGGGCTTTGGGCACCGGCACCTTTTTATTTACAAATTACGCACTGCCGTAAACATGTTTTTCTATTTAGAACCATGTACACTACTCTCTGGGCACTTGGGATAGATTTTTGTGGTGACTTATAGGTAATATATTGGGAGGTGTCCCACTAGTGACACTTTAACCTATAGGCCTGTGGTACCCCGAGTACCATATACTAGAGAGTTACAGGTAGGCTAACTTTCCAATTAGGATTTCCAATTGGATTATCTTTTTACTTGCCATCTAGACTGCAGGACAGGCCTAGACCCTCATCTTTAGTTGCCATTTTAGTGGTGGCACAAATGGCCAGTCCACTAAAGTCACATTAAATTAAACCCACCAGGTGCTTGGAGTTCTTTTTCTAGGGACTTACATGTAAGTTAACCTTGTCAGCCAGGGATTAGCCAATTTGTAACCACTGGTAAAAACTAATAGGGGTCCGAGCACCTAGGCTGCATGCAGATTGTCAGCGCTTCAGTGTGCAGTCATTACAGCAACACTGAAAGTCATCATAAAGTTTGAGTGAAGCTGCAAGGAGCCATCCTCCTTCAAAATGTTACTAAAAAAGGACGTACGTGGGATGGGTAGGGAAACCCTGATCTGTTAGGCCTTGTGGTTGGGGATGTGAATGGACCTTATATATGTGTGTATATATGTGTATATACATAAATATATATTCATTGAATTAAACAAAGGTTACAGGGACGTTATAGATGGGCTTACATTTTAAACTTACGAAACCATAGAAATTCACCTGTTATAGTTAAAGTTATCTCAATTAACTATAACTTGTGCCCTAAGGTAACCATAACGTGCGCCCCCGCCATGCACAATTGTTGGTAAGTTTTCTTTAAACTGTAAATATTACATTCATATTATCAGTGACGTTATCAAAAATGTCATGAGTTCCGTAATTTGTGGGGTAATTAGTAGTGCATGATGATGACACAAGTTAAGAAATCAGGGTGTCCCTACCCTGGCCCCTTTTTGTTTTCTTTATTCTTTTTTTCTGGGACTCGGATGAAGCCAAGTCCCAACATGGCTGCCAACACTTCCTTGTTAAAGTATTGGCAGCCAATTAGATCTCCTCACGAGATCGAGAGGGTTCACGAAGCCTTCGCTTCCCTATATAGAAAGATTTGGATTTTTTTTAATTACTCAAAAACTACTGAACGGATTTACACCAAATAAAAAGGTCGCTTTCTGGACCAAGAGCTGCCTTTCTGCCAAATTTGGTGTAATTCCGTTCAGTGTTTGGGCACTATCGCTGTTCAAAATTCCCATGGAAAAATGAATAGGGGGAAAAAATGTTTTGGGACCCCCACTTTTTCTTGGTCCCTACTTGAAGGATCACCCAACACTTTCCAGACAGCTGCTGTTGTGACTGAGTGTTTTTGGAAAATTTCGTGAAGATTCGTCAAGCTGCGCCAAAGATATAGACAAGTAAAAAACTGCTTTTTCTACATAAACTAGGTCCTAACTATAACTACCTAGTGGCGACCGCTACTAGTAATATATATGTTTTTGTGGGTCCGTGCTACTCCTGTAGAACTGAGTGGGGCCTTTTTCATTAAAATCCTGTGAGGTGGGCCAAGGCCGGGGGTAGATGCATGCTTTTTTAATAGTATGACCAGGGCACATACGGCAGCTAGACCCCTTCCCCACATAGTCAGGCCCAGTGTCAGCGAGGGTGTGGGCTTGCGGGCAGTAACTGTAGCAGTTTAGCAGCACAGGAGTGGGCTCCTTGCGCTGCCATTAAAAAAGGAAAAAAAAAAAACTGGGGGTGCCCTGGGGGAGCTGGGGCACACAAACACACAAAAAAAAAACAAGGGTAAATAACTTGCCGAACTGGGCAGTGGGAGAGTGAGTTTCCCAAGCTGGCATTAGCAAAAAAAAAAAAATATATATATTAGTTCTCGTGGTGCCCTAAGGAGGGGCAGGCGTACTATTAACGCTTGATTCATGTGTTGCTCGGGGCTGTATGGAGCACAGCAGCTCTCCAGGAATATCTTATAACAACCATTGGCATAGCCAATAGGTCTCACCTTTGGGACCTCAATTATTTAGCCATGCAGCACATTATCCAGGGTGCTACAACCTTTACTGTTCTTTAACCTGGGAGCTTTGATACTGATATGTATATTATAGCACTGCATTGAGAAGTACTTATTTAAAGTGTTTTTATACAGCTGTACTGTATAGGCTTGACCTAAAAAGGATCTCGTGTTCTCCTGCTGCCACCTGAAGGACTTCAGTGCTCATTTAAATTTCAAAAGTAGTTCATGTAGTTCTGTGATTTCGTTCAGTTCTTCTTACTGTAAAAATGTAGGACTATGGGATGCACAGCATCAGGAAACAATCAAAGTTCTGGCGAGACGCCATGCGGACTCCTGGCTGAAGGACGTCCTCTCCAACAGTAGGTTGCTCATAGGTTGCTGTTGGCCCCCGCTGAGGCAGTCTCTAATTTAATCAACAGGTAGATATCCCTATCTGGATCTACACACCGGATTTCCCACAGTGAATCACTCAGCAACTTTTCTTCACCTCATGCAGCTTGGCGGAACAGTATATTTGATCAGACCCTGTCAGCCTGGAGCACCGGCCCACGTGCAGCGCATCGACATGACCAGGGCAGCTGGCATTCTCTTCCAGTGTAGCTTTGGGGATGGTTTCTTTTGGAATGGATAGGACATCTTTTTCAGGGTGGGTCGTTTTTCTAACCAATTGGACCGTGTTACTGGAAAATGCAGCGAAAAGAAACCTTATTAGTACCGCCTCTTGGCGTATCAGTTAATCCGAAACAGCTTTCTGATTTGCCTTTACATAGCTAAAGGGAGACGGAAGAAATGTCTGCGTTTTTGCCAGCAAGTGGGCAGTGTCCCTTGAAAATGAGCCAAGGCAAAAGAAACAAGTTGTGCACGCACATCAGCCGCAGAAAGGAAAAAGAAAAAAGTGCTGAATCAATACACTAAATAAACACACACATGGAAACATCCAGTAGTTAGTCCCTGCTCCGAGGGCATCAACACGTAATGAAAAGGAAGGACAAACGAGGGACATTAGCTGGTAGCAAGCAAGGATTTTTAAAGAACACTAGCATAGACAAATGGCAATCAATGGGTGGACCTGACCCTCACAAACCATATACACCAGGTCGCTAAGCGACAGCACAAGGACTGTCTTGGCTCAACCTAAAAAACAAACACTAATTCCCCTGGGTCATTGAATTCATGACCACAGGAGAGGTTTTGCGTTATAGGCAACAGTTCCAGAGAGAGAGTAGGCAAGCAGTTACAGAGATAGAACATTTGTTTTCTGGTGATCCAGTGTGGCAACCCCTAGTGGAGTGGTTTGTCTTATGGCTACATTATGTGCTTTGGAGATGGTAAAGAAATACTCTCATCACGTGTTGATGATTATTTAGAATACAAATGCTTTTTGACAAGTTCATTGACAAACATGTAAATGTTTAAATTATTAGTGAATATATTTTAACAGTATTATTCATTGTATTGGTTTTAATGATGGATTCTAACATGTGAGCTCTGATGGTATTAAGGTAGTTGCCCTTTGACAAAACCAGTAAGACTGCATTATATGTTAAGGCCCACGTTAAATAAAATGATAACCCTTTATACTGTCATGTTGTACCTGATATGGGTGGTGTGTAATTTAATTATGGGGTTGAGGACCCCTAGAAACTCACTGAGAAATCCAAAGTTAAAGTAATTAATACCTAGGCATGATGATAATATCTTACTTTACATTTTAAAAAACCTTCAAAAATACAGAATAAAGCAACGTTATGGTTAGTTCAAAATATCAGTTAAAATGTAACATTTTAAACTCAAAAACTGAAATTCACAAGTTATAGTTACCTGAAGTAACTGTGACTTGCGCACTGTATGATGCGCTACGTATTATCACACACATTACATCATTCATGACCTGTTCAGTAACATCATTCAAAAACATCACTGACGACATCTGTCATTAGATCGTTGATGACATCACTGTGCATGGCACAAAATATAGTTACTTCAGTTTACTGTAACTGTTGAATTTCTGTGTTTTTTGTGAGTTTAAAATGTTATGGTTTAACTGACATTTTGACCTAACTATAACATCACTTTAACCTTTAGTTTTTCATATAACTTATTTCAGTGGTCCTTATCCTTAACAGTACAATGCAGAGTAACGCTTGTTTTATGACTGTGCCACTGGCAAATTGCTTAAGAAGGAGACCCATCCAGTTCAGCATTTGAGAACTACAGGTTTAATAGTTGATCTTTTTCAGGCAGTAGTTCATCTAGCCGTCGAAGGAAAACCAACCTTGTGAGCCAGTCTTTGAGCATGTGAACTGAACGAATAACAGTTGGCCAAGCCCTACAACAAAATTAAAATGCGAAAGGCAGAGCAGACATGGGGCGGATAGATATCTGTGCCACATAACAAGAAGAGGGGGTTGGAAGTTTTTTGAATAGTCATCTCATCTTTCCGAGACTCATTATAGATGCAGACAGATAAGAGAGGTACTAAAGCAGATTTTTGGCCTGACATTCTCTGACCTGTCATTGATTACTCTTCTTTTTATGTCTTGCGAGAAATTATACACTCTTGAGGGTTAGACCAACTCCACCTCTTTGAATAGCACAGTTATTTGGAAGAATATCGAGTGTGTGTTTCCCAAAGATTCATAAGCAATATTTGAATCCAAGTTAAGCACAATTTAAGGTAGCGTAGGTATGGAGTATAACTAATCTTGCGGAATTACTCAACGTATGAATTTGCCATGTTGTACCTTTTATCATAACTATTTTCTTGTTGTTCACGAGTTGCATCATATAAAGTTTGCAGTATTTGTTATTGACATTCTTCTTGTGTATATCCAAAACCATGTGTGTTAATTATTATTTTCTTTTTATTTCCTAAATATTTTAACAGGGATTCTTTTGCAGTCTTGTAATAAACTCAAATACCCTGCATTCCAGTTTTCATTTGACTTAAAAACCTGCCAACAGGTGTTTCACCCGCTACATGGATAGCAACCCTCATTATTTTTTAAGGCTGTAGTATTGGAAAAACAATTCTGATGCAAAACCTATTTCTTGTGACGTTTAAAATACTGGTCGCACTAAGTGTCCCATAAAGTGTGAAGCACACTACAATCCAGTGATGCACACAACCCATGTGCCCTTTAGCTAGAGCTTTATGTTAGTGAAAGTGAATCAATTGTATAGGTGTACTGTCTATTATACTCTTCCAGAATGGGATATGTGCTTACATTAACAACCATCAATTGCTGTGCACTGGAGGTTGTTATGAGCAATAAGTACCTTCTAGAAGTTCCTTTAAATTAATATTATTATTATGTGGCTTGTTTAATGTTTCATGAATTTCGTAGAGGGACATATTTAAGTATAGTTGGATATCACTATAGTCATTTATATATTAACTAGTTTCTGTATTATTTTATATTTATATGTTACATCATGTGTCCATTTAATTCCACCCGTCAGACATAATGAGATCTATTGTAAAATAAAAATAGAATTTATTAATGTTATGAGTTTTGCTAAAAATGGCAACATTTCTTTTGAGGTACATCTCATATTCTTTTAAAGGTCTCCCATTCTGGGGACAGACCAAGAGAACGTATTTTGCAAGGCACAGAAAGAACCCATGCTGTTATGAAGTCCAATCAATACACAATCAAAATTACTTGTTGATTGCTGGAGATAAGGATCAGATGAGAAAATAAGAAGTCAGAATAGTAAAACAAAAAACACTGAAAAAAGAGCCGCTAGGTGCTCAACTCGCCCGCCTCGGACAAGCTACCCTAATGCTGATCGGTCTCTGCCATCTTGCCTCTCGTGTGCTGTGTGGCTTCCTGAAAGAGGCTCCATTTTGAAGACAGAGAGGTTGTGAGCCCCTCATCCGTGTTGTCACCAAAGTTACTGATTCCTTACTTGTAATGGCAGACACCATCTTGGTAAGGAAAAGTTTGTCAGAAGTACATCAGCCCTCCCATTTTTTGTTTTATCATCCCAAATGAGAAAATAGCCCTTATGTGTTTTCCATGTAAAAAAACCCAAAAAACTCTCACTCGATATCTAGAGATTTTTGATCATGTCTGGGTCAACAAACATTGATCCATGTTTTGAACAACAGAACGTTACTGGGTATCCACGTAGTGTATACTCCTGCTTTGTAATTTTAATGAAGCCCTTAGATGTCAGTAAAATGCCTTTTTTGCTATATTTGTTGATCTGATGCATGTTCTGCACTGTTTGTTGTCAAACTTTATATAGAAGGGAGAGAAGTATTTTCTTCCATTGACTCTATCACTGTCATTTGTTCCAAGTTGCCACTGATGTGAAGAGCAGTAGGTGGGTGCAGGGCCAACCTTCCAACTGCACTTCATGTTGTGCAAGATCAGAAATCACAAGAATCTGGGGTGCAGAGTCCAAACACCTTAGGAAAACTGTAGTCCTAGGAGCAGAAGCCACTTTGTCAACAACGCCACAACAACTCTGCCCGCAGGAGCAAGAACACTTGTTAAGAGTCACCACCCTACTTTTCCCCGTTACACAATATTGAGCGTTTTAGAATCCATAGTGGTACTATTCCTTGTTTTTAAGTGATGGTGTTTATAGGTTCAAAATCAATTAGGGTGTTTCTCATATTTTAATGTGAATTGTTTCGGCCTGCAAGTTTTTTTCCTTTTACTTCGCCACAGAAAGTTTAAATGTGCAGTTTCTTGTTTTCCACATTGTTGTTCCAGAATCTTGTAAACAGTTGTACCACCCTAGCCTTCTGACAAAGCAAGATAAGTATGAACTGTCCTTAATATATCTCCTATCCAGAATGCTAATAGGCCTTCCACGCCATTGTACTCACATTATGTATCCATACACTTACAAAATAATTTATTCATCCATGTACTTGGTCATCATCCCTGTATGTGCTTATATCCCCACACCTAGAGTCATGGATTCAATACCACATTCACCCAGTCAACCCTCTACACAAACACAAGCAAAAAGTCGCTAGTCCGTTATGGTCCACTTTCACATATAAGTAGCCAGATCTATTGACTTTGCCATTGCTTGCCCTAACTCCTCCTCCCTTAGCCATTTGTTTGGTAGTCTGCCTTTTTAAAGATAATTACCTAGATTTGCCTGTCAAACACCGAAGTCATCTTTGCTATATACTGCCATTATTACATTGTCTTTGAACTATGACAGTCAGTCCCCTTGAATACTAAGAGACCAGGAGCACGTCATAGACCTCTGTTCACATCCTGCCTTTGATACTTTGGGAGATGGTGGCACCCATACTTTAAAAAGGTAGCAGAAGATTGTGAAAGCAGACTCTGAGATGATGGAAAGACATTTCATCAGGGGCCACTTTCATGTTGCAAAGACACTTTAAGCAAAATTGTTTTCGTTTTGCAGGACAGAAAGCCAAATATATGTTTCCATATGATTTCCCAGTGATGGTTTTAAGTGAAGAAAGGAACCTGTCAGTTTAAGTTAATAGACTAGAACTGAATTGTTTGTTCACATGATTAAGGAAGGGTTGTGCTTATTTTTCTGTTTGCCTCAGACAACAGATTTCCTATAAGGCCAACTAGCCCTGAATTATAAATCATTTATTTTGATGGTACCTCGTTGATTTTGTTCTGAGACTGTGCATTTCATCAGCTTGCCATCCCTTCTTTTACAGTTTCAGTGGCTTCAAACTACTTTTATTTGATACTAAAAATATCTCTTCTTAAATCTTTCTGCAGTCACCATTTGTGGGGCTCGCCTGGCTTAACCTCTTCCTGTACCTTCTAAACTCTTCAAGAGTAATAAGTGAAAATCTGACAAGAGTATTCTAGCAGATAGTGTGACTGTAGAAGGCAAGCTGCCTTTTCAATTTGTTTTTCTTTCTCCATTTTTGGGTCACTTTTAAATATTTGCCTAATCCTAGATTAGAAGCCATATCTTCCTCAATGAGGACTACTGCTAGATATACATTTTAAAATTACGTTTTGATTTAGCTGCCAGGATAACAATCCACATTTTATTTGGACTGACAAAGTCAAGTACAACTTAGTTTCTGCCCCCAAAACAAAAGGGAATATTTTGTTATTGTGCTTGTAAGTAAAGTTTGTGAACTATAATTTGATTACTGTAAATGTGTTTAAATGTATTGATACAAAGTATCTGTGGGTTACAGTTTTGTTCTTGTTTTAAGGAGGGTGCCATTTCACGTGTTGCCTGCTGCCTCCATGATGAAGAATTTGTTGCTGTGGCTACAAGGTATGGAAATGTTAAAAAGTGAACAAAAAATGTGTTTACGTAAGCTGCAGAGACAATGGCTGCACACAGTAATGTCCATTATAATGCTGACCATATAGTGTCCCAGGAAGCTCGTCTAAAAAGATTGATGTTATTTTGGAAGTTGAGGTGTTTGGGTCGATTTCAGGTTGCGAAGCAAGAGTTGTGACAGCAGTCATTAGAGGTCCCAAACAACCAGAAAAGAGGTATTGAATCATGAGACCACAAGCATGGAAGGAGTTCTAGTAAGTTAAGAAGTGTATATATTCAAAATATATATATATTTTTTATGAACACATTTTATTGCTTTATGCATGATCTGGCCTGTATGTCAGAAGTATACAGATGAAATTATGTCACAATAAACTTTACATTCAACATCCTTTAGATAACTGTGTTTCCCACCTGTCACCCTCTCCCATCCCACCCTCTGCCTCTCTTCCAGGAAGGAGCCATTCTGGTCATTCGGAGAGTCCCCTTGTGCCTCATTCCCCAGGCATTTAGCAGCAGTTTGAGATGGTGGCAACACTATGGGGGTTATTCTAACTTTGGAGGAGTGTTAATCCGTCCCAAAAGTGACGGTAAAGTGACGGATATACCACCAGCCGTATTACGAGTTCCATAGGATATAATGGACTCGTAATACGGCTGGTGGTAAATCCGTCACTTTTCCGTCACTTTTGGGACGGATTAACACCTCCTCCAAAGTTAGAATAACCTCCTATGTCCCTGTAATCTGCCCAACTTTGCCAAATTTTTGGATGCTTTTGTGGAACACTGGTATCGCCATCCCCATACAAAAGTCTAGTCCTCTTTTCCTAAGTAAGAGTATACTTCCGGAAAAGAATGCCTCCACAATAGGTAGACCGAAACCACGTCAATATGGCTACACGGGCGTGCCCCCCTCCCTAGCCCAGAGAAATCCAGAGAGGATAGAATTTATTTTTTTAAACCAACTACGTGCAATAGCATGGGGAAAGTTTTGGATCTGGTATAACAGTTGAGGGAGGGTGATCATCTTAAACATGGTCGATCTGCCTGTCAAAGAGTAATAGTGACCACAGTACAGATTTCCTTTTGTACCCTGGGTATGGCTGGTTCCGTATTTCTAGCCCAGGACCATCCCACATCTGGTGAGAGGTACACTCCCAGGTACTTGAAACCGAGGTCACTTAACTGAATGTGTGCCGCCCAGTCAAATGGCCCCATATACCCATTTAGGCTCTATCAAGATCAGCCGATAAAATAGCTGCTGGGGGCGACCCGCAAGAGTCACAGCGTTCTATGCCCACCTAATGTTGTGGCTTTTTGTGCGGCCCAGTATAAGGCCTGCCTGGTCTGGGAGTACAAGTGCTGTAATATGTGGGAGTAGTCTATCAGCCAGGATTTTAACCAAGTCCTTAGTAGTTAGATGGAACGATAGGAATTCACAACATCAGGCGGACGACCAGGCTTGGAAAGGACTATAATTTCTGCGTGATGCCAGTTGTGGGGTAGCATTAACGCTGTAGTTGCAGCCATCACAACCTGCGTGACGTTTTTGGAAAGTACCCTTTTCCTGTCATGGTTACCCCCATTTCTTGTCAGTATGTTTTGACTGTGTTTACTGGGATCCTGCTAACCAGGACCCCAGTGACTATGCTCTCTCCCTTTAAATTTGGTTGTATTGGCCACACACACCCTACATTTGGCATAATGGTGCCCTCTTGTAAGACCCTAGTATATGGTACCCAGGGCATTGGGGCCCTGGGGTCCCCCATGTTCTGCAGCATGAATTATGCCACCCGTGGGAAGCCCATGCAAAGTGTATCTGCAGGCCTGCCATTGCAGCCTGCATGAAAGGGTGCATGTAACCTTTTACTATAGGTAACTTACAGCAGGTCACTGTAAGTCACCCCTGTGGTAGGCCCTTCTAGCCCAGAGGGCAGGGTGCAGGTATCTGTGTGAGAGGGCAACCCTGCATGAGCAGTGGTGCCCCCACAAATTTCCGCTCCATTTTCATGGTCTTTGTGAGTGCGGGGATGCCATTTTACGCGTGACATAAGTCACTACCTATGTCCAGCTACATAATGGTAACTCTGAACCTAGGCATGTGTGGTATCAAACATGTTGGAATATACCCCAATACTGTTGCCAGTATTGGCAGTATGATTCCGTGCACTCTGGGGACTCCTTAGAGGCCCTCCACCATTACTCCTACTAGCTTTCTAGGGTTTTCCGGGCAACCCAAGCTGCTGCCAATCCTCAGACAGGTTTCTGCCCTCCTGCTGCTTGATCAGCTCGAGCACAAGAAGGCAGAAGAAAGGATTTCCTTTGAGAGAGGGGGGTAATATCCTCTCCCTTTGGAAATATGTGTTACATGGCTTGGGAGGGGTAGCCTCCCAAGCCACTGGTATTCTTTGAAGGGCACATTTTGTGCCCTCCTTGCATAAACCAGTCTGCACCGGTCCAGGGACCTCCAGTCCCTGCTCTGGTGCAAAACTGGACAATGGAAAGGAGAGTGACCACTTCCCTGTCCAGAGCTCCTTCAGAGGGTCCCTTGATTCTGCTATAATGAATCCAAGATGGGAAGAGGCCTCTGGGAACATCTAAGTGGCCAGGTCAGGCAGGTCACATCAGAGCCCCTTCCTGATAGGTAGTCACCTGGCTAGGTGACCAGTCCTCCTTCCAGGGCTATTTAGGGTCTCCTTCTTGGGTGGGTCCTCAGATTCAGCTTGCAAGATTCCAGCAGGATTCCTCAGCAACCTCTACTTCGACTTCTGGCCACTGGAACTGCGACTGGACCTTCCAGGAACCGACAATCTGCATCCACGACGAAGACTCTGCTTGCAACATTGTTTCCACCGCTACTTCCAGCTTCTGCAACATTTCCTTGGCTGTGCATCCTCTGAGGATGGCAAATCTTCAGCCTGCATGAGAAGGAAGAAGGAATCTTCCTTTGAGTGAAGTAGTCACTCCCCTGCATCTGCAGGCACCAACTGCAATGACGACCGGCTGTGTGGATTTCCTCTCATCCTGAGCTGTGTAGATCCTGCATCACGGGTGGTGGTCTGGAGTGATCCCTTTGCTCCTCTCTACCAGCTGTCCAACTTTGGTGAAGGTAAGCCGTTTCCTTCCCAGGCAGGACAGTACCCACATGCACCTCATCTCTTGCAGCTACCAAGGCTTGTTGGCATCTCCTCCAAGGGATCTTTAGGCTCCATGTAACCCCAGCACTCCTACCTGCGATGCACAGCTCTCTATGTGCTTCTCCTGCGGCGTGGGACCCTTCTTCAGTTGTGCTGCGTGGGCTCTTCTGCGACTCCTGGGTCCTTTTCCAGTGGGTCTTCTGAGTGGGCTGCCCCTGTGGGTGGAGTCCTCCTGGACCTTGCTGGTCCCTGGCAGATCCAGTTTTCGTCTACAGTGAATCTTGCCTTTGCCAAGTCTTGTTGGTGGCTTTTTCACGCCACAGACAGATTGCAATCTTCCATCCGGTGTGGGACGTTGACTGCATCCTCCAGGAACTCTTCACCGACTCCAGGGCTGCACGGTCTTCGTCCTACCATCAAGCAATTCCTGTAGCCACAGATGGGTGGGTAGTGACTCCCACCACCACCAGGCACTCCTACAAGTTCTGGACTTAGTCCTCTTCTTTTTCAGGTCTTCCTCTCCAGGATCCACCTCTAGTTTCTTGCAGTCTTGTCTGGGTGTTGCATTATCCTTATTTGTAGTCCTTTTGGTGGTTTGGGGACAATTCAGTAACGTACTCCTTTCTTCCTGGTTGCTGGGGGGGGCACTGTGATACTTTTGGGGGTTCCTAGTTCCTCCAGCTCCCCTCTACAGATTCTACTTACCTAGGTGGGGATCCGGCATTCGCATTCCATTTTTTTAGTGTATGGTTTGGGCTCCCCCTAGGGTCACTATTGTCTATTGCTTTTGCACTGTTTTCTACTGCTATTTATGCCTATTTCTGATTACTAGTGTACATATTTGGTGTGTTTACTTTCCTCCATTTGGGGTATTACCTATCTAGTATTTTTGGTAATTGTGTCACTAAAATAAAGTACCTTTATTTTTGTAACACTGTGTTATCTTTCATGTGTAAGTGCTGTGTGACTACAGTGGTATTGCATGAGCTTTGCATGTCTCCTAGATAAGCCTTGGGTACTCATCCACAGTTACCTCTAGAGAGCCTTTCTTCTAGATACTGCCTACACTACACTAATAGGGGATATCTGGACCTGGTAGAAGGTGTAAGTACCTTAGGTACCCACCATACACCAGACCAGCTTCCTACGCCATGCTTCTCTATTTTGGACCTAAAGACTTGAAAAACTTCTCTGAGAGCCCTTTGAACCAGGGGCTTTCCCAGAGCGGAGCCCGCTGCCGCCATAGAAAGTTCTGCCTGACTAATGTTTCTTCCAATTGTGCCCAGGCATTTTCGGACAAAGTCTGTAGGGGCAAGACGTTGAGAAAGTCTATACTTTGGTCATGCGGCGGCAGGTCTTGTTGGGAATATACTGTCTTCTGAAAATAAGTTTGAAACTCATGTCTTATCTCGTTAGGGTCTGTAAGTAGTTCAAACTGATGATCCCTAAAGAGTGGTACAATAGTTGTGTTCAAGGCATTTTGGCACTGTCTGTGGAGGAGTTTGCTCGACTTATCTCCCCATTGGTAAATCCTGCTCTGGGACGCCTGCTAGGTCAGGCCAGCTTAGCCTCCTCCAGAAGAAGCTGACCATATTGTTGTTTTCGCGACACCCATCGATCACCTCTGTACCCAGAGGCTTCAAGGTTGCGTATTTGTGCCTCAAGTTCCACTTGCTCCTGTTGCCTTTGTCTGTGTTCCCCCATGCAATGACTGATATCGATCCCATGTATTACGGGCTTTAAGGCCTCTCACAGTGTCATGGCCGACTCTACTGACCCCACGTTGTGTGTGAAATAGTCGTCTATACCCTTGGACCCATTCTAAGCCCTATGAGAAATAGGGAATGATTGTGATCGGATAAGCCTCTTGGCAGGAGCAACACATCAGTCACTCTGTGGGTGCGTGCCACCTCAATGAAAAAGTAGTTCGGGGGGCAGGGATCCGTGCTTAGCTTTCGAGATATTTTCACAAACGCCAGAACTTTGTGGAACACAATTTTCAACAGTCTCACCACACTGTTAACATGACTAGAATTTCACCTGGATCTGTATGTATTGCTCTTCAAACGTGACCTAATCATCACAGGTTTTTAATGAGGATTCTGAAGACTCACTCTTCCCTCAGTCAGCCATTATTCAGCATTCATTACTTTCTGATAGCTAGCACATCATCACAAATCTGGTGCCTGTACACTTCAATTTATTGATTCTTCCATATTTAAATAAAAAAAAACACAACTCTTCCTTCATATGGAATCCTGGTCAACATCGTATCCCTTTCCCAATGTGTCCCCCAACTCAATTGCCAAAATAAGTCACTATTAAAAATTCTATAAATAAACATTGTAGTCCCAAAAATACAGAAGGCTAATTGTTTACAGTTCTTTTCAAATATTTAAGCTATCATTCAAAGTAAATCAGGATGAATATCTTCCCAGATGACAGCAACAAAAGAAAGTGAAGTTGAAATATAATTTTAGGTATAGCTGTCAGGTTGTGAAAAGGCTTCTTGTGGGCATTCTAAACTCTTCCCTGGGAATACATTACACCTGTTGCTTACCATTAGGTTTGTGGTTTGTAACTCACATGTTTTGGCCTTCGATTTGCTGACATTTTATTTGTTTTAGGCTGTCCATAATGTATTTGTCCCTCTTGTGAAGCATCACCTGTTTGAGTGCTCGCTTTCTGTAATCAGGACCCTATATTTTTGTTTTTATCTTGTCGATTTTGCTGTGCGTTCAAAGAAAGAGGTCAAATGTCCGACTCTGTCTTCTGAGGGAGCTTGGGGTTTACCTTTTCTGACTTCAGAATGAGAGAATTTATTTGACAATATTGCTGCTTACAGGAAACAAATGTGTTTTCAGGCATGCAACAAAATGTAAATGTCTATAAATGAACTGTACAAATATTTCTGAATATATCCGAATTAAAAAAGCACAAATGAAGCAGAGTTTTTCGTAAGTGTGTTGAAAAACGATATTTGAATATGATCAAAACCGATCAGTACACCAGTGATGACATTTCCACACACTACCATTTGTGCGTTGTATGATTTTATCAGTAAAACTGTGTGCAAACGTAATGGTCACTTCAATTGAAAATGTGTTGTCTGTAATTGCAGGGTGCTAAAACACTGTGCTTATTTCACTCTGCACCACTCCAGTCTGCGCCACTCTATGACACTCCACTGTACGACACAGCACTCAACTTCACGCACTCCATTCTACTTCACTTTAGGCCACTCTACTTCATTCTATGACATTCTACTCTGACACTCCACTCTCCGACACACTGTGCCACTCTACAACACTCCATGCCACTCCACTCCACTCTACGACACTCAACCCTATGACCCTTTACTCCACTCAGTGCCCCTACACTCTACTTTACTTTACTGTATGACACTCTGTGCCGCTCCTCCCTACGCCACTGCACTCCAACGCTCCACTAGAGTGAATGACACTCCAGTCTACAATACTCTACTCTTCTTAATTCTACCCCACTTCACTCTAGGCCACTCTGCGACTCTATTCCACTCTGAGACACTCCATTACTTTACTCCACTCTTTTTTTCCGCTCTACGACTCAAATTCACTGTATGCCGTTCCATTGTATGACTCTACTCCACTCCATCACTTGACGACATCCCACTCTACGATAATTTACTCCACTCTACACCTCTCCACTCTACTCCAGTCCACGAGACTCCCATCCATGACATTTCAGTCCAGCAAACTCTACTCTGTTCTGCAACACCACTCTACTCATTGCCACTCTACTCCACTCTTTGCCAATCCACTCTACGATACCTTACTCCATACCATCTATGCCAATAACTTATAGCCACGCTGAACAGCACCCATGCCGGTGTACTGCATGGCTAAAATACACAAGCCAATAGCTGTTGCATAGGTGAGACCTACTGGCTTTGCCAATGCTTGTGTAGCCTACTCTGTGCATTTATTCCGCTTAATGTGATCATTGCAGTGCCCTCCAGCTGGTGGCGACAAGGGAACTGGTGGGGACAGAGGTAAGGGGCTAGTCCCTTGTGGGCAGGGTGGATGGCCTGCAAGTGCAGAGATGCAAGGGCTTGATGGATCACTCTTGCCCGGCTGAGGAGCAGCCTGGACTTTTAGCAATGAGGGTCGGAGCCTTTGAGGATTGACCTTGGCATCCTCTGTGGTGCCTTGTCGTCACCTGCACAGCTTAG